>NC_056748.1:1023727714-1024092714 GCF_019279795.1 Protopterus annectens | reverse complement strand
CTTTGGAGGATTCTGTCACTGCAATCTTAGCCAGTTAGAGGCCTTTGATATTGGCCTTGACTTCAGAGAAGATGATGACAAAGAGAAGGAACCCAACTACAGAGTCCTGGGGGACTCCACTAGTGACTGGCCATTTTGAGGAGGTAGCCTAACCTAGCCTGACTTCCTGTGTCCTGTCTGTGAGCTAGCTGGCTATCCAATTGATGCCATGGGGGTTTATACCTAATTTCATGAATTTGTCTACAATGCCTGAGTGGGGTACTTTGTTGAATGCTTTGGCCAGGTTGATGTAGGAAGTATGCACCATTTTGCCCTCATCCATTGTTTTGGCAACCTTCTCAAAGAAGTCCACCAGGCTGAGTAAACATGATCTTCCCTTTATGAAACCAAACTGGGTTGGATCCAACATCTAAAGGTTTGCTTTGTCATGTCTTATCATGTACATAATTATTCTTTCCATTGTCTTGCATAAGATATTAGACAGGCTTATGGATCCCTAGTTTCCCAGATCCGTGAATGGCCTGCTCTTGTGTGGAATTATAGGAGTTGGTGAATTCCATTCACTTGGCATAAAGCTTGTTTGAAGGTTTTGACTGAATATTGCATCTAGGGGGCCTGATAAGCCATATTTCATACTATTAAGGAGGAATCCTGGAATATAACCGGGTTCCACTGATGCAGTGTCTTTGGTTTTGGAAAGTGCATTGAGGACATCTTCCCTAGTGACAGTTCAGGAAGCTATAGTTGAGGGTGTTTCTTTAGGGGTGTCATTGGAACAGAAATTATCAGACACTAGATTGGCTCTATCCTATGGCTCAGTATAGGGAGCTTATTTTACAAGTAGTTCATCTGTTAACTCCAAGGCAGCGATGCTAACCACCGCACCACAATGTCACCCTATTTTGCAGTTTGTCTTGAAAATGAAATGGTTCTATTTATTTATCCATTCTAGTTGCTAAAAATAAGTTCATCTTGAAAGATTCTAAAAGGCATATCCTATGACTATGGTCTGGCTGATGATGGGGCTTCACTTTGTGATGAAGAAGTGTTAGTTTTTAGTCTATGATAATTTTTCTAGAAATATATCTGTTTTTAAACACAGTTCATTTATGGGTTACTGTCATTTCAGTTGGTCAGTACTATATACAAAATACACTCCCAGTACATATAGTAGGAAACTTCATTACACAGCGAAAATGTTTAAATTGTACAGTTAAAGTTTTCTGTTGCATTCTGTGAAAGCATTATCACTGATTATATGAGACTGTTAAACGTCTTTTAAAGGATACCTGTAAAGTTATGGTGCATGCCCTTAAGTATGAGATGCACCTTTTAAAGAATACCTGTAAAGTTATGGTGCATGCCCTTATTAAGTATGAGATGCACCTTTTAAAGGATACCTGTAAAGTTACGGTGCATGCCCTTATTAAGTATGAGATGCACCTTTTAAAGGATACCTGTAAAGTTATGGTGCATGCCCTTATTAAGTATGAGATGCACCTTTTAAAGGATACCTGTAAAGTTATGGTGCATGCCCTTATTAAGTATGAGATGCACCTTTTAAAGGATACCTGTAAAGTTATGGTGCATGCCCTTATTAAGTATGAGACGCACCTTTTAAAGGATACCTGTAAAGTTATGGTGCATGCCCTTATTAAGTATGAGACACACCTTTTAAAGGATACCTGTAAAGTTATGGTGCATGCCCTTATTAAGTATGAGATGCACCTTTTAAAGGATACCTGTAAAGTTATGGTGCATGCCCTTATTAAGTATGAGACGCACCTTTTAAAGGATACCTGTAAAGTTACGGTGCATGCCCTTATTAAGTATGAGACGCACCTTTTAAAGGATACCTGTAAAGTTATGGTGCATGCCCTTATTAAGTATGAGACGCACCTTTTAAAGGATACCTGTAAAGTTATGGTGCATGCCTTTATTAAGTATGAGACGCACCTTTTAAAGGATACCTGTAAAGTTATGGTGCATGCCCTTATTAAGTATGAGATGCACCTTTTAAAGGATACCTGTAAAGTTATGGTGCATGCCCTTATTAAGTATGAGACGCACCTTTTAAAGGATACCTGTAAAGTTATGGTGCATGCCCTTATTAAGTATGAGACGCACCTTTTAAAGGATACCTGTAAAGTTATGGTGCATGCCCTTATTAAGTATGAGACGCACCTTTTAAAGGATACCTGTAAAGTTATGGTGCATGCCCTTAAGTGTGAGATGCACCTTTTAAAGGATACCTGTAAAGTTATGGTGCATGACCTTATTAAGTATGAGACGCACCTTTTAAAGGATACCTGTAAAGTTATGGTGCATGCCCTTATTAAGTATGAGACGCACCTTTTAAAGGATACCTGTAAAGTTATGGTGCATGCCCTTAAGTGTGAGATGCACCTTTTAAAGGATACCTGTAAAGTTACGGTGCATGCCCTTATTAAGTATGAGATGCACCTTTTAAAGGATACCTGTAAAGTTATGGTGCATGCCCTTATTAAGTATAAGATGCACCTTTTTGTTTTCTTTTCTTTTCTACTTGAACGCTGTTTATTTTTGATATGTACATTGTCAACAGGTTTGAATAATGTTGTCAGCTGTTTTGCATTGTCTATTTTTCCATAAGGCAGATGCTCTGACATCTCTACGGTAGCTTATTTTATTTATTTTGTTGCACCAGAAAAAAAATTAAAGACTGTTATTACTCGCATGGTGGCAGAGATGTCATGTAGTGTCTGAACTCTAAAAGTTGAAAGAAGAAAAATGAAAATAACTAGAGGAAAAATGAAGGAAGGAGATTCTATTAAAATTTAGGACTGAAACAATGTTTATTTTCAGTGTTTAGTGAAATTATGGCTTCTGTGACTTTTTTTTTCTAGACAGAATAGTATTTTGTGAGGATTCTTGTTGCTTTAAAAGAATATCTAAAAATAACCTTTGCTGCAGATTCAAACATTAAGGAACAGCCCAGGTGTGTTTGAATCCAATGTAATCCAATCTGTCTTACAGCTGTAAATTAGTTTTAAGCATGGACTATACATACTCACTTTGCCATAGACATTAGGACAAGGGCTGAGTGCATTTCACCCTTGGCTGTGCATCTTACTCACTTTGCCATAGACATTAGGACAAGGGCTGAGTGCATTTCACCCTTGGCTGTGCATCTTACTCACTTTGCCATAGACATTAGGGACAAGGGCTGAGTGCATTTCACCCTTGGCTGTGCATCTTACTCACTTTGCCATAGACATTAGGACAAGGGCTGAGTGCATTTCACCCTTGGCTGTGCATCTTACTCACTTTGCCATAGACATTAGGACAAGGGCTGAGTGCATTTCACCCTTGGCTGTGCATCTTACTCACTTTGCCATAGACATTAGGACAAGGGCTGAGTGCATTTCACCCTTGGCTGTGCATCTTACTCACTTTGCCATAGACATTAGGACAAGGGCTGAGTGCATTTCACCCTTGGCTGTGCATCTTACTCACTTTGCCATAGACATTAGGACAAGGGCTGAGTGCATCTGATCTCTGAGTTTCACTAAACTGTCTTGTTATGCATGAAATACTGATTATTTTCAGAAACTGAGAAAAGATAAACTTGTTAAAACTATCTCTAGTGTCAGTGCAGACATTTACAAAGCTTAGGGTTGCTTAACAAAAGCTTGGTAAGGACACCTAAACGCTGAAAAGATCAGAGTTTGTAAGAGAGGCTGCTAGTTAACAGTGCAGGACAGCAAAGAGCAGAGGCAGATGATTAAACATCTTTTAATATCTATTAAATAATTTGCTCTGCAACACTTGTAAACACCAAAGTGTGGCAGAACTAAATATCTAACAGTTTTTAAAGCCATTAGTTCTACAGCTGGACACTTCATTTCTGCCTTTTCTCTGCTTGGCAATGCTTAGTGGTACACTGGCTTTCAATGTTTTGAAAAAAAAAGTAAAGAATTTTCTGCTTCTACAGTTGTTTTCAGTAGCTGGTAGTACAAGGAGCAGATAAAGCTTTATGCACTACAGAGAATTAATATTGGGTCTGCAATCAGAACTAGGATTTGTATACTCAACATGGATGATCAGATTCACCTGCTCTAGCTTTGCTCTTTATGTGAATTTCTTGGCATCCATTTTTCAAACACATAATAGGCCAGTTATTATTATTATTATTATTGACTGGCTCCCTGTTGAAATGCTGACACTCAAAATGACAAGTGCAGACAAGCCATGAAAAAAAGTGAGACTGAAAGCAAGGAAGAAGAGAGCATTTTGAAAATCGCTCTTCTCCATTAACCTTCTTTTGGAGGGGTCCACACCCCCAGACCTATATATACCAACTCCAAGATTGCCATACATCAGGGAAAAAGGAATACTCTGAGAAATGGCATCCCGGACTCTATAACTCCAATCTTTCGTCCATTCAGTCTTTGCTTTTCAGAATTCACTCTAGCAGGTCCTGACATTTCATACGGTTACTTTATTGACCTGATGATAATCCTTGATATTATATTTATAATTTGTCAGTCTGTACTTCACATTGTTTATAGTAGTATATTAGAACATCATAATGCCAGTGTTTCAGTTTTTTAATGTTACCAAAGTGGTCCTTACTTATTTTTTGTGCAGACCTTCTGATTTTAAAGGTTAGGGTAAGTATGTACGTGTATGCATGTGTGACATACACACGCACATATATTTTTTTCTCTTTTTTTTTTCTGATTTTCTTTTTATGGTCCTATGCTGCTCACATAGTGTGGATAGAAGTAAAGAAATTGCATGCATCCCTCTAGAATAGTAGAAAGTCAGAATATCCTTTTGGGCTGAAAGAAAAACTTCCTCACACAGAAACATGGTAGATTTTGCATTCAAAGAGGGTTTATTATGGAGTCTGCTATATCTGGTTACAACTCAAATGTTTTAAGCATTGCTCACTCAACTGATTGTTGATATTTGTGTAATTAAAGACATGATTAAAAAAAAAAATATATATATATATATATATATATATATATATATATATATATATATATATATATATATATATAGATGTCTTTCATCAGGATGCTCCAGTTTTCTGACACACAAAAAAATGAACCATTTTAAGCCCACATGCTTTGCTCCTCCATGTAGCAAGCAAACAACAGTGATAAAACAACGTATCAAGCAAGCAGAATATAAATGAATGGTACCAAGCAGCTGAAGAAAAACCTTTGTTTACACTAGGAAGAAAGGAGCATGCTGAAAGTTTAGGGTTATGTACAAGAAATGACATCTTATACTAGTTTACTTACATTTTACAGTTGTATTAATACACCATCCTCTGTTTGTCAGAACCAATGTCAATAGAAAAAAAAGAACTAAGAGAAGATTGTAGATCTGATAGAATTGACCTTCCTTAACTTTAGATACCTGGAAATGTTTTTATTTTCATCAAAAGTTATTTATTATATATTGCATTTATTGAATAAGAATATAAATCTGGAAGGATTCTATTTTCATTGAAATTCCATGAAGGAAAGCTCTAATAATTTAAACAAATGCCTAAAACAGTTTAACCCAGCAGCACAGGAATTAACAGTTAATATGCGATTAGCCAAATGTGCAATGAAAATATGCCATCATAGCAGACTTTGTAATTAATGCCCAAATTATTTGAACTTAATATAGCTAAAAAGTCACACAAGGTTATAATGTGAAGGATTAGAAGAAAAAAAAAGACTGTTGTTGAGTGACACATATATTATAAAGTTGTCCAATTAAGTTTTATATCAACTAATAATAGTAATACATTAGCTATTCACAGTAGAAATGTTCTGGGTATTAATTATTCAAAGTAATTGACAAAATAGCTATGTGAGTTCATAGATAAGTATTAGTCTAGCTATCCTTTTGGGCCATTTTAAGTCTAGCTGACTTCCCTTTTTGTGCTCAATGTAATCTATCCCATTTGGTTGTAGATTGGTCTTACCCATTTCAGGGTGAATAATTATGTATTACCCCCTAATGAGAAAAACTGGGATCATACCACAGATAATTTGAGGGGACCCATGCATGGGATAAAGCATTTAGGAGCTGCCTCTGTCCATTAGTAGTATGGGGAAGTCCTGGCATAAATTTTCTGTTTCCCCATCCATAGAAACAAGTTGAGCTTGAATATGGACAGGGATGAATTTTGTTTTATGTGGATAGCCAAGTCTGTTCCATAGCAGCAGTATCCACTGTGCAGTATACCTATCCATCCAAACCATTCTGTTGATACTGCAGAAGAGGTTTAGATCCCTGGACTGAGTATTTCTGATGCCATTGACTTGTTGATGTGCAGTAAATCCAACATTAATGGGTCAGATGATGCCATGTATGCCAGGCACAGGCCACCTCTTAGCAGTGTGTAGGATACTGAGTAACTGACAGGCTCTGAGTTGATCCACGTAGGACATGCTGCTTAGGCCATGTATTCTTTTAGTAAGGTATCCATGTGGGCATTCCAGTCGTTGCATGTGTCTTGACAGTTACATACCAAAAGGAGTATTATATTCAATGACTGGCCTAATGAGGGCTAAGTTAAAAGGGGACAGTGACATCCCTAGATCTAGATACAATCTTTCTTTGTTTATAAGCTGTGAAGAACTTTCTTACAGCAATAGACACATGTTGGTAAGGGGTCAACTCTTTGGGGAGTATTATCAATATGGTATTTCCCTGGGATAGATGACTTCCCAAAACATATAATAATGCATTTGTTTGGAATTTAGTTTCAGTCCATGATGTTGACACCAGTTATTTATTTGAGATAAACCATCCTGCATGATGGTTAAGTTATTTGGGGATTCAATGACTGCTCCTAGCTTGTAGTAATCTATAAACCTAGTCAGACAGAGCTCTTTGGTATTTGCTTTTACTTTATAAAAGTAGATGCCAAACAGGATAAGTCCCAACACAGAAACCTGAGGTACTCCACTGATGACTGATCTCCTTGTGGAGTTAATGTCCCCTATTTTGATTATCTGCATCTTATCTATGAGCCAGTTGGCAATCCAGTAGGTGACATATGTTTTTATTCCCAATTCATTTAACTTTTTTACTATGCCCATACCTCTCAACTGTCCTGACGTTTGAAGAATGTCCAGATTTTTGCCTCATAGTTTTGGTCTATTCCTTATATAACTTGTGGTTTTCTGGCAAATCACTGGGATGATCTGAGGATTAAAGTCACTAAATAATGGCACATATTTGAGTTTCAGACTTCAAATATTTCAGAAAATGTATGTTACACAAATACTATTACTCTGGCAACTTATTGCGTTTATAAGAGCAATATTTAAATTGTGTCCCTATTTTTGGGCCTTTGTCCCCCCATTGATTTTTGTCCCGAATGCTTGCACTAAGAGGTTGAGAAGTATGACTTTGCCTTAGTAGTGAATCATATCAAAACTTTTGGTCGGGTCGAAGTATGCAGTGTATACTGTCTTGACTCTTTTATCCATTGCTTTGCTGACCCTTTTAAAAAAATCCACTGTGTTGAGTAAACATGACCTGCCATTGATGAATCCAAAATGAGATTGGTTTAGTGTTTGAGGTTCCCTGTGTCCTGACTGATTAATTCCATGACAAGTCTTTCCATGGCTTTGCATATGAACCTGGTCAGGCTTATGGGTCAGTTATTGCCTGGATTTGTGGAAAGTCCTGCCTTATGTAGAGGAATGACTGTAGCTGTTCTCAATTCACTTGCTACAAAACCTGTACAAGAGGCTAAGATTGATCAGTTTTGTTAGGAGTGTGGCTAAATCATACTTCATGTTATATAAGATACATTCAGGGAATATTATCAGGATCCATCAAAGCAGTATTTTTAGCTTTTGATAGCAAGTTTAGGACTTGGTTTTGTGTGATAGCTGGAGGTGAGCCAGTTTCAAGTATATCTTGAGGGTCAGAAAGAGGCGGGAGGGGAGTTGGACCTAAATTTATCAGCCAGTAGTTTCACTATATTTTCAGCCTTAGTGTAGGTAACATCATTCACAGTCAGCTCAGAGCATTGCTGCATTATCCTTTTGCGATAACAAACATAACTAAAAAATGCCTTGTGATTGTCTTTGGTAGCTATTTTAGTCTCAGACTTGGCTTTGGTGGATTTTATTAAGCTCCTGAGTTGTTTGTTTATTTCAGTGATAAGGGCTCTAACATTCTCGGAATTATTATTCTTACTTTTGGTCAAAATTATTTTCCTTTTATTGTAAAGCTTATTGATATTATGGTTACACCATATGGGTTTATTTCTGGAGTTTGCCCTACACTTATTCCTATGGGGTACAGATGCATCTGTGCAGCTCTTTGCTCGCTAGTATAGAGTGGTGGTATATATTTCTACATATTCAGTGGAGTTAACTGAGTTTTATAGGTATTTGAAGCTTGCAAATGTATCGCTTAGGAGTAGGCAGTTTGCCTTAAAGAAATGTCTGAAGTTACTTTGGGTGGATGAGAGCTCTGGTTTCAGTTTTATTTCAAAGGAGACTGCCTTATGGTCAGACCTAACAAGTGATGAAGATACATAAGTGATGGTGCAAGGCATTTCCATATTAGTAAGAACAAGATCCAAGGTGATATTCCCCCTAGTGGGTGCTCTAATTGTTCCAGGGCATTTATATTGTCAAAGTCCAGGAATCTCTGGGCTTATGCACTAGTGGTGGTGTAGGTTTCCCATTCTATAGATAGACAGATAGTTCAGATCAACTAGGAAAATGGTATTGGATTTAATACTGAGTAATTCAAACTACTGCTGCCTAGCCATTGACTTCCAATCAAATCCAGACTTCCTGTTAGAGATCCAACTTACACACTCAGAAACACACAAGAGGCGGAACTGCTCCTCTTGGACCTAGATTTGGTTCTACTATAGAGGAGCGAGTCTTCACAAAGATATGCTCAGCCATGTGGAACTGCTTGCCTTCTGATATAAGGTATTGAAACTTGCAAACAAAATTCAAAGGCAAACTAAAGGAGTGTCTTAAGAGTGAAGCACAGTACAGTTGTTTCAGGGATGCAGGATAAGGTGTCTGTCTTTTCTAACACTACTCCATTGTTTTGCAAGTGAACAGAATGGAATTTGTTTTGTAAATAATATAAATACCAATTTGTGCATGGAAATCACACATTCTCATTTAGTGCTGTAAATAATGTATGTTTGATACTATACAGAATTACTTTATCTAAGCACAATTTTCCCCAAATGTGTGTTGCTTCTGTATTATCTGTAACTACGTTGCCTTGTTTGCTGCTCCCTTAGAGCTTGAGTTATGGCTGAAAATGATCAATTGACCAGCCCACCTACCTGGTTTCCAAATGGCAATAAAAATAAACATTGTGTCAACTAGTGTTAAAACGTTTTCTGTAGAGGACAATAATAGCATCAATGACCTATTTTGTATCACCACAGTAACAGTCATATTAGTTATGAAAATGAGTTGCCCCAAACATAACCTTGTGGAACTTTAAGTGCGACTACATGAGGAGTTAAAATACCATCATTCTAACAAATTACAGTTTTTAAATAGGATACTTGGTGAATAATTGTACCATATATGGGCAGAATGGGATTTTTTTTTATCAAACCCCATGTTTCTAGAAGGAAAAAGCAAGTGTTTCAGTCAAATTGGGGAAATGAGGGAGGGAAAATGTTCTCCTTACCCCTAATAATGTGCAGTCTTGAAGTTATATTTACAGATGCAGGGTATGTACGTGTGTAAATTTTTTTTCAGTACTGTTAAAATCAACACCTTGCATTGTTGATTTACCATTTTCAATGACTGCTCTTGTGATTTGTAGTGTGATGTTTTACTGCATTATTTGGACTCACGGAGGGGTTTTCAGTGGGAGTGGGTGTGTATCAGGGTTTAGCTCTGAGGTCTCTGCTGTTTCTACTGGTGATGGGCTATATTAACAAACAGGTCAGAGGGAGAAAATCAATAAATCTGTTGTATGCAGATGATGTAGCATTACAGGCAGACTCTCACCAAGAACTTTGGCAAATGATAGAGGAATGGAATGCAAAACTGAAGGCAAACTTGATGAGATTGAATACAGATAAGACAATTGTAACAGCAGCAATAGGGGGAAATTAGAAGAAAATGAAAATTAAGATAGAAGGGGAGATAGCGGAACACTTTAATAGCTTCAAGTGTCCAAAAAGGGATGGATATGGAGAATGAAAGTCTGTATGAGGAGATCAAAGCTAGCGTCAGGGTGGCTGCAGCCGAGTGGTACAGTGTGTCAGGATAATGTGTGACAGACGAATGCCAAAGAAGCTGAAAATTAAGGTAGAAAACACATTAGTGGAACCAGTACTACTGTATGGTACAGGAACATGGGTAGTGATGGCAGAGCAGTTAAAGTTAGAGGTGATGAAGATGATGAAAGAAATGAAGAGATAGAACAGAAGCCCAAATAGCTCCAGTTGCAGAGAAGGTCAAAGGGAACGGATTATGATGGTTTGGGCAGAAAGGCAGAAGAAAATTTGGTGAAGAATATTTGGGACAGACAAGAAGAAGGAAGAAGAAATGAGAACATCAGGCAAAGAGATGGATTGCATGATAGAAAACCTATGACAGTCAGACAAGACTGTTGACGATGGAAGGGTAGCATGGAATTGACAGATGGTGGCTTCTGACATGCCACCTTGACTGTATGTAAAAAATGGGAAAAAGGTGGTTGATGATGCTACTGATTATCTACTACAGAGCCTTAAAATAGTTGACAAACCACCTGCAAGCACTGAGTGTCCAAAGGTCCCAAGTTAGAGGTCATAGAAGCATATTATAACTAACCATGCCAAATGCTTTGACTAAAAATAGCAACCCTGTTCTTTCGACAAGATTTAATTGATAATGAATAAACTCAGCAGCATATAACTGACTAGTTTCATTTCCATAAGAACACCTAAGTCAGCATTGTAAATCAGAGCTATGACTATTAATACTGTTGAAAAAGTTGACAATAAGTACATTTCTAATGTATTTTTGATTAAGGAAATAGCAGAACACTAGAAAAATAACCAAAAGCACCACTTCTGTTCAGAGAACAGTATACATATTCTTCCAGACTTTGTTCCCTGCTAACCTTTAGTTCTCATCAATCAATTGATTATCCAATTTATTCCCTTGTAGCTAGCAGGGGCAAGGTTAAGGCGACCTGAGGAGATAGCATTGATTTGCAGATGGATGATATGTAATGCCCTACCTCCTATCTGCTAGTTCAAGATCTGTTTACTTGATGCGCAGACCTTTAAAAACAACAAATAAATGTATTATTACCTAGGAATAATGCTGCTGCTAATAAAGCACGGCCAAGAAGGAGAAGAGTTTTTAGACCCCATTTATCTTATCACAATCTGCGTGATGTGGAAATTGTAGATTGCTACAGGGTGGGTAGAAACACACTACAGGAACTCTGAAACCTCAGTCATTCTCAACATAAACCAAGGGTAACCACTGTTGGGGGAGACAAAGGTATGTGTAGCACTTAAAATTTTAGCTTCAGAAACCTTTCAGACACCAACTGGGGACATACTAGGGATGTCACAGGCATCGGCACCCAGGATCCTCCATCAATTCCTGAATGCTATTCTCCAAAATGCCAATGACTACATATATTTTCCCCATACATCAGAGGAAAGGGCCACAAATATGCAGGAGTTCTACCCTGTATCTCACTATCATGAAGTACTGGGTGCCATAGACTTTACACATATAGAAATCAAGGGGAAGAGGGAAGGGTGTATATAAATAGAATGGGCTTCCACTCCATTAACTGTCAAGTCATGTGTAATGCTAAGGGAATCATCTTAAATGTGTGTGCCGGTGACCCAGACAGTTACCATGACTCTTATATCTGGCACAACTCCCAACTATATGAGATGTTTACTAGGGGTACTATCCCTCAGCGCTATTTACTGGGGGATGCAAGTTATGTACTGGAACCATAGCTGATGATGCCCATCAGAAATGCACACACACAAACTGAAGAACACTATAATGAGGCACACTCTCAAACCAGAAATATGATAGAACATGTGTTTGGGCTGTGAAGTTGCATTCCCACTGTCTAGATATATCTGGGGGAACCTTGCAGTACAATCCATGTACATGTACTGAAATCTTCACCATCTGTGGCCTGCTTTACAACTGCAAGGTCATCACAGCCATATGCAGGTGAGGAGCCAAACTGGGAACCAGAAAGCCGGTAGTGGTGTAGACAGATGTAGGCATGCTCAATATGCCCTTGCACTGGCTAAGAGGCAACGCATAGCACACTCACTCACCACCTAAGGGACTAAAACCATCATCCTATGCACATGTATACAGTAACACTGATACCAGGCAATGCTCACAACCTTTACCTCCCCGAGTAATGGCTGTGTACTCCTAGCATCAGACAGAGTTAGCCCTGAACTAAAACTGTAACAACTGTCGGATTTACAAAGTGAAAGCTGAACCTGGAATATTAAAATAAATGTGTAATACTACAAATGAATGGCATATCTTTGCATACTGTTACTTGCTGATGTAAGTAAAAGATGTTTCATTTGTACAGCAATGATTTCAATATGTGACCTTAGTGACTTATGTGAATACATGTAACCTCTGTCACGTAATAGGTCCTTGGCATCAACTATTCACACATTCGTACCTCTCAAAAGTAGTGATGGTCACTGAATGACCTCAGTTTGACTTAATACTTTTGCACTGGCAAATCATTAAAGAAAGAAGTTTAAAACTAATGATGCACATTTCCGTTTCAGACTTCATATCCCTCAGAAAAATCTTAAAAATGATGCAAAAACTGTTTAATTCTATCAACTGTCTAACTTTGTAAGACCAAAATATTAAAAAAGTCTGCCTATTGTTCAGCCTTTGTCACACACTTATTAATGGCTTGGTCCAGCTTTGTTGCTGTAAGAGTGTGGAAGGCATACCTCTCAACCTCTTAGAGCAAGAAATCTGGACAAAGCCATAAATAAAAGTGGGACAAAGGCCCACAAATGGGGACAATTTATAAATGTTGCTCTTGCAAACTTAGAAAGTTTACAGAATAACAGCTTTTGTATTAGCATGAATTTTCTGAAGAGTGTGAAGTCTGAAACTCAAATGTCTTTCATTATTTTCTAACTTCATTCTTTAATGATTTGCCACTAATTTGCCAGAAAACCACGATTTTATGAAAAATGGACCAAAAATATGAGGCAAAAATCTGGACATTTTTGAGGTATGTTGGGAGGCATGTACACATTACAAAAACCTGTAAGAAAGCATTATAATTAGCAAAATAGCATCACAAACACAGATATACTAAGCACAAAGTCAGCTATGCACCCTGAGCATCAAACACAAAGCTTACGTATCCCTGAATCCAAAGGATAGAAAACAAGGATATGGCACAGTTATCACTTACACAGGATGTGGGGAGGGGGGTCAGGAAGACTAAGCTGACACAAAAAGTGTGTGTGTGTGTGTGTGTGTGTGTGTGTGTGTGTGTGTGTGTGTAAGTAAGAGAAACGGACAGA
Source organism: Protopterus annectens (assembly GCF_019279795.1). NCBI lineage: Eukaryota > Metazoa > Chordata > Ceratodontiformes > Protopteridae > Protopterus > Protopterus annectens. The sequence goes on along the minus strand of NC_056748.1, from coordinate 1,024,079,159 downwards.
CATTTGGGTAAAGTATCAAATGGCCACTGAGACAGAATGAGTTTTAAGCCTTATGACTGAACCATGTAACTGTTGTGTGTGTGTATGTATGGTCACTCCAGGTGAAAATGGTCTGTGAGTATCTGCAAGAACACAGCCAAACTCTGTGCTAGCTCTACATCTTGGTATGTCAGACAGTTGTGAGCCATGCATCATTGTACCCAACCATGAGAACTGGCTCTGCCAGTTGCACTGCCACATCTATTCCCACAGTCAGATGCACTGCTGCTACCTGAATGTGACTGATGCCTACTGGATGAGGTTTCTTTATGAGTACATCCAGGATCATGACCCCATGGTTTGCCGCTTTTGGGTGTGGACACTTCAAACACTGATGGAGCATTAGAATTAGTACCACTATGACAGCATGATTGGGCACTGCCACATCGGCTAGCATCAGATGATGTGGCTGACCTATGCCAAAGTGGATGCCATCCTCTCTCAGGAGACATTCTGTCACAGATACCACCCATTACAACATGTCATTCATTCAATCCACTGACACCACCCATTCCAACATGTCATTCATCTGATCCACTGAACTGGCAACATGGTAGAGGCAGCCATGCATGTCAGCCTGTGCCACATCTACAACTCTAAGCATTTCTTTGGAGGCCTCACTGTAACTTGCCTGTGCCTCCACGATGGCCCTAAACATATGTTGAGTGATGGATGGACAGCAGGCCTCCTTCGAGCACCCCATAATAACCCTCCTGTGTGGCATCTCATCCACACTTTGGCTATGGTCAGAGACAACAGGAACTAAAGCCACATTAACCACACTACCCTGATCAACTGTTTTACCCTCTACCTGTGCAATGTCTGAGGATTCAGTAAAATGCATTGGTGTAGCCCTTCTGGCTTTGTCTGATAGAACTACAGGGGATGTCTGAATGTCAACCTCAGTGTCAGATTCAACCACTGCACCCCTGAATGTGCCTCTGTTTGCCCACCACCATCATCAGAGTTGCCATACTCTGATATCAGGTGGTAAGAGTTCTACACTTCCACTGTCAGAATCACCTGTGATAATAAGCAACAAATACAGGAAAGAAATTAATAGCGACACTGCTACAGTTCAATATATGCTAACAAACTACAACTGGTGCCACTATTACAGACAGTGCAGCAATGTACACACAGTCCTGACACCCACATCACACAAACGGATAAAATAAATATTTCTGTGAGCTTCTCATCAGTACTGAAATAAAAAATGTTTGCCTTACCATGTGCAGATGACTCCACAGTTCCTAGGGAGGATGGTCCTGGAAGCTATTAAGCAAATGGTAAGGACACCATCATCACAATTAACAGTAACACAGGGGGTGAAAAATGTTTGGATCTTTAGATGTCCATTAACAATACATTTAATCAAAACTTACATGATGTATACACCCCAAGCCCATGTGTAATGAACCAGAATGTGTTGCTAACTGTATCAGTCTATAACTAGTTCCCCCCCAAAAACAAAAATTTGTTAAACTTAACTATTGTTGTCAATATTTTACTATACAAGAAATATTTAACAACTGACATAGGTAAGCCTACCTGGAAGCTCCTCCTGGGACATGCTTGTCCTCCCTGAAAGAGCAGCACCAACATCAATCAGATGCTGTTGTGCACTTTCCACTGAGCTCTCTGGATCCCTGACATTGGACAGGAACTCTTCATTTGGTGTTAGTGGTCGCTTTGTAGCAGCTGCCTCCTTCGGTTGCCATCTGCCCATGGGTCACTGTAGCTGCTCTCCTCCAGGCTGATGAAATCATGTCAATGTCCCTGTGGTGCACCTGATCATATGTCCTAAATACTTCATTCTTATATTTTCAGGGGCTACTACTTAGTTCCCCTCAAGTGTTTGGTCATGCCCTGCACAGACACAGATGCAGACACCTTGAGTGCCATTTTTTCCTGTTACAGCACAATTGAAATTTCAGCAGTACCTATTTGCAGACAGGACAACTAGTTTGCAGTGACAAGCACTGTCCCAAGAGTTGCAAACCAGATACTCCTGACATTGCATTATGTTTTCACTCCAACTGTCTAATCAATAAAAAAGGGTCTGTTGCCATGGATATGAACTTTCCCACTATCTCTATTACCAGCTTGGTGGATATGGGAATCATGAGACAATGTAGGAATTGCCTCATGTTTACTGGCAACTGGTTAGATGTTTTTACACAATGTCACTGGAGGCAAAGCTTTCACATAAAAGTACTCCCAATGTCAATAAAGTTGTCAGTAGTACACATGATGCACCCATTCCACACAATTTAAAGCACACATATAGACCCACACATACTGAGACACTTAATTGTAGCATTCCTAAACCCCAAAGATCTCCTAGACATAGTACACATAGCAAATACCCTCAGTAGCCCTGAATGCACTCTTTCGAAACAACACTCACATCAACACATACAGCCACATCTCATGGAGCCTCGCCTTTTAAGCCCAGAAGGTAAGCCACCACGGAATCTAACAATCTGGTCATTGGAGACTCCATCATGAATCACACTGATGTCCCTCTCACCAGGCTGAGTAAGGAGAAAGTCACAATCATTTTCTTATCAGGGGCTCAGATCCATCACATTATGCATGCACTCAGGTCATTCGACCACAAGTACCAGTATGACTCAGTCATAGTCCATGTGCGTGTAAATGATATGAGATGTACCTCCCTAGAATATATGAAGAGAGACATCATGGAACTCTTTGAATGTGTGTCCCAGGCTGGTATGAGCCTAGCATTGAGCAGCATGTTACCTTCTCCAAAGATGATGCCACAATACAAACAAAAGATGAATGACTAATAATTGGCTTAGTTTCTGGTCTCATTCTAAGGGGGTGGTGCAATATTTGTCAGCAGGGAAGGATATGGTCAACAGACCACACTGCTTTGCCAGGGATGGCCTGCACCTCTCCCTTCTAGGCGTTTGAATATTAGCTAAAACATTGTCTTCTCCTATAGTGCCTTTTTTAGGCAATGCCAAACTGAAAGTACTTCTGACATAGCAAATCAAAACCAAGAACATCTGAAGTTATTACTGCTCATTGCTAGGAGTCTAAACAAAAAACTCCACTCCCTAGATTCTCTCTCACTCTAGAGAATGCTGACATCTGTGCGGTCACTGGGACATGGTTTAAAGCCACAGAGAGCACACCTACAGTGCAAGGTTATAATGTTCCACACATTTAGACCAGCAACTACCCAGGCAGGGACTAAAGGTGGAGATGTCTCTATGTACATCAAAAGTGAATATACTTCAAAGCTGGTCAAACAGGACAATGCACTTGAGCTACTCCATGTTCGAATCACCATAGGCAAAATCCAGTACCACTTCCTTGCAAGCTATAGGTCCCCCTCTGTGGCCCAGGAAACCCACAGCATGTATTTAAACTTATTGGAATCACTCAAAATCCAACCCAGTACCATATTCATGGATGACTAATTACCCCACTATTAACTGGGAATCCTCTATGACACCAAATGTACAGGCACAGAGATTCCCTGGATTTTGTAAACACAAATTCCTAAGGCTAACCTCCTGCTATTAAGTGATAACCTGACAAAATTGCAAGCCCCCATAAACCCTGTGGACATTGCTGACTATGCAGATATGTTCACAGAAACCCTATATGATCATGTTAATAGCTGCATAGAGGCAGCTGTACCCACCAGGAAGAAGTACAGAAATTACTCAAAAAACAAGCCACCCTGGTAGAATCACAATATCAATAGGCTGTATAACAGAAGGAAGAAAATCATGGCCAAAATTAGGAGGTGCAGCACCCAGCAGGATAAAAGCACTCTCATCAAACTAAACAAATAACTCAGAGTACAAATAAAGTCTACCAAAGACAAATTTGAGGTACATTTGGCCTCAGGCCAAGGACAACCACAAGGCATTCTTTCACTATGTCCACAACCTCAAATGCAATACACAATTGTGTGTGGCACTCATTGTAAATGGAGCCATCTATATTGAGGCAGAAGATATAGCAAACTTCCTGGCTGACAAGTTCAGCTCCAACTATACCCCTCTCTACAACTCAACCTTCCCACCGGATATACCATCAAATATAACTCCATCTTCTATAACTAGGGAAGAGGTCCTTAATGCTCTCTCTAAGGCCAAGAACACTGCATCACTGGGCCCAGACAGTATCCCAGGATGCCTTCTAAATAGCTTGAAACATGGCCTATTAGGCAATCTGGAATTGCTATTTAACTGCAGCCTCAGGACAGGCTTCATATCTCATGAATGAACAACAACAGCAGTCATCCATCTGCATTAAGATGGGCCATCTACAGACCTGAACACTACAGACCCGTAAGTCTTACTAGTCTTATATTCAAAGCTATGGAAATGATCAATAATGATGTAGTAAACCTCCAGAAACTTGACCCAAACCATTTTGGTTTCACCAAGGGCAGGTCATGCCTACTTAACCTGGTGAACTTCTTTGAGAAGGTCACCAAGGCAACGGATGAGGGCCAACCTAGTTCTTTGTTGGTGGGAGGAGGAATATCTAGTTAAAATTCCATTTCTCAATCATGTTAACTTCTACAGAAGATACATTGATGATTTGTTTTTCATTTGGTCTAGTGACAAAAGTACATTACAAGAATTTTTGCAGGAGATCAATGACCGTGTGAGCTGGCTTGACTTTACACTACGTGACTTTGGGGAATCTGTTCATTTTTTTTTGGATATCACAATTTATTTAAATATTGAAGAAAAGAGGTTTTTCCAGTAAGATTTTTAGGAAAAGCATGTTCACAAATAATTATTTACATTACGATAGTTTTCATCCTCCCTATATAAAATTTAATGCATTTCACGGACAGATTATCAGATTAAGTCATGTCATTAGTGACTATCAGGTTTTCTTAGAGGAAACAAAGTTATTAGGTTGCTTGAAGAAAGAGGATATCCCCTTTCAAAATTGATTGTTATTGCTAGCAATGTTAAAGAACAAAGATATGAAAAATTTCCTTCCATTATTAAGACGGGTTTCTGCGTTAAAAAGAATATGGGCAATAGTTTGTTTCCTCTTTTCCTGTTTCTTTAAGTATTGAAGGTGGTAAAATAAAGCAAATTATTAGTGACAACTGGAACATTTTACTGGGAAATCATGATCTTACAAAGGTTATTGGACAAAGGCCCAAGTTTATATATAAAAGAGCTAGAAATTTGAAGCTGTTTTTAGAAAGTTCATCAAATTTAAGTAAGCTGACGCAGACAAATAAAAAATTAGGAACTTTCCCTTGTAATGGCTGTTCACAATGCAGATACATTTTGTCTATGAGTAGTTTTTACTTTGAGCATAACAATTATTTGTATATTGCAAAGGACAAGTTTACATGCCAATCTGAAGGATTACTTTACATTGCAGTCTGCTCCACATGTAAGTTTTTCTATATAGGAAAAACTATATGTAGGTAGGCAGACAGAATCAGGGAGCATGTTATGGCTATAAAAAAGAAGGATATTAGCAATGCATTAGCTAAGTCCTCTCAAAAATATGCTTAGTTTAAGAAATTTTAGTTTTTGGTGTTGGAAAAGGACAGTGGGGAAAGGTTTATTGACACTTCCAATGCATATTTGGAATATTTAGAGCTCAAATGGCAAATATTTTTCAGAGTGGATATTTCACCTGACATTAATGAGAAAATATACATTAAATGCTTTTTAAAGTTCAAGAATAGTTGATAGTACACATTTTTTATATTTTTAATAAGTAATGCTTCATATTACTCTTTTGTTAGGGAATGAAGTAATAGATTTTTCTGTTAGAAGAGAAATAGAGACTATTTAATATTCATGTAATCTTTGTACCTTGATTGTCATTACTGGTTTGTAATTTAATTGTTTAATTGAGTGTATATACATGAGGTGTTTGAATGTGGAAGTTGTTTATGAAGAAATTCTATGAATTAAATGAATGAAAGAGCTTAAATCATATCAGTGCCTGGTTGTCATTTTGTTTTTTAGATGAGGGCAAAATTGGTTCACGCTGCCTACCTTGACCTGGTCAAGGCATTCAACACAATACCCCACTCAGGCATTTTTGGCAAATGCAAGAAATTAGGTACATACCGATATGTCACCTGGTTGATAGCCAACTGGCTCACATAAAGGACCCAGGAAGTTAAAACTGGGGAGTCTACCTATAGAAAGAAACCAGTCACAAGTGGACTTCCTCAGTGATCAGTCCTTGGACTGCTCTTTTTTTTGGCATTTTCTTCTCTGAAGTCAAGGCCAATGTCAGTGGTCTCTGGTTGACCAAATTTGCAGATGATTGCAAATTAGGAGCTGTCATTGAATCCTACACTGACACAAATGTTCTCCAGAAAGGGCTGACACAGACGGAAAACTGGTGTCGGAACCATGGACTAAAACTAGATGTCAAGAAATGCATAACAGTATCCTTTGGGAAGTCATCCACCCCTAGTAACTATCATATTGACAACACACCTCTTAGAGTTGACCCAGTAGTCAGGGACTTAGGGCCACACATATATAGTAATCTATCTCTTGACCATCATGTGTCTACAGTAGTGAGGAAATCAGTCTATGTTGCCCAACTTATAAACAAGGAAGTCATTGTTCCACTGTATTTGGCTTTCATTAGACTTATCATTGAGTACAATACTCCCTTTGGGTATGTACCTAACCAGGCATATCCAACAAATGGAATGTCCACAGAGGTTCCTCTCCAGAAGAATACAGGGTATAAGTAAGATGTCCTCTGCAGACCACCTCAAGGTCCTATTCCTGTATTTTGTTGCCTGACATACAGGGCATTGTCAGACCCCACTCTGATGGACTTTCTGCATATCTGCAAAACAAACAGAACCAGAATGATCCATTCAAAAGACTTAAATCTTGCCTGTGATATAAATAGGACCTGCTAGAGAGGCAAGTATGTATCCCAGAGACTGACTTGTCTCTGTTAACTGGATCCCCATCCATGTAAAGCAGAGTTCCTCCTTAAACCAATTCAACTGTAACTTGGACAATTAGAAAGGGAACAGGAAACGCTCTCCTGGCTTGGCACCTACATCTCTAATGGGCACAGGCACCATGTAAATGGTTCCTGTCCCAGGCTCCTGGTTTTAAATGTTTCATCTCCCAAGCTTCTGCTTACACTTATCAAGGGTACCAGAATTTGTCAGAGATTTGGGATGCATGGCAATGCTTCACAATTTCCTTGTGATCATTAGTTTAGTAAACAAGTATGAAGCTATAAGTAGAAGTTGTTCAATATTACCCTCTGCAGAAACAAAAACAAATCAAGATATTCAAATATAAAAAAGGATTTATGTGGTTGTAACATATCATAGTCACATACAAGGCAAGATTGGATCCAAAACATGGGGAGTAACAATAGCAAAGCAAACCTTTGTACAAACAATTTTTTGTTTCATGCCAGCACGGAAATGGAATTTGGTTCCCCCAATCACAAAGCAACAGGTAAATGACATCTTGCTACCAAACTTCAGTGCGCTGCTGTAAGTGCTGTCAAAGAAACTGTCCCAAAAACATGTGTAAACATTTACCACAGAAGATTAATTTTTATGCAATTGCTAGTCACCTCTATCTGTAACCAGCACTACCCAGAGGTGCTATGGGCCATCCTAGAAGGCTAACACCCCTGTGTCATTGACAACATAGATAATTTGCATTTCACTGAACTAACAATAGAAGAATGTAAAGAGAAACAGTTGTTGTAATAACACTTGTGATGAAAGTTAATAAGGCTGTACATCTGAGAAAGTAAAATGCCTTGACAAAAATATCTATGCCATCAATAAACTTCTAAAAAGTGCATACAGATAAAAGTAGCATTTTCTAATGCATATAAAAAAATATTTTTCTAAGTGGCATCTGAGCATACCCAGTATATAGCTGGAAAATATAAACATACTTATCAAGATCAGTAGTCTTCTGTGCAGATAAATCCAAAGTAATAGCAATTTTCTGTGTTATCCATATCAACAAGTCTCCTCACATTCAGGTTCCCTAGCTACATGGTTTCCTTTTTATAATGTTAATTCAGGCCTGTGAGCATGATGACTATGCAGATGAGTTGTCAACTCATTAGAATTGCCGAATACGAAATTCTTGGCTCCATGCAGCAAATGTAAACAGTGCAGGCACTCCTTCAGTGTTTGTTGCTAATGGATTGCAACTGTGAATAATTACTGGTAAGGAGAAGGAAAACACAATAGCAAGTCAGATTTCCTTGCCTCCGGTGGGTTTGTCAGCCATGTATCAACATTTTAAATATTTCACAATTTCTGTTCAGTAATATCCAACCTCCCCTGCTTTTGTTGAAAATTGTACATTATTGCCATTTAATTTTCTCACACATTTTAAGGACAGTGATACAAAATGCCTTACAGATAGTATGTCTCAGATTACTGCTCAGATAAGAGAAGAATGAATACCATACAAAAATAAGACAGAGCTGCATTTCTGTAAACAATAGTCATAAACGTTTGTGTGATCACTCCTTGCAGTACATCTGAAATTAACATATGAACAAACAAGTCAGAAGTGTGCAAGTGCCATATATCTTTTTAATACTGTGGATGATTTTGGACTTGATTGTATGCACAATGATTTTCATTCCTGCTGCAAAGCTGTCCCTGTGTCAAAGAGGGATAAAACACCCTTAATGTGTTTTATGGGTTCATTGTTGTAAGAGTACAAATCCAGAATTGTGTGAAAACTTTCATGTGTACTAACATTTATTTTGAAATGTTTATTTCACACATTTTTAATACCAATGTTTGTGCAATGTGCAGCTTAGTGGAAACAGAGAAATGCAATAAATGTCATGTAATGTAAGACAGTGATCCACACAGTATATATTATCCATAGATGACAGTTCAAGTCCCACGTTTGTCTTTCAAGGATGAAACCTAAGAAACAATCTTCATAAGGATAAAACAGGTTTAACTTTGCTTCTCACATTTGAGCATCACTTACCACCATGAAACTTGGATTACTGCCCCATGTGGATAACTGGCCCACACACAAAGCAGACAGAACACCTGCACATGGGGTGCAAGCATTCTTAAATTCATAAATGATACATTGTTGCAATTTTTGCTTTCCATCCCACAGTCCCACTAAGCTGCATTGCCCCATGGTTAACAACCTCCCTCAATACCTGCAAGTCTAGCACATCTGGAGAGAGGAAGCAAGCAGTAGACAATTTCAAAATGGATACAATGTATCCTTTATGTTTTGCCACAGCTCAAACATGCTAAGAAGCAGTATGTGGCAGTTAATATTCAGAAGTTAAGAATTAATATGAAAATATCCAGCTGTTTTATAAGCATTCCTGTGGCAGCAGGTGTAAGTGGAGGGCTGCAATGCAGATGATCCTGGTTTTTAATACAGCACATTCCAATTATTTTTACTATTGCTCCCTTTTACTTTATATTAAAATTCACATGAAAAAAATTATTACACACTCCCAATTTTATTAAGGGTTGTACACTCAATTTTAATAAACTCATATGAATTATTTGTGTGAGTGAAGGTATATTGTCTAATCTTAAAATTTCTGCAATCATATTTGTGTTCTCTGGCCTTGGATGGTCTTCAGACTTCAGTAATATTCATACACACAGGGATGTATAAACCAGGACCCTGTCAGGTCGCACACATACATGGCTAATCCCTCAGTCTGTCATGTGTATTGATATGTAAATAATGAGCAAGTCTCAGAAGCACTTCTTTGGCAAGGATGAAAAATCACCATTGTGGAAGAAAATGTGTTGTACCTTATGCATAGATTTGAATCCCACATTTGTTCTTTGTTGAGGTTACTGTCCAAATTCAGCTAATATTTTATATACATTTTTCATTTTACACTGTTAAAGAAGTTGATAGTTATGGTTCTTTCCTACCTCCCTCCTGCACATTCCTCTATTGCTTTCCCTTTGTTCTTCCCCCTGCTTGCCCCCATTTCACCACTTTTCTATCAAACCCATTTTTAACACATTTATTCTGGTCAAAAAATAAAATCACACACAGCACACACAAGTAAAAAAAAAAAGCAATGAAGCCCTTTACTTTTTGCCCTCTGTGTTTGCACAGATTTGGCATTATGCACCAATGCTGAGAAATGGTGAATGGTTCTTCACGTCCTGTGGCATGATGTGGTTACCTCTGCACAGTGCAGCTTAAACATGCTGTGCTAACATAACACACTGATCAGATTAAAGTCACTTATATTAAAAATGTAATATCCTTTTGTTTCTTTAAACTGATGAATATATAGATATGTAAGTCCATATGTGTGCTGCTGACATTAATCAATTCAGTACTCTGTTTTTATACAGTACTTCACTGTAGGCATTCCCTCTCACATTGGCTCAAATTATCACATTTAATTATTTAAAGATATTTTATACCGGCTGCCACAGAGTCAGCTAGGCAGCAGTTGTTTTTTTTTTCCACTCAGTACTGTCCAAAGTGCTGACTGCCACGTCCTTCCACTTAACATGTTTGCATGGAGGTGAACAAAGCAATAAAACTGTCAAAACATTATGAATGGAGCAGAGAATAGCATTTGCACATCACCTAACTATGCAAATGGGGAAAGTAGTATCACTAATTTTTAAAGGTTAGAAAAATTATGACACAACATTTCTGATAAGAACCATGTAAGAGCACAATGAGGAGAATAAATCAAGCATCACCTCCATGGCTGGAGAACATGTAATAGTGGCAACACGTTAAAACACCAAAGTTTTAATTCTTCTTAAAATTGAAATAGTGAAATTAAATGACCCCAAGACAAATATGACAAAATATAAAAAGTCCCAATGCTGAATTACATGATAAGTGTTTTCAGTAAACCTTCTTCAGATCGTAATATGAACAGGGACTCGCTTCTTCATTAAAAGAACACAATAGTATCTGTTACATATGCCTACCATAGCCAGTAAGGATAAGTACTTGTCAAGTTACAATAGGAATCTTAAATTATGTATCTCACATGTGCAAACATTTTGCCATCAATCACGCAAACTCGCTGCTCAGAGCTGCGGTATGGAAAGTGTACATGGGTATGAATGACTTATGTTTACTGCCCATTTACTCCTCAGCCCACAAAGGTAAATGTAACAGCACAAAGAAAGGCAAGGAAAATTTTAGAGAGAACACATATTTCTACTGTTGCCATGTGTTACCTGCACCCATGCACTTGAAATATGGCCTGTCAGTATTTGTTCCCAAATATAGCAACTGCACTACAGAAAATAATAAAAAATGCTTACTTATATGCATGTACATATTTATATTGATAGTATTTATTCATATTTTACAATACTTGTAATGTAGAAAGCTGTTTGTATATAGTTTGAAAAGCTGTCATTTTAAGGTATACCTGCATATTGGAAACAAACAGCAAATGCTATAATTTGCATACTCATCAATCTAGTAACATGAAGATCTTTAATATCTTGACAGTTCTACATGCCTTTACATCCATTTCATGCAGGCCTCCCAACATATTCTCTCAAACATCCAGTGCTGATGTCATCCACTATAAATTGTCCTGCAGCCTTGTAAAATTCAGACTTGTGCCATGACACTACATAAAGTACTGAGTTCTCTAGTCTGTGCAAAAACAGAGCCAGATTTTGGCTAGGAAGTCTTTCAGAATGATTATAAAGGGATGGAGGGAAGGTATTGTCCTGATGGATACAGGGAAGGAGTTCCAGGATTTAACATGGTGTGAGTACAGACTATGCCCAGCAGATTTCATAGTTTTATATACAGAGAGGAGGTTTTGTTCATTGGATTGTAATGATCAATTGTGAACACAGTTGTGTAGAATGGTATTTAGTACTACACAATCAGTTGCATGATGGATAATTTTATAGGTGCATATATGGTAGTTGATGGGATAGTTCTAACCAATTTAGGCTTTTTAGTGCTATACAGTGGTGGGTTTTGTAATGGGTGTTTGCTGCATATTTAGGCACTTTATTATAGCTTTGTACAAGTTTTGATTTTAGTGATACCTGGAGGATTGAAAGGATGAGAGCACCATAAAGCAGTGAGGGAAGGAATTAAGTAGTGTCAGGTTTAGTGTTAGTTGTTTTGATAAGAAATGTTTTGTAAGCTTTTTTATGCAATTTTACATATATAGGTGAAATTTAAGATTATTTTCCACTATTGTTCCTAATAATTTGCTATGAGAAGTGATTGCAATGGTTGTATTACTAAGAGAGAGGGTTTTAAATTCTATTTTTATTTTAAAGGGATTGGGGGTTTAAAGTAGTTGGGTTGAACATTAGTTGTGAGTTACAAAGCCATATTTTGATAGCTGTTAGTTTCCTGAGCAATTTTTTAAAGCTGTGGCAGGTTGCCAGATGTTCATATAAATGTGGATTCATTTGCATATTGTGTTAAGGAGGCCAGTTTTGTGGATGTGTGGAGAGTGTTAGTGAGAAAGTTAAAGAGGAGGGGACCAAGGATAGAGCCTTTTGATACACTAGTGGTGATCAGGAGGTATGTAGAGAGAGTTGGAGTGCCATTTTACTGACTGATTCCTAATGGACAGGTAGCTTTTGAATCATAGCAGGATGGACTTAATGAGCACATTTGAAATAAATGTTTACTGTGACAAACTATGTAGAAAGCTTTAGACAAATCTAGAAATAAGGTGGTGACTAGTTTGCTGATATCTTTAGCTTTATTGACAGTATCTATAAAGGTTAGAAGTACAGTGTTAGTACTTTGGGAGGGACAGAAGCTGAGTTGTGTGGGGGATAGGAGAACTTCATGCAGGAGATAGTTTGGCAATTGTTTTTGAATACAGTTTTCAATTTGGAGAGCTGGATAGGATTGCTTTAGGTCTAAAGGTAGTAATGTCTGTTGAATTTCCTCCTTTGTGTAGAGGGATTATTTTTTTCCAGAGATAGGGAATGTGGGATTCCTGGATTGACTTCTTTATAAGGATTGAGACAGTATAGACAATGCTATCAGCTGTTATTTTACACGCTTGGAAAGACATCAGCTGAGGTACAGCATGGTTTGAGTAGTTTTATGTAGGATGCAGGCACAGGTTTGAAGGCGAAAGTGGATGTGAAAGGGGATGCTGTACTATCTATGAAATAAGAGTTGAATTCTATTGCAGTTTTGAGTGATGATTTTTTGACACCTTTATAAAACTGAACAGTTTCAATAATTTAGGACAGGGAATATGTTTGATAAATGCTTTACAAGTCAGTAATTCAGATGATGTGGCCAAAAGTGGAAATTCAGATATGCATCATCCACTCCAGTATCCACAGTCTGATGGCAAGTGAAAAGAAAAATCGGATCAGTAAAAGATAATATTGTATATAGTAGTCTGGTGTGAGATATGTAAACAATCAGATATTTTCTGTCCAGAGAATGCAGGCTTTACTTGTATTTCCTGTGCCTATGATGTGTGTTGATTACATTTTGATGCATTTCTATTTGTTTTTTTTTGGTGAAACAGCACTGACAAGGTCTTTAATAATCCAAGTATAGTAAGTAAACACTGAATTTATTCAGTGTAGACCCTGTTAGTGCTCTTTTCAGCATTTAACACTGCTGGTCCCAAGACCCTTTTAGAATAGTTCCAGTTCCAACATTACTGTACCATTAAGGGATTGTTTTTGGACTAGTTGGACCTCCTGTTTGTCTGAAAAAAAAATAGAAAGCTGTTTCTGGGCTATTTCCCCTCCTTTCTCTCTTACCTGTGGTGCTCCACTTTGTTCAATATATGCTTTATGCTACCTGTTGCTAACAATATATGTGCTTCTTTTGGGAGGTGGTATTAGGAGAAAGCATTACAATATAATTTTATGCTTACAACATAAGCTTTGCTTCACTTTTCCACAGTAATCTAGATCTGCTGTAAAAATGTTGGCAGAAGATTTGAAATGCATATATGACCTGTATGACTAGTCACAGGTGGAAACATAAAACCTCTAAGGTTGCTGAAATGGCTTCTCAAATCACTGCTCAGGATTCTTATGCAGTGGTTTTTGTCTTCTCAAATCAGCTATAGTGTTTAGAATCTGGAATGTATGTAGGGACAAAATCTAGCTATTATTATTGAATACAGACTAAAAGGTATGCACCGGGTCCTAGGTGTCATCAACATTTTTTGTTTCCTTCTATAAAGCATTGCTCTCCATATGATTTTGCATGCCATAGTTTCCTCCTCTGTGCACAACTGCAGTGCACTCTTACTAGGCCAGTCAGACTCAAAAATGGATCATCTTCAGCTCACACAGCCTGTCTACTTGCAGAAGTTTTCTGATACTCTCATATTGCATAGATTCTTGGTAATCTGCACTAGCTATCCCCTATATTATGATGTATCTGTAATGTTCCGGTCATGGTTTATCTGATGGTTTATGACTTGGGTTCCTGCCTTATTTCAAAAGTTGCTAGCATGGTATCATCCATCAGACCCAATATATTCAGCACTCATGAGGCTGTTGCTGGTTCTGACACACACAGTCCTCTGAAATCCAATCATTTTCCTGATAAGGACCATGGCTTTGGAATCTTCTGCCTTGATGATGGCAAGTGTCCCTGATAAGTGGATTTAAGAGGTCCCTTAAGTCACATATACATAAAGATGGCTTATTTTTTATTTGTTTTTATCCAAAGCTCTTAACCTGTATTTTCTGATTTTGTTTTATGTTACCCATCCCTAATTCTAAATATTTTAATAAATAAGAACTTAAAATTTACCTCTATGTAGATATAAATTTAATGTGGTATATCACCGTAAAACTTAAGGATGAGCAGTTGTGTACAATTTGCTCAAAAATACTGTTAGGTGCTATTGGGTAGTAATGGCAATGTGATGTAACCATATTCCAATATAGTTAAGCAGAGTAAAGGTGATAATGAATAACTATACTATCTGCTGGTTGCAGAAGAAACAGAACACTATGCATGCAGAGGCAAAGACAGAATAGGATGTTTATTTCTGTATTTCTATCAACACTGTGCATTACTTGCAAAAAGGTTTTGTATATGTAACTACACCACAATATTCATAAACTCTACTGGTACAGCCATGCTTACAATATATCCTCCTTGCAAGAAGATGTCTTCATCTCAAAACTGATAAAATAGAATCAACTAACATTCAACTAAACAATGCCATCTCCCAATTCAAAACCACTTTACTCAATATTCTGAATGTACCTGCTATTATAAGAACCAAAGAATCAAATCAACTCTAGCAGCCTGTCTCTCCAGTCAAAACAACTTTTGAACTAAAGGGACAAAGTCTGGGAAACCTGGAAAAAATAAGACAGGTTAAACTACAAAAATATAAATACAACAGAAATAGCACCAAACAAATGATTAAATTTGAAAAGAAGTCATATTACACCAATCACCAGATTTTAAATGAAAATAACCTAAAACTCTTTTGGTCTTTAATCAACCAGCTACTAAATCCTGGCCAAGTCACCTAACCTAGCCTTTTTATTTTCCCCTCAGTGAAATGACTTGGCCTCCTGATTCATTTCACACTTCAACTCTGTAACTTCTCTCCTAAATCTCTTAACCTCCTCTACCCTACAACCTACCACCAAGCTAACACTCCACTATAAAATCTTGTCCTTGGAACCCATGTCCACCTCCACTCTATAAACAAATGCTGCTAAAACTGAAACCTACCACTAATGCCCTAGATAACCTACCAAGCAAATACATTAAAATTACACTAAATGCTCTGACTTACACAGTTTTTATATTAACTGATTAATTAAAGAAACTACCTTCCCAAGCTCACACAAGGGTACCAGTTCCACAGTTCCACATTCTATCTCCTCTCTCAAATGTCTGCCATAAATGTATTCAAACACAACTACTCTCTTTCATTTCAGACATTAATCTGCTATCTTCAACACAGGCTTGCTTTTGCCCTAACCATAGCACTACTACAGCCCTCCTTAACTTTAAAACAAATATAAATTAAAACAGGAATGAGGGAAATCTAGTCACCACAGTCTTCCTTAATATATAGAAGGCTTTTGACACCATTTCACATGCAAAAGGGATACAAAACCTGTCCTCTGTAGGTCTAGATACACCCACACATGCACTTTTGGTTTGACAGCTACTTGCCCTACAGACAACAGGCAGTTAAACAGCAAAACAACAGCTTCCCTTTCCTTTCCATAGCAGATAAGAGTTCCCCAGGGCTCTACTGTAGGACCTCTCTTATTTAACAGATTTGTGAATGACCTCTACTCAGTCAGCAAACATGCAAAAAAAAAAAATCCAGTATTCAGATAACTCCACTCTAATCTGTGCTGTTATAAAAATGAATACACTGCAACAGCATCCTATTCACACTAAAATAACTTTCTACCAAGAAATCTCTGTTCACTCTAACTTACATAAACAACATAAAATTTAATTGGTAACAAATCCACCCACTAAGTGGCTAGATGCAATAATCATTGACAATTTGAAATCTAACTACCATATAAAATATGTAATTAAAAAACAAACTCATAAAAAATTGGCACCCTATACAGGAAACAGTCTTAATTAAAACCAAAAACCACTTTCTGTGTCAAAAAGTACACCAGAAGAAAATTAAATTAAGTGCTTTCATTCTTTTAATCTTTAGAACTAGACAATAATAACAATAAATTCTCAAGTAAAGTGTTTAGGAAAGATACTTTTGTATTATTTTGTAAATAATTACTTCTATAAAAAGTCAACATCCACTATATATGAAAAGAAACGTGATAAACGGACAATTTATTAGTTTGAGTAGGCTGACCTGATGCAGAATATTTGAAGGGGCTTTTTCCTAGAAAGATGTTATGACAGTCGCTTTCTAGTAAAAATTATACTGGACAATACCAAAACAAACTTCTCATGATGACTGAAGAGTTCCAAATGCAGAAAAATGTACAACAAAAGTCAATAACCAGGAACTCAACATCTGAAATATTTAATAGCAGAATAAAAACAGCAGAGTAAAAACAGCAATACAAATGCCAATCTTTTGAGTTAATGAATTCTTTCTGAATGCTTCATACAAAAGGCATCCACTCAATTACATTTAAATAAAATTCCAGATCAATGTACATTTAAAGATTACACGACAGCATAAAAACTACATAAATAAATGGATAAATAAATAAGTACAACAGCCAGATAAATAGAATAATATAATAAAATAGTAAAATATAATAATAGTAGTAATAACATAGTATAACAGATCATAAATGTTCATGCTATTCAGACCTGGTGGCATATCTGCTCTAAAGACAAAATATACTTAAGCCTGTTTTAAGGCCAAGTAGGGATCAGACATCAGAAACAAAAAAAGGTAGCGTCAAATAACAATAGAACAGATGATCAATTTTATGGTAGAACTTTCCCATTACCAATCACCTCAGATATGTATAGTATTAAGAAAATATTGGTAGACAATTGAAAAATTATTTTAGGTAATAGAAAATTAACCTGTGTGATAGGACAAAAAACTTTATTTATTTGAGAGATGATAATGTGAAAGTTATTTTGGAGAGGGCAAGACTAATTGTAAAGGTGCTTCAGATGTTGGGACCTACAGATGTAATAAATGCAAATATTGTACGTTCATCAGTGACTCAGAGTGTTCATATAAAAGGAGTTGATAAAACTATTTGGGCAAAAGACAAATTTAATTGTAATTTCAGGGGCAAAGTGTGAGACATGCTATAGCTATTATGTAGGGAAAACTATTAGAAAATTATCTAGGAGATTTTATAAACACATAACAGCTATAAGGAACAAATATTTTAGTAGTTCCTTAGCTTTACATGCTGCAGGGTGTAAAGAGTTTAAGAAATTTCAGTGTTTTGTGATTATGTGAGTTTAAATGATTTTGAGGGGAACTGCATTGTACATTTAGAGTGTAAAGAAGCCGAATGGCAAATTAGATTGTCATCAGACAAAAAACCTGGACTTAATGAATTTATTAACATAAAATGTTTATTATCAGCTCAGAGATTGTAAATAAGACATTTATTTGAAGTGATTCATTTCTATTTTTATTGATTATTGTTTACTTAATATATAGTTATTTCAATATAGTTTTGTGTGTTTAGTAAGGAATATCTAGGGACCTTTAAATATTGGGGTAAAGTGTGAATGAAGCGATTTCTTATTCAATCTTAGATGTCATGTGATAGTGTTTTTTAGTATTTGAAATGTGTTGTAAAGTATTGTTTTCTGAAGAAGTTCTAAAGATTAAAAGAATGAAAGTGCTTAATTTATTTTCCTTTGGCATGCTTTTTGACGCAGAGCGTGGTTTTTGGTTTTAGTTGAGTTTTGGTTTCATTCTAAACTGCATTTTTGTTTCAGGATACAGCATTACTTCACAGATAATACTAGAAAATACATTGGTTCCACTTTCCTCCTTCGAACTTTCCACTATGCAGGCCCTGTTGTCAATAATCTTCAGGCAACCCAGACCAATACCTGTGAGTAATGTTACAACAAACTAATGAAATTTGCTGCAAAAGTGACATGCAGATCTCATTATTCTGTAGAGCTACAGTGGCTAGAACCCCTTCACTTCCTGACTCTACCCCAACACCAACGGCTAATTATATAAAGACTCTATGACTGCACTACAGTGGAGAAAGGAAAACTCCAATCCCCACTGCACCGAGATCCTGCAAAAATCAAGATTTTTGTTGTTCGACTTCCCATGTTTTTGATGTTTGCTCTTAAGAGCTTTCATTATTCTGATAAGAAAATACATATATGTATACGCACACAAACATACACACCTATATGTACTGCAGTGCATTTATAAAATAAAAGATGCACATTATATCAGTGAATACCATACACAGCATATCTGTTAAAAAAGTAAAATAGAAGAATAGTAGTGTAGTCAGTTTTAACTCTATTAATACTAAATTAAATTTTACACTTTTTATTAGCCAAATAATATAAATATATACCACTGCTGATATAAAAACAATAAACCTTTACATATTATCAGTATTACTAGGACAAAAAAAAGTAGGCAGTCTAGTTTAAGATCCCAAAATATGTCCTGTATCATAATATGTCTCTTTGTAAAGTCTTAAGTAATGCAGGCCATACAAGAATACCTATTAGACAATATATTTGACTGCAACGTGGGAAGGTTCATTGAGACTATTTAAGGCTGATACAGTAAATTCTTGAGATTGATATAGTGCACAGAAAAACTAAGTATTGCACCTGCACTAGAATATCTCTGAAAAAAAAATGATACAGCCCTTTAACAGTACTGGCAGTATGAAACTGGAAGAAGAGTGTGGTCACATTAGTAAGCTAGTAATGTGAGATGTTTTTGACTTTGGTCTGTGGGGTAGTACAGAAATAGAAGAAACCAGGAAGCTGTTTTCATTCTCTGCAGATATTTACTGAGTCCCTCCCATGGAGTCTAGTTTGTGGGTCCTTCCAGAAATTTCACAGCAAAGGATGAAGACATCTCAGACGAGGGGGCACAGAATGTATGCAATAAGAGA
Source organism: Protopterus annectens (assembly GCF_019279795.1). Classification (NCBI taxonomy): domain Eukaryota; kingdom Metazoa; phylum Chordata; order Ceratodontiformes; family Protopteridae; genus Protopterus; species Protopterus annectens. The sequence goes on along the minus strand of NC_056748.1, from coordinate 1,024,059,553 downwards.
CCTTGGTATGTTTAGGTTTAAATAGAAAAAAAGGATGGGGAGTATTATGAATGCAATTTTTAAGCACTTCAGCTAAATTAGCTCTTTCTACAATGTTACCTTCCTTTCCAAAAAGGAGATATATAAGAGAAAAAGCATCCATTAACACAGTGGCTAGGCAGCACAGGGAAATTCAAGGAAGTATTTATTTCACAGATATGGCAGTAGATAGATTAAAATATCTCTAGGAGTTTCTGAAGTCAAAATCATTGAGGTAATTGAGGAATATCCATGAAACACTACGCAATTCTTGTTAGCGCTGGGAAAATGTAAGATATTGTTTGAGTAGTATCTGTACTTTAAAATGCTCTGAAAGATGAGCTAGATCTAATAATCCCCATTTGCCTAAAAAGTCTATATTTCTCTACTTTTTGCCTGTAAACACATCATAGGAGGTAGATAAGATACACAGACAAACACACACACACAGAAAAATGCACAATACCTAGGATGTGGATAACACACACACACACATCTGTAGACATACACACACACACACACACGCAGACACAGACAGACAAATGCGCGCACACACACACACACACACACACACACAAACACACACGTGATATCTAAGGTGATAGAACGTGTTTTTGAGAAACATTTTGTTTGGATTTACAGATATGGCACATATTACATGATGCTAGGATAGTTGGTGAAGATATGGAAAATGCTCCCATGCACTTCACAGAGCATTTGTTGATGGAATGTATTGTAGGCAAAGGATCAGTGCATTATGCATAACAGTGTAGATCTGAGGCTGCTATTCTGTGTGCCAAAGCTATTAGCTGACATGTGTAATGGACCAGTAGCAGTTTACCAACCACATAGAAACCACTGCAGTGTTAGCGCTTCAGAGCTGCAAACATCTAAAAGTGTGTGTGTATGCGCATGCATGCTTTTATGTCTATCTGTATGTTTTACATAAATGTGTGTGTGTGTGTGTGTGTGTGTGTGCGTATATATATATATATATATATATATATATATATATATATATATATATTTATTATAGTTTACATGGCATTGGTTGTTTGTGGCTGAGATGGGTCTCTGTATTGTCAACCCACTTTGGTCAGCAATGCAGATGGTTGGCTGTTGTACAAGAAAGGATAATACCCAGATAAGGGAAGTATGACCTTTCCCTGGGGAACGTGTGATCCTGGAGTTAGTATATGTAATTAGTAGGGGGTGTCGGGGATGCAATTTGTTTTAGTATAGCATGTTGTGAGGAGTGACCAGTATGATGCAAAAGTACAAGTACAGCATCAGAAATGCAGTGTGAGGTGTGTAGCCTTTAATAAATGATAATACAAAGATCTACCTCACAAGGTCGTTATTTTTACTTCTGAAAAAGAACATATAACACTTGGGCCTACTTTCCTTAAATTATCAGCACTGCTAGTATATTGGTCATACAGTCTGGTTGTCTGCATTTTAAGCAGCTTCAAACTTGTGTGACAGAATTATTAACAAAATTCTTTGAACCTGGGTATAGCTACATGCCTCTAACAATAGGTACATCATGTGAACATGTAAATCAAGCCTGAAGATGGGTACATGCCTACAAACATGGTACTGCTGGGAGATCTACATGGTACTCTGTGTGTGTCACCTTTGAATTGTATTCCCTCTCATTCTGTACAGCTCATATGTTCAAAGTGAATGTGGTCCACTCTTCTAGTGCATTAGCATGAGTACTCTTGGTATATATGTAGAGGAAGACTGTGTAATTCATTTAAATGAGGTTTAGTGCAACTTGCTATGCAGTCTGCACAGGTATATATTCTGAGTACAAATATGAAGGTTATTTAAACAGATGTTAGTATTTGATGCAAGTAAAGATACTGTGCTCCAGACAGGTACACCATACTAGTTTGAACAGTATATGAATCCTTGTTTGACAGTTGATTATAGAGGTAGGATTGTAAAACATTGGTGTGGTTTGTTGTGATGCTTCTATGACTTCAGTGTTGCTCTTTTAAAGTATGCTGCTGGGGGATGAAGCTCCCAAAATGCTGGGCTAGGACTGAAGAACCACCCATTCTGTCTGCTTATACTTTCATTACTTGACTATTTGTAGATCTGGTATATATCTTGCTGATGTTTTAGTTTGACATTTTCATATATGTGCCATTGAAAATTTACAGTTTTCATTATTTGTTGTATAAACTTTACTTAATATTACACATTGAAACATGCAATAATAGCATTAGGGTAATAATCAGACATTAAAAATTATTAACCTTTAATAAAAATATTTTGAAAAAAAATTATTAGCCTGATTTTGGAAGTACATTGGTTAGTCTTCCATCATTTGGATGACATGTTAAACCAAGCTCCCTTCTGCATGACTTGATGGTAGCTTAGGTAGATGTAAAGCATCCCTGGCACTTAACAAAAAGTGTAGGTGATTTTTATTTACAACTTATTTACAGTTCATAAATTTACTTATTTACAAAAAAAAAAAAGAAATAACATCTCATACTTTCTCTTCATTAATCACTAACAAAATAATTACATTTCATATACATTTTCCATAACTACCACTTACTTTTCTTTATAATGTTTGCTAAAATCCATTTGCCATTAAACACAACCTTATTTAACTTTTCATTCCAAATCAGCAAATTATACCAAACATTTTTTTATTCGGTTTCCTAAAATATCTGTACTATGTTGTCTATAGAAACTATACTCAATCATGCCCATGCTTATTTGTTTGTAATCCTGTACTTCCTTAACTATTTTATTTTCTATTATTTTTCCTATAAATTTTTCATTATTTTATGTTACTAAAAACATGTTCCATTGTCTCTAATTCCCCATAATACAAACTCTCATCCATTTTATAAGGCATATTTCCTTTAGCAGATAACTTATTAATTTGTAATTTACACAAAAAATCTTGATTAAACTACATTTTCATACACAATTTATTCATTTCTTTTATAGCTTTAATTTTTTTCTTCTGCCAAATGTTCCCAAGGATTTACAAAATAATATTGTCTCATAATATTATTATATCAACTTTTCTTATTTTCATCAATTTTATTTGTTCTTAATTTCCACATTTTTTTTTTATTTTATCCTGGTACATTCTTATTTCTTCATTTTTCCATTAATTTATATCTTAGTCATTTTAATTACATCCCATCCTTGTTTTATATATTTTCATTAAATATGTTTATTACCAACTTATTCTCTTTTCTACTTATCCATCTTAAAGCCTTATATAAATTTAAAGATGTTCCATACACTAGCTGGATTAATAAATCCAAACCCCCTTTATCTTTTTCTATGTACAAAGCTCCTCATTTGACTGGATTTAATCTGGATCCCCAGGTAAATTAAAAAAAAAATAGTTTCAGTAAACTTCTTCTTACCTCTTGGGGACATATGTACACTATCTAAATATGATGTTTTCCCATCCATTCTGTATTTATTAAATGTACGTTTTTGTTTAATGACGATCTATACCTACTCCACATAATCTTTTACTGCTCATTATACCTACTCCACAATCTTTTACGGTTAGTAATACAAAGATATTGTGTAATGTATCCTTTTATTTTCTAGAACATACCATTGTTTATTCTGCAGTTAGAAAACTGTTTTTAACCTACATTTAATTTTCCAAAGTGCAAATGCCTGAATTATTGATTTTCAAGCTATATGCTTTGGAAAAGCCATTTGACATTTCTGAATTCCAGTGCTTGTAAAAGGAATGTATCCAACGTTAGTCATTTATGTTACTTTTCTGTATTGTGACTTTGGAGTTGAATTTATAACTTAGGAGGGAGTGTACATGTGAGGTTGTGTGTGTATGTATGTATGAATGTGTGGTGGTGGGGTGAAGTCTGACATGTCTGTATCGTAACAGGGATCACTTTTTCAAAATGGCATCCTTAGCACAGTCATCAGCTATAAGCCATGCAGTGGTAACATCACCATTATTCCTCAGCTGATGACACTCCTCGCTCTATATTCCAGTATCTGTGTGGCCCATAGACATTCATCTGATACAATTGCACCCATGTTGCCTGCCTGGTTAATGACAGGGAATGCTTATTCTGCCATTTTGCACTCTGACTTGCTATGTCATTTCTAAGTGCCAACTGGCAGATTATAGGATAAAGAAGTGGCTGATGTGCCATTGTTTAGTTTTATTTTCCTTTACTTTCGCATCTGCTAAATTTTTCTTTCAACACTTTACCACCAGTACTCACCTTACAAATAATATGAGTGGTGAAATGCAGAAAAGTAAAGACAGTGAGAGACTCCTTACTTTTAATCAGACTAGTAAGACATTTTCATAAAATGCTTTCAGGGTGTACAAACCAGTAAGGTGTATCATGGTTCCTATTTCAAAGAAATTTTACGTCAAAGTCAACAGGCAATTAAAATTAGTGATACAGCATATTGCACTTTCACTTACCATATGATACAAAATACTGCATATCTAAATCCGGTGACATCCATTCTGTGGTGCAGAGGGATGAAGTCCTTACTGTGACCCAGATTGCCCAGGTTAAATTAGTTGATTAGGCACTGGGGGAGTATTTAATGGGGGAGGAGCAATGGAGTGGAAGGTCCTGCTGACATCCTCCTTGGTAAGAGGGTGGAAGGATGTACTTGAAGGTCTGTGGTCAGGTCACAAATACTGATAGTGATACTGGGGGGCCATACAATGACTTAAATGCTGTAATATTGATGGGTGGCATACCTCTTAACTATACAGATTTTTGCAGAGTATCCAGATTTTTGCTCCATATTTTTGGTCCATTTTTAATAAAAATGTGGTTTTCTGGTGAATCACTGGCAAATCATTAAAGACTGAATTCAGAGAATAATGACAGAAATTTGAGTTTCAGATTTCATACCCTTCAGAAAGCTCATGCTGTTGCAAAACCTGCTATTCTATCAACTTCCTAAGTTTGTAAGAAAAATATTTAAAATTGTCGCTATTTTTGCACCTTGATCTCTCATTATTTTATGGCTTTGTTCAGATTTCTTGGTCTAAGAGGTTGAGAGGTATGATGGGTGGGCAAATGGGGACCACATCACCACATAGAGGGGTGGTATTTCCCCCATACTTTCAATTTATGCCCACCTTTGAGACATTAAGCTAATATGTTGAGGGATGTAGGGCTTAAAGAGAAGATCTCACTGTCAGCTGCAGTACGACAGATTCCCTACCTGGCCTACATTGGACCATGGCAGCTCACATCTGAACATTCTAAGGATCTTCTGAAGGGGAACTTTCCCAGCATGGCTCACATTGCATGCGGACCACTGAAGATATGAATATAAGGCAGCTGTCTGCATGGTGTTTAAAGTCAGCTGTGGCAGTATGAAAAAATATTGGCAAATAGGGTATTAAAACATTTTTGCTTGCATAAAAATACATTTCCTAGAGTCAGACAGCTTTGGAAATAGTGCCCTAAAAATAAATAAAAAGTAGAACACAGCAAGTTAAAAGCATAGAAAGGCATCTAAATAAAGCATGTTGCATGGCATACCATAAAATATCATAAATATAAGAGAAGAGAGATGTGTATTATATATGGGAAGGCACACAACAAAGAATACTTCCTGTTAGTTTGTTTGTGAACTTTGCCAAAAAAAATATTATATCCATGCTATTGTTCCTAGTTTTACAACTGCTTATAGGTAGGTACTAGGCTATCGGCCCAAGAGCCTAAGTAAGCCTAGCCAACAAGGTTCCCTGGCTTACGCCACCCAAGAAAGTTAATTTCCTGTGCCCCTGTCGAGCAGAGCCACAGAAGTGATCCCCGAGGTGTATTTCCTATTTCCCATCCACTCAAGATTTTTCTTGAAGAGTGCTAATGAGGAACTTTGTTTGACATAGATGGGTAGTCTGTTCCAGAGTATAGGAAGGCTCTGGGACAGGACTCTATCCCTCCAGCATGTCCTGTTTATTGTGGTGACAAGGTTTACGTCCCTAGAGCATGTAGCTTGGAGGGAGTGGGATTTCTTTAGATGTAGCATGTCCAACAGCTCTGTGTTTAACATTGCTTTATATGTTAAACAGAGATCTCCTCAGAGTAGGTGATATGCTACAGAGTAAAGCAAGAGTTTTTTGTGACGGTCAGTGTAGGGCATCTGTTTGAGGCCAGTAATCCTCTTTGTGAGGTACTTCTGTGGCCTTTCCAGCTGCTGCAGATGTCTTGTGAGGTACATTCGAAAAGGGGCGTTGTACTCTATAATGAGTCTAATGAGTGCCGAGTAGAGGGGAACAATGACCTCTTTTTTCCTGGATGAGAACCCTTTTGTGATGAGATGTGCCACATAGAAGGATTTCCTGACTACTGTGGAGATGTGATTATCAAAGGAGAGACTACTGTCTACCTGGGTCCCAAGGTATCTTATCACACATTCAGTGTTAAGTAGACTGCCGTTTGTGGTAGTTCATGGGTAGACAGTTTTTTACCAAAAGAGCTGACAATGCCCTTTTTGGCACTGAGCTTGAGTCCATGCCTCTGACACCAGGCATCTGTCTCAGTGAGGCCCTTCTGTAGGATTTCCACATTACGTTTAAGTCATTTTCTCCAGCCCAAAGTTGTGTTCTGAGGTTGGATAGTCATAAAACCTAAAATCACGGATTTTTCAAATTACACAGACACAAAATGCAATGGCTCACTTGTCAATTTACTTAGTTTAACACCCATAAATAGCTGATTAGACATGGCTATTGATGACTTACCATAACAAACTTCCCTTATAGGTTCAGAATGGAATTTACTACAGTGAGGATCAAACTGGAAATGACTGCTCACAAAGCAAACACTGTAACCACTACACTGTTGCAGTACTACATGACACTCAGGTTTGTGCTTTTATCCTTAGAACATTTTGCTTGTCTAGCTGTATGCTGTATGTAGCATGCAGTGCTGCATATTGTGTGTGCAGAACAGCTTAATTTGGTACATTTTTCAGTCAAAAATAGTTATATACAAAGGTAAAAGTGGCAGTACTATATCAAGTTCTCTTTAGTAAGTAGTTTTCTGCCTTCACGAAAGAATAGCTCTACAAACATCATGCAAATATGTTTCATATACAGTTTTCCAGGAACTGTCTAGAAACCCCATTCCTCCCCCCACCACCCCAGGAAAAAAAAAAAAAACACTGAGCTCTAAGGCATGGATTTAATGTATGCAGGTCCAATTAGTTCCTAACTGAGCTGAACATCAAAACCAAATGGAGTAGCCAACTCATCTAGGCGTCATGAAATTTTTGCTTTGTATATCTGCTAAAGCATGGACATCAGGGCTTTCCCATGCATGTGGAGGCCTCTCTTTGGCATAGATTACACACTTATTCTTCAACTGCTAATGTTATTTTTTTTTTCCTTATGAGTGAATGTTTCTACTATATCTTTGTGTTTTGTGCTCATATAGATCTGCATGTATCAAGACCATTTTTAATGTTCAGTTCATTTTATTTTCTTTGCTACATGCATTCTTTTGATGTGTTTACTTCAAGCAGTCATTTTTAACTTTGAATTCTTGTTAGCTCTATGACAATTTTCATTAAAATGTATGTTATACAGGAATCATGCACAAATATAAGCTAGGAACTGCAGTTGGTAGTATTTCTTATGAGCGTGTCTGATCCATCTTTTTTTGAAAATGTCCTAAGTACCATAAACCACCTTAATGATTGTTAGATTATAATAGTTAAACACATATATTGCAAGAGAATAGTTAAACACATATATTGTAAGAGCTTGCTGTCCACTACATTTTGTTTTACATTTTTTGTGCACATTTCTATTATCAGCAGAGTAGTTATTCATTGTTTGTTGCAACACACTTAGAATTTCATCTGTCATAAAAGTGGATAACAGCATGGTCTGATTTCTTCAGGCTGTGTAGTTAATTGGAGTGCATACAATAGTGACTCCCCTAGATATCACTAAATACAATAGTGAAGAGACACTAACATGGAACCACTATGTTGTATTTGCAGAGGAATCTAATGAGAAACAAAGTAGAAAGCACAATCGGAACCTAAATGATAAGTTGCCCCCAACCTACATTTCTTTCTCTCTCTCTCTGTTATATACAACATAATTATCCAACTAAATTGCATATTTATTTCTGTGACTTACACAAGTCTGAGCAGGAATTATAGAAATGGAATATACTCCACTCAAGTGAGATAATGTGTATACTTCTTAATAGGTTTGTTGCTGTTGTAATGTTTTGCAGTGCGTTTATAATATTTGGTTGATTCCCTTAAAATGCAAAATATAATTTCTCCTCTATGCTTGAAATTCCAGCTGGCCTTATGACAAGTGTTATTCAGTGTTTAGTTTGCTATAGCTAGATTCCTCTGGATGGTAAGGTATCCTACAGGTTTACTAGGGATCGTCATGCCATCCATGTCCTTAGGTTTAGTTGCATTGAAAAGCCCTTTGAACTGCAATGCAATAGCATTTCAAAGGCCTCTGTTTTTTCATATCAAACAAGGGGCAACTATTTATTAGTGTCTGTTACCTGAAATGTGTCTCCTTATTGTGAGATATCCAGAGAGTGCAATACTTTGATCCAAGAAAAATGTACCCATTGTTTGCACTGGAACTGATGACAACCACCTAAGATGTTCTACCACTGCAGTGAAATCACTGTAAACTAGTCATCAGGTATTCCAAGAGATTCTGGTAAATGCAATGACAAATAATGCAACTGTGACCTGAAACTAAAAGCTTTTAAAGTAAACAGCAGCTTATCTTAAAATTATCCTTTCTGATTATTGGGGCAATAGTAACTTCCTACACTATTTCTCACAGTTTTTGTTTGAGGTATAAATTCACTAATGTGCATTCTATAATCCAGACTCACAACAACAGTTAAGAGCAGTAGTTAAAAATGTTGAAGCTGTAAAATGTCGCAGAAATGGTCAAAGTTAATATGTCAGCTACTGCAGGAATTAGTGTTTCAAAACTGTCGTCAGCCTTTCAAGTGCTATAACTCACTAGGCGATGTCCTTCTTTTTCTCAGATGCTACTTTTCAGGCAGTCATAATTCTGACCAGTATCAGTTATTCAGTGCCTGCCCTGTGTGTGTGAGTGTGTGCGTGCGTGTGTGTGTGTGTGTGTGTGTGTGTGTGTGTGTGTGTGTGTGTGTGTGTGTGTGTGTGTGTGTGTGTAAGAGGTGAAAGACTGAAAAATAGAGAACAGAGCCCATGGACAACATCTTTCAAGAAAAGAAGTGCATGAGAACTCGATAATGAAATATGAAGATATTTATTGGATTACTCTGTTGATATACAAGGACACTTTTTTCACAGAAAGTGTGGTGTGTAGAAAAATACCCTCATGAAGACATTATAAGGTTAAACCCAGGAAATAATTTAAGAATGCAAAGGGGAGACCTATAACAATTGTTTCAAGTGTGGATTTAAGTAAAAGCCTGTGGTTTAGTAAATGGGTTCACAGAGTGCTTCAGTAAGCCTTCCTAAAGCAACCAAAACGACACTAGTACTCCCCTAGACATCACCAAATGACTATTAATCTTCACACACAGGATTACCATGCACTATAAATCACTACTAATATTTTATTTAGAATTGGATCAACACATTTCCTTCAGCAGTGAATTGCAAGCATATATGAATTCATTTATTTGTCCATTCATAGACAAGCTGATGTGCCATCATAGAAATATGTAAAATTTAACAAGAACACACTGTTTCAGACCTGTTTACACTTCATCTGAAATTTAAAAGATAAATATAATTAACATTGTCAGGAACATTCACGACTTGACAACAAATAAAAGTTCTAATGATGGGGTAGTAAATATATTTATAGAAGTCAAAACTAAAATTACACAGCATTCATAATTTTTTGGAGGGGTGGGACTATCACAAATTCCTTTAAAAAGATTTAGTTCTAGGTTGCCGTTGCATATTAATATTGGGCTATCTATAGTTTTAATGTCTTCTCTTTTATTTTCATTTAATTAGTACTGTGATTATTAGGATTGCCTTCCTGTTAGCTTCTTCCTTCTTCATCTCCACCTATGACTGACAAAACACGAACATGGACCACATCACAGGAATGAGTCTATATCATGTTGTCGAACTCTTAAAAATTTGAATGTCATATGATCGACACCATATGATCAAACTTTTAAAAGTTTGAATATTTCAGTGGAGATCTCCGTACAGTGTGGAATGGGAAGATTTCCATTTTCTTCACTGTAGTGCGATCTCAGAGTTGGTATATTTAAAGAGCGGGGGGGTGTAGGGAGGCTTGCCCCCCCCTGCTTAAACCATTCAGGTAGGTTTTTTCTTTGGTTTATTTTTTTATTACATTTTCCAAACTTTTAAAAGTTTGATCATATGGTGTCGACCATATGATGTTCGAACTTTTAAAAGTTCGCTTATTTAATATAGACGCACAGGAATAGATATTCATTCAGTTAGGAAAGTGAAAAAGTAGAGTTCTGCCAAGTGTACTTTAAATTGCAATTTTCTTCCTCAGTACTGTACTGTAATTTAAATCGCACTACAAGTGTGATTGTCAATGGCTGATTTCACTATATACTGCTATGTGATGAAATATGTATGTCATAATTAGCTAATACAATACTTATTTCCTTTCTAGTTTACTTCATTCTGTCCTCTTTCTAATTTACTTCCTTCTACCTACTTTCTACCATACAAACAACTAATTATATTTATCTTTCCACTTTTTTATGGTGCCTTAAACTTAACAGTTTCTCCTGTCAATTTTACTTCACTACCTATATAGAATAGAATGCTGTGTGCACTGCAAGCCCCCCCCCCCCCCCAATAACAAACTACCAACCAGCCTTGCTAATATTTTTTCATTTAGGAAGTTTGTTTTTTTTTTTTTTTTGCAAATAGGTTGTTTTGAAATAATAATAATTTCTCTTTAGCTCCAGTCCTGTCCACCATGTATCCTGTCAGGTACCAGTGAATACCTTTCCACTCTGCAATTAGAGATTTGCCTTACCTGAATGGCAATAACCTGATTCTACCTTTCATAGGTTTGTAGGTGTATACCAGGCTAATGACCACTGGGACTTTTATAAGTCTAGCCATGCAACCCAAATGTATCCCATGAGTTATTGTGCCCTTGAGGTTATTTTAAGGGGTGTATGTCAGTAAGGGCATGATTTAACAAATTTCAGTTAGTGTCAGTGTACCACAAGGATCTGTATTAGGCCCCCAGTGTACAATATGTTCACTAATGATCTTGTCAACAATAAACATTAATAAAATATGCAGATGACTCCAAACTTATAAGACTGGCCTCCTCCTCTAAAGCTAACCTGCACAACAATTCCACCTTCAGTGTCCCTTCCTTAGACAACACCATCCTTAAGGCAATCCATAATGTAAAACTACTAGGAGTGACCACAGATGAAATCCGAAGCTTTAATCTCCATATCCAAGAAGCAATTCAAAAATTCGCCAGAAATTAGATCTCCTATACAGAGCAATATCCTTCCTCATTGCCAACAGCCACAAAACCAAACCTTCAGCTTATCTACTCCCCAAACTATTGCATGGATTCCCTACACTTACCAGCCTACACTCCTCTCTAATCTTTAAAAATGGTACAGTGCTTCAACAAAATCCTTAGACTCACAGCTAATGTGCCATCCAAAACCTACCGCTGCAAAAGCCTATCAAGCTTACAGTAAATGGGACTACCCAATACTCTTAAACAGCTGCCCACAAAATACTCTACCAGCCAGCTAAATGTCCACCCCATAACCTAATTGTTGCAGTGGTCCTCACAATTGAATATACTATTTTATTTATTTATTTATTTATTTTATTTCGCATTTGTTAACCGGGTTGGTCCAGCTGGGTAAGAATTTACACTTTTTCAGTGGAGACCCAAGGGGAAAAGCCCCAAACAGACATACAAATACATACGAATAGAGACAAATTAACAATATTACAGAGCAAAACAATCTTATGAATACAATGAATAAGAAAAACATAATGTACTCAGTGGAATAGTACATAGCTATATATACAAGACTTACTACAACAGGTTCAATTGGAATGGACTGAAATGCTGAAAAAGGGGGGAGTGAGTATTGAGCTTCTGCCTGAAAACATATTAGATACTTTATATAATCTCAGAACTCCCTTTTTAAGTACTTTCTAAAATTCATAACAATATTTCTAGTCCTCTGTGATATTTTTTGCCTCCTAGATCCATGGTCAACTTGAAAGGGTGGGCAACCTTTTGGTTGCTCTCTTACAACCCTATGTTATTAATCTCATCTCTTTTGCTCAGAGTAGAGGACAGTTTTTTGAAGAATTACATAAGATTATTTGGCAGAGTGATTTTATTTTATCAACATGGATGTAGTAACTCTTTTAATTTCTACTCATCATGCCTATGGCATACCATCTGCAGACAGTATGTTCCAGGTTCATTCATTGTTTTCCTTTGGGTACAATGTTTATAAACCTGTCTGACCTATAATTACTTTTTTAATGGTGGATTTTTCTTTCAGCTCAGAGTTACTCCCATGAGAGCTAAGTTTGCTACAGGCTGTCTGAACATTTTTTATGGATTATTTAGAGGAGACATACTTCTAAAATGATTTATATTTTACTCAGAATGCAATGTTGTTTAAATGCTATATTGATTTCTTTTTTATGGTTAGAAGTTATGTATAGATGTTTGAAACCTTTTTTAATCATATTCAAGCCAACCTTCTAGGCATTTATTTTATTTATTATATTCAAGCAACATCAGTTGAGTTTTTACATATTAGATTCTATATAAGGGAAGGTCAGATACAGACTACAGTGGCTTGTATACCTATTGGAGCTGCCATAGTGGAAGTGAAAAAAAGATGCAGTTAACTGGATCATCTCCATGTCTGAGCACTCATCCCCACTGTGGAATGCCTGATGGGGATTAGAGATCAAATGGAGTCATTGGCTTCAAGGAGGATAAGGCATCCTTGAAGGGTCATTTCACCAATGGAAGTAAGGGACACACCCTCACTCACTGACCATTGCACACTGATTTCTTAGGCCAGCACAGTACCAGCATAATGGAGTTAGGGGATTAGGAGAAAAAAAATCCTCATAGATGCCTGGATAACAACCTTATGATTAGCTTTCACTCAACAGAACAAATGGGCTTGACTACAGCTTCTACCCTATGGGGAATGAATGAGCAGTAGGTTGCAGGGAGTTAATGACTGGCAGACCTCAGACCATACCTTTCAACCTCTTAGTGTAAGAAATTTGCACAAAACCTGACAACATGTAGGGACAAAGGCCTAAAAATAGGGATATATTTTAAATATTGCTCTTATAAACTTAGAAAGTTTCTAGAGTAACAGGGTTTGTATTAACATACGTATTCTAAAGGATGTGAAGTCTGAAACTTAAATGTATGTCATTATTTAGTGACTTCAATCCTCAGATCATCCCAGTGAGTTGTCAGAAAACCACATTTTTTATGAGGAATAAAAAAAAATCTGAGGTAAAAATCTGGACAGTTGAGAGAGATGCCTCAAACCCAAAATAATTGCATTAAAATTGACACTGCCAGCAAATAGAACTTGAAATAATAAAGTGGAATAATTGTAATTAATCAGTGTAAATCACAGTAGAATATAGCAGTACACTATACTACTAACTAGTCTTTATGAACCTTAACTACACTGCAGAATTACTTTGTCAAAACACCCTAAAATAAAGCGAAACATACAACTAACTTTACAGTTATCAGAAGTCTACTCTTAAGACTAATTTATTCATAAAGAAATACTTAGTGTAAAACTCTTATCTGTAGATAGCTGTCATAATTACTGCACCCCAGCGGGATAAATAGGAAAATTTAATTCAGAACTAAAAAGCAAGGGAGACAGATAAACTTAACATGATAAGTTCTGTTTTTTTTTTGTGCAGTAAATGATGAATCTTGTACAGTAGAATTAGAGAAATTGATTCTGGTTCAGGACTTGCAAGGGGTCAAGAAGGACAATATATGTTTACATTAGTGGTTGCCAAAGTAAAGAATCATATGTTTACACAGTGGTGCCTTTTTTCGTGTTTTGGACACTTTTATACTATGTCTATCAACCTACTGGTATTCTGTGCAGTATTTGAACTTAGAAATATATCTCAAACACATACATTAAATGCACAAATGTACATATGATGCACATGTGTTTCTCAATCAGGACAATGGGAAAACAAAACACTCAGACTCCTGCAGCCCTTTCTCATGACTAAGAAAACAGCCATTTTTACCCCTGCAGTATAAATCACCTTTTTTGTTAAAAAAATAAATAAATGACTGATAGCTTCACTAATTACATCATTCTCTGATTCTTTCTCTTTTGAAAAGCTAACAACTGTTTTTGTTCTAATTCAGTAAACATTCAGTTACACATGGGATTTAAAATGATCTTACCTCACAACAGATGTTTTGATTCGTGTATCAGTAGAACATAGTGTCTTGTGGGTTTGACTTTTTAAGTTTCACATGTAAAATAATGCATAATCTTTATTCAACTAAAAGTTTTGAATTGCCAAAAGTAAAACAACATTAAAAATAACACATATAATATGACATATGTTAATAAGCTGGCAAGTATTTAGAACTATACAAATCTGGCAGAAACACCCAGTCTATCTCAAAACTTCAAGAACTAATGAAAAGCATTTGTCTGTGATTATTCTTTCTTCAGCTAGTCTATTACACTTGAATGGCATGTCTAAAGAATAACTTATGACAAATTTAATACAAGAAGGGTTTCAGCTGAAAGTGTCCATTCAAACCTAAATCAAAAATGTGAATGGTACCCAAACTTCCTTGCCAAAACTTCTTCAATTGTAACAATGTTATTTCTCAAAATGCATAAGAACAGCACTGTTTCACTCCAACAACTCTGAAAGCGTAACTTGTGCTTTATTTTATAATGTATATGGCCCTGCCGGTGCTTTGTGAGCCAGGTTTCAAGACAGCAGTGAGCTCACAAGTTCATCTCTTTTGCCTTGCATACTGCCTCACAAATGCATTTTGCAACATCAGACCAGGAACACAGTGTCATAAATAATAAACTCTGATGATATCTTCCTGTTTCATGGTACAGTGCTTATCCATATTTGGCTAGATTTCAAAATGTATTTGTCTGCAGTTGTGCCAACCGTTAGCTTGACCACTAACTTCTGCTGAGCTTGAAATAACCCCTTCTACTGGATGGTGTAGCATGCATGTTCTGTTCAGCATTCTTTTAAAGGCAAACTGCGATATTTGTCCTATATAAAATGTACGGCTTTTATATAAAATGTAGAACCTTCTGTTTTCTAAAGATTGCTCTGCTGAAAACATCCAAAGTGAATAAAATCATAAAAATGGCCATAAAAACAACAAAAAGTAGTGAGTTGAAATCTCACATCCTGGTATTTTAATAATTTCTTCCTTTATTGCCTTGAGGACAGTCGTGCCACAGAGTAAGGAAAGCAGATTTGGATGCATTTAGTTTTCAGAGGTAAAGTTGGATTTCTTCTCTGATCCACTTTTACATTCTGAAACATACTGTCACTCTCAGTAAAATGCCATGGCTGGCTCTACTACAAGTGTTCGAGTCCCATGAACTCAAACGTCCGTTGTCTTGAAGCCACGGACTAGAGTACCTTGAAACTCGTATAGGCTGTCACTCATGTTCAGACTTGAATATATGTTTAGGTAAGCAGTTGCCATACCTTAATCAAATACCTTATTGAAGTTCTAGAGAAGTTAAGTGTGGTAGCAGTAAGGAGAGGGAAGAACAGAAATTTTAGCATTAGGGAACAAGAGTCAGACTTTAAGGTTAGGAAGTGAAAAGAAGTTTTAGGATTAAGGAGGGGAGTTTTAGGTTTAAGACCAAGCTAACGGGAGTTGGAGCACTTGCCTTTTCGAGTAAGTGCAATAATGTGTGCATTTGCAGTAGTCTTGTCACAGCCCCTACATTACATATTTTTAACAACCATTATCTTGTAGTTGCATATTTCAGTCACTGAACCTTCAAAGTCAAGTCATGACTGGCAGTGTTGCAAGAAATGGTATCTGAAGGGTAATGAAATGGCCATGTGACTGACTATATACTATTGGCCTAAACAGATATTTATTGAATGAGGTCACTGCAACTGGAATTTGCCCTTGCTGTGGGGTACAGCAATCTCAGAGATGATTAAGTTTCTAGGGTACAACAAAGTTTGCCTCCTGCAGGGGAGTCTGGAGAGCTTCTCCCCTACAGAAAAAATATAATTTAGAAAACAATGTATGTAGGTGTTTGGAATGCTCAACTTGATGTTACCTGCTTAAGATAACTTTACTTTTATAGTATCCTCTGGGCACACAACAATTTGTAGTTTGGACCCTTGCCAACTAGGTGCTTGTTTTGTCCTGTCTAGATGAGCTGAGTCCAGTTCTGTACCAGATAGCTGTAGCATTTTGTCTGTAGGATGAAGTATTTTCATTTATATTGGAGGAAGCCCTGGTTATGCTTATTCTGAAAAAGACTGGTTAAGACCCGAACGAAATGGGTAGCTCTAGACTCATTTCTACTCTTTCTTTTCTGGAAAAAGGTCTTTGAGAGGTTTATTTACAGTTGGATTTATATTTGTGAGAGAATATTGTCTTTGTCCCATTCAAGTTTGTTTTCTGCTTGATACAGTATCGAAACCTCCTTTACCATGGCCTATCACAATCTCCTTATGACAAGGGACTGATATAATTCCGTTCTTGTTCTACTGTATCTGTCATCAGCAAATGACACAGTAGCCATGGTTTCCTCTTGGACCACTTGCAGTTTTCTTTGGCAACATTGGTGTAGTTCTTACCTGTCCAGGCATAATTAAATTGTAATAGTTTGGGATAAATTCCCTGGTCCCTTAATCTCTTCCTTGTAGTGTACAACAGGGTTTCATATTAGACCTGCTGTTATTGACAGGGATATGATTCAAATGCAATTCCCACAATATCATTGTTGTTTTGATGACACAGGTTTCTTTTGCTTTTCCTGAGCAATTTGTTTCTAACTATAGTTGTTTTGCTGAAGACATAGACTGTTTCCATGATGGCACAGCAGTGAATCAACTGCAGCTCAGCACCTCAAAGACAGTTTCCAGGGTTATACATGGCATTTTGCAGGACACTCTGACCCCTAACATCATCTATAATAGTGGCAAACTAGACTTCATGTCAAAGGAGTGTAGTTTGGTTGCTGAACTCAACATCACGCAATCCCTTAAGGAATTGTTCTTTGTTTTCAGTTTTTCCCATTCCAGCTTTGGACTGCCCGAATTACACAGCATATTCCATCTGCAGGCCTTCCTGATATTGTTCACACCTCACTGTTCTGTAGTATGGACTACTGTAATGCCCTGTTCCCTGGCTTTTCCAACAGTGAACTTGACATCCTACACTTGTTCAAAACTCAGTGGCCCATCTAAGTACTGAAGTATCTCATTGTAGACATATCACTCCAATTCGGCTTGCACTGTTCTATCTGCCAGTTCATTAGCTGATCATTCTCATAGTTCTAGTCTGAGCTTTTCTGTCTATGCATGTGTAGGTGTAGCAAGGGTGAGGTAGCTGCCCTGAGTGCAAGGTGCTGGGGGTGTGTGATAGGGAGATGCCAGTCAGTCAGGGGTCTATATAAGATATCTGAACATTTAAAAATTCAAATCACTAAAGAATGACTTTAGTGATTGAACTTTTAAAAGTTTGAATATATATATATATATATATATATATATATATATATATATATATATAAGAATTTAAAAAAAAAAGAAAAACTAAAGGGTGTAAGCAGGGGAGGGGGCTGCAGCCCCCCGCTACTTAAATATACCAATTCCAAGATCGCTCTACAGTGTAGGAAATGGGAAATTTTCTGTTTCTGCACTGTAGCACACTGAAGTGCGATCTCGGAGTTGGTATATTTAAGTAGAGGGGAGTGTGGGGGGTGCATGGGGGATTGCCCCCCTGTTTAAATCCTTTATTTTTTCTTTTTTTTTTTTTTAAATATTGTTTTTATAGCTATTTGAACTTTTAAAAGTTCGATCACTAAAGTTCGTTCTTTAGCGATTCAAACTTTTAAATGTTCGACTATCTAATATAGACCCTCAGTCGGGTCTATATTAGATATTCGAACGTTTTAAAGTTTGAATTACTAAAAAACGAACTTTAGTGATCGAACTTTTAAAAGTTTGAATATATATAAAAATTAAAAAAAAAAAAAGAAAAAACGAAAAACTAAAGGGTGTAAGGAGGGGGGCTGCACCCCCACACCCCCCACTACTTAAATATACCAACTTCAAAATCGCGCTACAGTGTAGCAATTGGAAATCTTTTGTTTCTGCACTGTAGCACACTGAAGTGCGATCTCAGAGTTGGTATATTTAAGTAGGGGGGGTGTGGGGGTGCAGGGTGGCTTGCCCCCTGCTTAAACCCTTTACTTCTTTTTTTTTTAAATATTGTTTTTATAGATATTCAAACTTTTAAAAGTTTGATCACTTAAGTTCGTTCTTTAGTGATTCAAACTTTTAAACGTTCGAACATCTAATATAGACCTCAGTCAGCAGAGTACTACCATCATGAATAACAACAACGCATTTGCGGTCAAGGCTGAAGTGTGTAGTAGAAGGTGTAGCAAGATGTGTGCTACAATTTTGAAGAGAAAGAATTTTTATTTTTTAATAAGACTATGTAGACCTGAGAATTGACCAGAAGGCCTTGCCTCTAAGGAGAACAATTTGAAGAAGGAACCCTGGACCTTTTTTTATTATTATTAAAGAGTAGACTGGTGCTAGGGGAACAGCACCAGATGCTGGATGAGCAAGCTAGGGCTCTGTATGCGTGAAGTGGGCCCCCAATCTTTGTGATTTTTTTTTTTTTTACATAGTATTAGTCACATTGTGTCCTGTGTCCAGCTACCCAGGGGATGCTGACACTTTCAGTTATGTAGCTTACATCTTCTGGCATTCATGCTTTAGCATATCATGGGGCCATGCTTTAGGAATGAGTCACCTAGGAGAATGCTGAAGTAGTCCTTTCCCAATTATAAGCCCTCCTTAAAGACATACTTTTATAACATTTCCCATAGCTGAGTGATGTTCTATATTTTACAGATGCTGTGGCCCCTCTCTTACCCTGCATTTCATTCTGTTTACTGTAACTTTTCTTTCATACTTTTGTTTGCATTTTCTTACTTTATATGTCATGTATGATTGCAAAGTCATCCCCAGTGAAACAGTCTGCCCACAGCATAAACCATGGGCTGCCACAATCAGATGCAAGCAATGGTGAGAAGGCTCTATAATCAAGAGAGACCAGGCTAAAAACCTACATAGAAGGGTTGTGCAAAATTCAGACAGAAAATGCGAGGTTGCACCTCTATCTCCCTCCTATATATTCCCTTTCCTGGCCCTGTAATTCAGAAAATAACACAAATTAAATAAAAAATAAATAAATAAATAACACAGACCATTAAACCCTAACTTTTATTCTACAGAGATTTACTTACCTTAGTAGCCTTTGCTTTGGGGATTTAAGCCCCACTCCATTCACCTGTGCTTTTCACGGGCTCACTACGCACCCCACCTGCCCCCACTACATCTAAATTTATCTTACATCATAACCACTCCCACAATTTCACTCCAACCAGAACAAACCTCCTGACTCCACCCCTCTCCACTCGGCAACTCATTTATTCCCACCTCACATCTATCCTAACACTATCATGCTACTACCCAACATGTTTATACTTCTTACCTGCTTTTTTCTTGCTCACGTAAAATCATATCACAGCTCCACAATAGACTCTTCAAACCATTTTCACTGCACCCTCACATCAGTTTCCATCCAACACCCTCTATAAAACTACACATCTCCAACCACCAAAAACCACATCCCAGTAGTCCCATTCAAATACCAAATACCCTCAACAACTAAGCAAAAAAAATCCCTAAAATATGACAGGCTACTTACTATCTATACAAAACTAATACTGGCTTCCCTCTCTTTAAATTGACCCTCAGCTGTGACATCACCCAAACCCTGGCCGCACCTCTTCAATCTCCACCAATAACCCCCTTCACTCTAATCACTACCAAAAAAAACATCTGAGCTCCTCATCCTGTGCCTAAACATTAGGAGCATATGTAATAAACCTCGAGAACTACATGCCACCATAAAAATATACTCCCCTGACATCCTCATCCTAACAGAAACCTGGCTCAAACCTCACATCAAAAGTGAGGAAATACTCCCCTCCAACTATAGCATCCTTCGCGCAGATAGACTATCAAAGAAAGGTGGCGGTTTAGCTCTCATGTTTAAACACCACCTCAGCATTCAAGCACTCAACAACTCAGCCCCCCTGATTGGGAGGGAAGAAATCTTATACGCCACCCTCAAGCTAAACCAAAATAAAACCATTAACATCATCAGCTGCTACTTCCCCCCAGGCCAAAATACTCTTCTCCTAAAAAACCTCCTGAATTGGGCCAATCTTTCTCTACCCCAAGAAACCATCATCCTCGGTGACTTTAACATAAACTGGCTATCCTGTAACAATGAACACCCAGCTATACACCTAAATCTACATTGTATTTCCAATATGTTTATATAATAAGTATATTATTAGGGTCTATATTAAATCAGCAAATGCTTAAAAAAGTGAACGCTGATTGATCGACCCTAGTTCACCGAACGCTGAAAATCCCGAACGCTCGGAACAGCGATTTTTTTTCCCAGGAAAAGAAATCACTTTTCCACCAAAAACAAACAAAAGAAAAACCCAACTTAAAACAATATTTACTGTGGGGTGGGCGAGATCGCACCACAGTGGAGGAAACGGCAAACTCCCGAAACCGGCCCAGCAAATTTTCTTCCCTGAGAAAAAAATTGCTGTTCTGGGTGTTCGGGATTTTCAGTGTTCGCTCAAATAGGGTCAATGAATCAGCGTTTGCTTTTTTAAGCGTTCGCTGATTCAATATAGACCTTCTTATCACCTATTTTGAAGATGATATACTTTTATATTTTCAGAAGCCATCAAAAACTATTCCCTGTTTTTTTTTTTTTTTTTTTGTAAATTCAGTATTAGAGTTACAGTATTGCATATAACTGTAAATAAAGCCTAGTCAAATTAACTATGAATAATACCAAAAAAGACTTAGAAATTTGGAGTAAATGTTAGTCTTCTCACCAGATCACTTTTATGAAAATGTGCATGTTAACGAGAATCTTCTACCTCATCAATAATTGCTCATCATACATTTTGATTAATTGTGTCATAGCCACAGTTGAATCATTTCTAAGTTTCTCTGGATGATTGAGTAAGTTAGCAAATTCAAAACAAAGTGGTTTTAAAAATTATTAAATTTATTAATGTTTTATATTATTTACAAATACTTGTACTGTTTTAACTACTCAGGTCATTTTAATGCAAATTCAGTTAACTCTCATCTCTGAATAAATAGTCAGATTGCACATAAATACCACAAGTTTTTCAGCTAAATCAATTACCTTCTTTGATTAACCATCTTGAATTTTTCCATGATATCCTGCATGCAAATTGGTAATACTTAATAATTACAAATGTCCTAAAAGAAAATTGACATATTTAATGAATAGCTACTCTTACAACCTCTCATTGATAATTCTCTTATCAGTCTTTCATTTTCTTATGCAGCAATATCTTTGTTTCTACCATATCATAACAAATATCATAATTTCAAATGCTGAAATAAGGAACTACCTGCCAAAGTGCTACACTGCAATTAAACGTATTTGAAAATAGCAGTATTCAAACTTGATAATAAAGTCAGCTTGGTCGCTGTATTTATTTATTTATTTAATATTTGTTCACCCTGTAACTGGACTAGTCTGTTGACCTTTTTCAGCCACAACCCTTCATGGCTGAGTTACCTAAAAAAGCCTTTCCTGTATTTTTAGTGACTCTTTTGTTAGTTTAACTTGCTGTTCAAAAACACATTTCTCACTTTATTGAAGCTCATGCTTAAAAGAAATAAATCTTTCCAGATTAGGTATCAGTTTAGCACAATGATTTAACTTATTTCAAATATTCATGCTCTTTCACAGTAATGAACTGACTCAAACGCAATACTTAAGTGCCTAACTAGCAGAGTAAACTACTATTCCGGGTAACTACAAAGGACATAACCATCACCTTCAGAACAAAAACTAACTGCTCATGTTAGGCAAATTAGAAGTGACCTAAGAAATGTTTAACTCCTTTCATGTGACTTTTCCCTACTACTTACACAAATGCTAATTAGACTCCACCACTGTCCACTCCTTTTCTTGCATGTACCCCCTCATGAAGCCAACCTAGTAGAACTGAATGTAACATAATTAACATATAGACTTTAATAAGTGCATGTATGTTTTACATAACTAACATAGAAATATTCAAGGCTATGCTGTCAGTGTGTTCCTACTGTTATTGGCAGATTCAGTAATACTACCTGAGTGGGGATTGACAGCCCTTGGAAGGAAGTTGAGTATCAGCCTAACTTGCAAACAGTACTACACAAACTATATTTGACAAAAGAAAATGTTTACTTTTACTGAAAAATGTAAAACTTTAGTAGCAGCTTTATCTTAATCTGGAGAGGATATAAAATAGTTTAGTGCGTTTTAAATGTCATATGGTTTGAATAGCAGCTGGTTTTGGGGCACCTAGCTAACTGTACATAATTTAAGTATTGCCTGTAATTTCTGATGGTTAAAATACCTACACTGTACCTCTTATAGGATGTATTCTGTAATAACCTATGGTAACTTTAGTAGGTTTTAATACTTTAACTATGGAAAGTGGGTATTTCTGTTGTTGTTACTACAATCAGAGATATGCTAAAGCACTCTGCATGCATACGTAAAAAGAAGGTATGTCTTACCATAACGTTCCATCTGTGTTGTAGATCTTTATTCATTCATTACTGTTAGGACTTAGTTCCATCCTCAGAACCAACACGGCCGTTCCCAAGCTCGCGCTAGCCAAAAAAACTCTTAGCTAAGACCTACCCATAATGCCCCTCTCATAGTCTCTCCAGATTGAGTTTGCCCACCCCTGTACTATAGAGATAACAGAAGGAGGCTCTGCCTGAGCAAATACCCTAACCTGGAATTCCCAAAGTCCACCAGGAGTCCAGGCAGGCGGAAGGGGGGTGGGAAGTAATGAATGAATAAATATCTGCAACACAGATGGAATGTTATGGTAAGACGTAACTTCTTTATCTGATGTTGTAAATCTTTATTCATTCCTTACTTTTAGGACCGAGTCCCCAGCTACTTGAGTCCTGGGTGGCCCTAAGGAAGGATATTCCTGAGCACCATAGAACCAAAAGATGCTCGTCCCCTGGAGGCCAAATCCAATTTGTAATGAGTGATAAAGGTATGAGGTCTTGCCCAAGTTGGTGCTGCGCAGATATCATTCATAGAGGCTCTGGAATGGAAAGCCACAGAAGTAGCCATCGATCTAGTAGAATGAGCCTTTTTTCTGGTAAGGATAGCTTATTCTGATGGTAGATAAAGGTAATGATGTTTCTAAGCCAGGAGGATAGAGTCACTTCGAAGACAGGTTTACCCAATCTGGGTCCTGCAAAGGCCACAAACAATTTATCCGTTTTCCTGAAAGATTTAGTCTTATCCAAATAACAATGTAGCTGCCTATGAACATCAAGGCTGTGCAACAGATACTCCCTTCTGTTTGAATGCTGAGGGAAGAAAAACGGCAGGTCAGTAGATTGGTTAATGGAAAAAACAGAAATGACCTTGGGCAAGAAAGAAGGGTCAGTACAAAGGGACACTCTATCCCTGTGGAAGTTCAAGTAAGGTCTCTTGACACTTCAAGGCCTGCAACTCAGATACTCTTCTCGCTGAGGTAAGTGCTACTAGATGTAGAGTCTTCCATGATAAAAATTTTATATCACAAGAATCAAAAGGCTCAAAAGGAGCATCACGGTCAAGTCCTAGGGTTCTATGGGGGGCTTGATAGGAGGTTTAACGTGTAATACTCCTTTCAAAAAGGTTTTGCACAGATGGTGTGACATAGCAGAAGAATTATCAAATCCATTATGAAAATTTGCGATAGCTTCTAAATGTACAGTGATTGTCGATGCTGAGGCTCCTGCATGTAGAAGAGTCATCAGGTATTGTAGGATCTTTTGAACAGGCATAGAGAAAGGATCTAAGTTCTGATCTTTGGTCCAAATAGAGAACCTAGTCCATTTACTAGAATAAATTTTCCTGGTGGAAGGTTTGTGTGAAGCCAGAAGTTGTTCACAAATGGGAGATGAGATATCAGGCAGCCTGGCAATCATTGGAAGTAGAGGAACCAAGTTATGAGCTTGAGGCTGTGGAGACTGGGGTGAATCAGTCCCTGGAGATGAGATAGTAGACCTTGGGAATGATCCAGGATCCATGGGCTGTGAATCAGATGAGACCATAGGAACGGGAACCAGACTTGACAAAGCCAATAAGGGGCAATGAGGATCACTTTGCTTCTCAACCTTTGAGCTTTCTGGAGAAATTTTGGGATGAGGGGAAATGGGGGAAAGGCATACAGTAGACCCAGGAGCCAATTGTATGTTAGATTGTCTCTTGGGGGTTCCCCCTGAGGGGGGATCAGAGCAAAGTAGCTTCTGCATTTGTTGTTTAAGGGGGAAGCAAACAGATCGCAGCAAGGCTTGCCCCAGTGGCAGAAAATCTGATCCGCTATTACAGGATTGAGGGACCACTCATGAGGCATCAGGATGTTCCTGCTCAGACTGTCTGCGATAAGTTTGGAACTCCCAGGAATTGCATTGCTATGAGAAAGCGGTTTGAAGCTATTGCCCAGTGCCAAATCCTCATGGCTTCCCGACACAGGGGGCAAGACCTGGTTCTGCCTTGCTTGTTGATATACCAGATGACTGACATGTCCGAATGAATTGCAATGGTCCCAGAAGGGAGGGATGTATGGAACACTTGCAATGCTAAGAGAACTGCCCTCAGTTCCAGGACATTTATGTGCAAATTGGCCACCATGGGGGACGAGGTGCCTTGGACCATATTTCCCTGGAAATGTCCCCCCCACCCTAACAGGGAAGAGTCCATGGTCACCATGGCCGTGGACTGGGGGTCAGAACGGTCGAAACCAAAGATTCAACTCTGGCTTCATCCACCATAGCATTTCTTTCTTGCAAAGATTTGTAAGGCGTATCATGTGGTTGAGTGGGTGAGTTAAGATCGACCATTGTGAAGAAAGGAGCCACTGTAGTATTCTCATGTGCAACCTCGCCAGTGGTACTAGAGTAATGGCAGCTGCCATGGAGCCTAAGAGTTGCAGTACAAGGCGTGCTGGTACAAAGGTCTGTGGAAGTAGGGCTTAGATTTGGTGTCTTATTTTTGAAAGCCTGTTAGGAGGGAGGGAAGCTTGACAGGATGTTGTGTCGAAAACTGCTCCAATGAACTCCAGTGTTTTTGTTGGGGACATTTGAGATTTGTCCTTGTTGATTGTAATCCCCAAAAAGAGAGCAAGCCCTTGAGTGTAATAGAGGCTGCGGATTAGAATATTCCTGGTCGGGCGGTAAAGAGCCAATCGCCTAGATATGGAAACACATGGAATCCTTGTAGTTGAAGATGAGCTACTACCACTGCCATACATTTGATGAACACTTGGGGGGCTGAACTGGTAGTGATTGACTCCCAGCCAGAAGCGGAGAAATCTCTGGGAGCGGTGATCCATCTTTATGTGGTAGTATGCATCCATGAGTTCTATAGAGCACATCCAATTGTCCCTCCCTAGAAAAGGGAGAATGGACTGTACCGTGACCATCCAGAATTTTTGAGGTCTGATAAATTTGTTCAATAGGCTAAGATCCAGGATTGGTCTCCAGTCCCCTGCCTTTTTTGGTACTAAAAAGAACCTCGAATAAAACCCGGATCCTCTCTGGTCTGGTGGGATTGGTCGGATGACTCTTTTTCTTAGCAGCTTTTCTATTTCTAAGGCTGCTACCTCCCTCTGATTGGGTGGCACATCAGGGATTCATTTGTTGGGTCTGGCAGTTAAATCGAATGGTATCTGGTAGCCTCTGGATATTATTCTCTGCACCCAGACATCTTTAGTAATAAGTTGCCAGGCTGGTAGGTGCAGAGAAAAATGACCCCCGACTGCTTCCAGAGGAAAGCAATCAGGCTGCTGCTCAGGAGTGCAGGTAGGGTCGGCTGGAGAAGGAATCTCTAGCATCCTGGTTACATGGACCCCCTCAACCCCAAAAGGGGAACCTTCCAGATGTGTTGCCCCCTTTGCCCCAGGGGGATTGCTCACCACGAGTGTTAAGAAAAGATCCTTAGGATTTCTTGAACCACAGTTTTCCTCCCATCTGGTTCCTGGAGTAGGACCTCTAGGGGGGGGGGTGGAAAAATGTATGCCCACAGCAGACAAGGTCTTTACGTCTTTCTCACTTCGTGCTAGTGTGTCTCGTACTTTGGGATCAAAAAGTGCAGATTCATTGACAGGTGCAATGATGAAGGAAGATTTAAAGGGGTCTGCGAAATCACACAAATGCATCCAAGCTGCCTCCTCGGAAGTGTGAGATATCAAACGCATTGAGGAGTTCAAGATAGATTCAAGGGTAGCTAGCTGCAAGGCGACAGTGCCATGCACCTCATCAGGCAGTACCCTCACCAAAGAGGAAGACATTTCAGAGATTAGGTCTCTTTGGAGGCAAGTGAAGTGTGCCAGATAGTTTAGTGACTGAATGGCAAAGGTTGCTGAAGCGTAGGTCTGCTTCCCTAGTCTGTCCATGGCCCGAGACTCCTTGTTCGGAGGATGGACAGTGAAACTATCATCTGCCAGTTCCCTCTTGGTGGCCGCCACCATGACCATAAAATCAACCGTCAACTGCTTGGACAAGTAGGGCTGGTCTTCAGGGGTAGATAGAATTTTGTCCGGCCTCTGGGGGATGAGTTCTGCATTGTCTGGGGCCTTCCAGGCATGCTGCATGATCAGCTTAATAAGCTGATCCACGGGTGGAGTCACGAAGGAAGTAGATGGCTGGGCACAGAAGGCCTGCAAGAACACCAATTCCTCAGAAGAAGGGTTAGAGGACTTCCAGTCTCCCCGTTGCTTGAGGATTTTGAGAATATCTCCAAATGAGACATCGTCTGGGGGAGACCGCGGGGACCCTTCTCCCTCATCACAATCAGTGTCCTCAGTGATAGTTTCCTCAGGGGAATCAAGGTGCTTCCTCTTACACCGTTTCTTCTGGGGTGGCTCCCCAGTGGGATCTTCTGAGGAGGACTCTGGAGAAAGGGTTCCCTTCAAAGGGAGGTTTTGCAGCTCCCCTGCCCAGTATCCCAAAGTAGGGGGTTGGGACAGCTGCATGCTAGAGAGGGGTTCTGGTGCTGATGTCATTGATGCTGACTGTGAGCCTGTGGAGGCAAGAACCCTCTCCATCACCTGGAAAGCAGAGCCGCCTGAGGAGGGATGGGAGCCTGGAACCTAGAAGGACAACCTCTGAACTGGGGTCACACCCCACCCTGAGGAGCCCACCTCCAGGTGAGGAGCTCCAAGAGGACTGGAAGCTGTCAGAGCCTGGGACATAGATGGCGCCAGCGAAAAAATAGGTGCCGGGCTAGGTACCAAGGTGCTGACAGTTCAAAAACTGCTCAGAGAGCGCACCAGCTTCAACAGAGCCGATGCAGCAAGGGTGGTCGGTGCTGACAGGAAAAGCTCCGTAGTCAGGGCTGAGACAGTATGCACTGGGGTGGACATCAGTATCATGATCTCCGGGGCCTGAGTAGAGGTTGGAGGAGGATAAACAGGAGAATATGTTGTAAAGGATTCTGAGCCAAAGGGGATGGAAGGTCTAGCTGGAGTGGGCAATCCCCTAGCTGCCGGAAGCTGGTCCACAACCCGCACTACATCTAGTTCAGAAACACTCCTGGTGGACCTATGAGAGGCTGCTGAAGGAGAATCGGGTCTTTCAAGAAAGGGGCTAAACCGATACCCCAAAAAAGGGTTGTACATTGGAGAGTATCTGGTTCTTGGGAGATATTTGAGTTTCTGTGGAGCTGAATAAGCTACTGGCACCATGGCCGGGGATGGTACCAAAGCAGGTATTGTCGTGAAAGCCAGTGTTGGAACCAAGGATGGCACCAAAGCCAATGGTGCAGAGGCTGGAACCAAAACAGGCATCAACATCAGAGACAGCACTGAGGAAGAAGACACAGGGCCTGGTGCCAAAGAGGTCTGCACTGAGGGCGCTGGAGAAGCATGGAGCTGACTCGGTTATGTAACTGACGGAGATGCAGGAACCGAATGACTCAATTTTTCCTTGTGTTTCTTGGTCTTAGGAGGCAGTGAGACCTCCAACCCAGAGAGAGCCTCTGAAAAAGGTGTTTGAATTAATCCTTTGAGAATTAGCTTGTTTTTGCGCTCTGCTAGAGTGCATTTGCTAAAATTAGAAAAAAATATCACAATCAGCATTTATATGGTCCATGCCCAAACAGTAAATGCATCGAGGGTGGCCGTCCTAGTTGGGCATCTTACACCCACACTTGTCACACTATTTAAACCCCAACTTAACTTTGTCTGACAGAAAGAAAAGGAGAATACCAACGATGGTATTAAAAAATACCACAAGTGGTAGAGGAAGGCCTACCAAAAGCAGGAGAGAGGGACAGTACTAATGATGGTAGAGAATTAATTACCAAAGGTAAAGGGTACGAAATTTCTGTAACAGGAAAAGAGGAAGGCCTAAGATAAGGTTTATGGATGTGGTGAGAGAGGACATGCAGGTGGTTGGTGTGACAGAGCAAGATGCAGAGGACAGGAAGAAATGGAAACAGTTGATCTGCTGTGGCAACCCCTAACAGGAGCAGCCGAAAGAAGAAGAAGAAAGGGTACGAAATAGAAGCAAGTTATAGGCAATAGTAAGAAAAAGCTAAACTGACTAAAAAATTAAAAAGTTTTAAGAGAAACTACACAAAAATCACAAATTTCCACTTAGCTTGAGAGAGAGATGGCTAGGCACGTCTGATGAGGAACGCGGCAAACGAGATCTGGAGAGACTATAAGAGAGGCATTATGTGTAGGTCTTAGCTGAGAGTTTTTTTGGCTTCCACGAGCTTGGAAACAGCCGTGTCAGTTCCGAGAATGGAACCAAAGTCCTAACAGTAAGAAATGAATAAAGATTTACAACATCAGATGTACTGTTTAAGTGTGATAAGCCATTAGCAGGAAGTAGTGAACAAACACAATTGCTAGTAAGTCTGTCCAAGTACATCTGCAAGACAGCATGTGTTTGGGTTGGTGGTTATGAATGAGACAGGAGTGTCCTTAATTTAAAATGGATAAAAATATAAGGCTGACTGTTTATACCTAGTTTCTGAATTAGCTTCCCAAGCATTTCCTTTAGTGCAGATATCCCATTACTTACTACCTCAGGTGAAACCTTATGTAGAATGCAGGTGCTAAATCTGGTAAGGTGGATCTTGTGTGGTTTGTGGAAAGCACCTCTTTTTGTTGGAGCAAATCTGCCATTTTCATGTATCCTGCAGTTTCTTTGTTCCATGAAAAGTGATGCTGATGTAATCGAGATGAAGACTTACAAACAGTGAATGAATTAATACCACCAGGGCATCTGATGGATGGAAGCATACCTGAATCACTGCTTTTAATTATAACAGCCACTGTCCTTTTATTCATGCCTAACTGTGAGCAGGTAATGTGACATATGTGACAGTTATGTCCTGAGTTATGAGAGCTATCTCGTTTTGCTGCCATTGAGCCTAAAAGAGAATGCCACATGGGGAGCAAAAAATAAAATGTTACTGCTGTTACATGATTGAAATTTAAGATGGCAGGATAGTAACTAAGTCAAAATCTTACACTGTGCACTTTTCCAATTTGTTTATATATATTTGTATATCCGTGTATATATACGAAAGATCTGAAAGGAAGAACTACAACTAAATCAAAAACAACCACTAGGACATGGAAGAAAAAAACAGAGCCAAACCAGTGTTAAGTGCTTTCATTCTTTTAATGGGTAACAAAAACTTCTTCAGAAATACAACAATAAATATTTACCTTGTGGTGCCTAGAATTTAAAAACAACAGAAACAATGCAGTAGCCAATGAAGCTAGAATCAGAAGTAAAGTAGGTGGAGTTCACCTGTACCAGCGCAGTGCTCATTTAATAAAAACTTAAACATTAAATGCGCACTGCTGTGGTACAGGTGAACTCCACCTACTATACTTCTGATACTAGCTTCATTGGCTACTGTATTGTTTCCTTTTAAAGTTTTGAAATACTTATTTCCTATAGGCTACTGTTTTTAAATTCTAGGCACCACACGATAAATATTTATTGACTGTGCTTCTGAAGTTTTTGTTACCTAAAGAACAAAAGAGCTAAACACCAGTCTGGCTCCATTTTTTTCTTCCATGTCCTAATGGTTGTTTTTGATTACATATGTGTGTGTGTGTGTGTGTGTGTGTGTGTGTGTGTGTGTGTGTGTGTGTGTGTGTGTGTGTGTCTGTGTATATATATATATATATATATATATATATATATCTATATAGATCTAGGACTACTGAACGAAAGTTCGGTAGTCTGACTCCACTATCACGAACGCACTTTAACGAAAGCGCTTTCACCAAAAAAAGCACTTTCATTAAAGTGTGTTTAAAAAGAAAAAAACAAAACATTACTTTAACGTTTTTGCAGGGGGGCAAGCCCCCCTGCACCACCCACACCCCCCGTACTTAAATATTCTCACTCCGAGGTTGCACTACGGTGGGGATAAGGGAATTTTTTTTGTGCGATCTCCACAACAGGCATACTTACACGAAAGTGCCTTTTTGTGAAAAGCACTTTCATGCAAGTATACCTGGCCAAATCTGTTTCGGTTATGTTGCCGTTCGATGATCCATACGGATCCCATATATATATATATATATATATATATATATATATATATATATATATATATATATATATATATATATATATATATATATATATATAAAATGAAAGCTGGATGTTTAGGTAATGTTCATGCATATTTTAGATTCCTTGAGGACATCTTGATTTTATGGAAAGGTGGTGAGACTCATTTAATTTCTTCTATTAGTTAATTGGAGACCATTACTGATAAAGTTCACTTATTATTTTCATTTTAATGAGATAAATTTTTTGGATATTACATTAGCTAAAGACATTTTAACCAGGCATTTTACCTCTAAGGAGACATTTTTGAATGCATACTTGCATTTTGATAGTTTCCACCCCATATATTAAAAACATGGTATAGTGAAGGGGCAATGTGTGTGCATCTCAAAGCTTATCAATAAAGACAACTGGTTTACATCACAAGTTGAGTAGTTGCTCCTAATGTTTAGGGGGATAGGTTGTCTAGAATATTTGCTGGACATGGTTATGAATGAGGTTAAAGGTAGATCTGACAAATTTGTGCCATTGTTAGGTGTACAACAAACTGCAGGAGGCAGTATCACTGCACATCCCATTAGAGATGTGATTTCAGTTTTAATTCTGACATTTAGTTTTGACACTTGCAAATTTGTAAATAGAGTTAAGAAGACTTGGAATATTGTATTTACTCCTGAGCTGAAGGACAGAATAGGTGAGACACCTACAGTAATATAAAGTACAGGGAAAAAACAGAACTTTTTGGAAGGTTATGTTTTGCACCCTTGCATTACATCTGCGAGGAAGCTGATGAGTAAGTGTAGTAGGTGCAAATATATCAGATTTGTTAATGATGAGCCTTTTGTAAGTGTTTCTCATTATGAGAGGAGTACAGCATGTCCTGGGAGGCTGAATTTTGAAACTTAAAATAGTTGTTTACTTAGCAACCAATACCTCCTGTCCAGCCTTTTATCTTTGAAAGACTATTAAGAGGTTAAAATGCAGGTTGAAAGAACATGTATATGATATTAAAAAGAAAAAGTTCACCAATACTTCGAGTAGACATGCAGATATTTGTTCAACTTTCAAAAAGTTTATTTTTATCCTTATTGACAAGGTCATTATAAATGAGAGGGGTGGTGATTTTGATACTTTGCTTGAATCAAAAGGATTGGTGTAGCAGTTGAGGTTGAATGTCAGTGTCATACCAGGAATAAATGATCTCATTTAATTTCCTTCTGTTCTGAGACAAAGAGCTGCTATTTTATAGGACCATTTTACTTGATTATGTACACAGGAATTATTTGGTTATGTAGTTTTTTAATGTAAAAATGGGAAGTTGTTAGAATTAAGGGGTTCTAGTGGCACTTTTTAAATGTGTTTATTTACATTTTTATTTTTATGTTTATTTTTATTGAAGAGTAAATAGCAACATGGGTTTTTATGATTTATTAGGTTGTCATGTGGTTGGTTGGAATTTGTTTACGTATCATCATAAGAAATGTGTTGTTTAATTCTGAGGAAGTCCCTCAGTGTTAATTGGGGCAAAAGTACTTAGTAGTTGTAATAAAGCTTTAACATCCTTGTTGGACTGAATTGTTTTCTGTTTTTTTTATTTTTGTACTGTGTGGCAGGTTTCGTGATTACTGATTTGTGGAAATGGCACAGGGCACTTGTTCACCCAGCTATAGTTCTGCTGATTTAGCTCTGTTATAGCACAAGACCCAACCTTAACAACAATTAGAGGGCTGTATAACAATGAATTGCCCCCTATGTGCTGTTAACATTGAGTCTGCAGTAAAGCAGACAGCACTGACCAGTAAACAGCAGCAGCAGCACATAAAACAGCTTGATTTCAACTCCCATTTTTGTCTGCTGTCTGCCAAAGTACACACACTATATTGATTAGAACTGCTTCTCTTATACATGTAAGGACATTAATCACCTCACCACTGCTCTACCAGATTTCAAAGTCAAAGTCGGCACAACACATCTCGTCTTTTTTTTTTTTTTTTTTTTTTAATTGTACTTTTGACTAATTTGTAGTACATGGAGCAGATAAATCTTCATGCATTACCAAAAATTTTGATCAGATCTCCAACCATAACAAAGTATTATGCATCCTCAAAATGGATGCCACCAAGATTCATGTATTGATCTTTGCTGTCTAGGTGCATTGCTTGGCATTCATGTCTAGAAAACATAATATACTCGTTATGAACGATGACCCGATCATAATCTTCTATGTTATCAACTAGCAATAAATATCATCCAGTATTTATGGGGTGCCCACAGTACTGGGTTAGATGCATAAATGTACTTTTACCTTTATATACATTGATTTATGTGTGCTTTTTAACTGCAACTGTTATTGCTTCTTTGGTGTTAAAGGAAATGACCATCAGAACATTTGCTTTGTACTCTGGCACAGTACTGACCTTTGAAATGAAATTTAGGGCTGTAGTGCTGTCACAGTCTCTGGGCTTTGTGTGGGTTCAGTAGAACTATAGCATTCATTTTAGACTGGAGATTTTCACATATTGTTTTACAGTATACTTGGAGTACACAGATGTTTGCTTTAATTTTTCTTAGCTTTGTAGACAACAAGTTAATTAGAAAACCATTTCCACAGTGCTGTTCCGTTGTGTGACTCCTTGTCATTCATGATTATTTTCAGCCTTTTGTCAGAAATGAGAAACATTACTGAACTTCTAAAAGGGTAATTAAGGTGAAGAAGTTTGTTGACATTGTGAGCAGATGTTGTACGCCCCTGGGACATTACTAAACCCCACAGATCAAATTCAGTCACATTACAAGCAGTACAGTCTGGAGAAATTGCTTGGCTGGTAAACAGCATTCTGTTGTATAATATTTTTATGTCTGCAATGTAACATTTAGTAATGTCAAAAGAAGTATAAATTTACAGAGAACTCAATATGGTTACTAGTTGTCATTCATTTTAATAAGCAAAATGAATTCATTAAGAAAAGTCTCGGATTATGATAACGCTTTATTTGTCCTTGGGACCCAATTCTGTAAAAGATGTGTTTGAACAAAAGTTGTTCCAGGATGTACTCTTTTGACCTTAGTGTTATACGGTTCTGTTTTTCATTCCATTTTCTACCAATGTGCTATGTATGCTCTTGAGATATTTTTGACTTATTTGGTTCCCATTACCCATTGTTGATGGGTGCATTGGTATGCCAGCCAGTCACACATTATTCCAATCTGCCATCCTCCAATTCTATTTCCTGTTTGGGTGCTGAGGAATACTGAGGAATGGAGCATACATGACAAAACATTACAAAGTCTCCTTTGGTAGAGATGATCAAGCTTAATAAAATTATTTATTCTCCATCTTTTGAACTTCATTTTGGCTTTATTTTACATTTTGGTTACAAGCTCTTCTCAATAACGCCTCACCTATTTGTATAGTGTCAGTGGATGAACAGGTAGCATGCTTGCCTTTCAAGCTAGAAAATCGGAAGCCTGTGGGTTCTGCGTTCCATTGCAGAAAAAGGGGCTTGGATTCAGTGTTTTACCATGGATATTGTAATGCTTTATAATGGTAGTTCTGCATTTCTGAGGTGCATTCTTTTGGATTTAAAATCATACTAGAATCCCATCTGCCCGTGTTGGTGACAGATCGCTTAGATGTCAAATATCCCGTAGCACTTACTGAAAAAATAGGGGTGCCTATTTTCATTTTTAGTCATGTAACCTATTATCATATTGTGGTTAATAAAAAGAATACATAAGGGATAATGTGTCCTTACAATTTCCATATACAAATATCATGAACCAACTTTTTATGGCAAACTTAATATAGAATTATATTCTGCTCTTGAAAGTCATAATAATAAATGTTTTTTCTATGACTTTATTCATACCACAGAGCTTAGAACTAGGTAAATTTCCTCAGTATCCCAGCCAGTTTTCCCCTAGTAAGTATGAATAATATTTTGAATCTCCATTGAAAATAAGCCAGTAGCCTGGATGGATTAACCCAGTCAACAAAGCCTTAAATATATTAAAGGCATGATGACAGCATGACTACTAGCATCAAATTGTGAATGTTTAATTGAAAAAAAAGTTTATCCAAAAAGAAACATACATATTTAGATTTAATTCTATAATTCCTAATAAGTGATTTGACTGGATGCCAAGTTGTCATTTTCGTGATAATCCGTAGTTCTCTTTCATGATATAACATCAGATTCCTTGTATTCTTCATCTAAGCTGTGAAAAAGTTAAACAATCAAATGTTATTGTTAAGTTCTGCTACTACAGGAGCTTCTGAAGTTATGCACATTTTTTTTGTAGGGTTGAAAAAATATTCTTCATATTTTAATTTGGCAACTGTTTCATTCATGGAGTGATTTGATGATATTGGTGATATGACACAAAGTAACATACTGATCTATTTGACAAAATTAAATGTAGGCTGACATCTTTGTCAGTTTTCTGTATTTTATGGTAAAATTGTCAAAACACTCAACGTAAGTCATTACCAACATCCTTGTATGGTTCTTTTCTGATTGGTAATTTTTGGTTGATGTTCAGATTCTACATTTGGACAAAATTGCCAAACAGCAGTGTGAGTGTGACATTTTAAATGATGAAGTCCAAAAGTTCTAGTTAAGACAATGTGCTTTAGGAATAAAGATTAAAAAAAGAAAAAAAAAAGAGGACAGATATACCAGGATTATTAGGTTCATTGGTGTTTACTACACTAATGACTACAAAGGCCTTTTTAGCCTAGCCATGCATCCCAAATCTCTGACAAGTTCTGTTACCCTTGATAAGTGTAAGCAGGGGCTTGGGAGATGAAACATTTACAAGCTAGGACTTGGGAGATGAAACATTTACAAGCTAGGGCTTGGGAGATAAAACATTTACAGATTGTCTATGTCCATTAGAGACATAGGTGCCAAACCAGGGATGAATTTCCTGTTCCCCATCCAGCTGTCTAAGTTGCACGTGAATTGGGTTAGGGAGGAACTCTGCTTCACATAGATGAGGAGCCTGTTCCAGAGATGGGGTAATCTCTGGGATACATACCTGTCTCTCCAGCAGGTCCCATTTGTATCACAGGCAAGGTTCAAGTTCTTAGAATGGATACTTCTGGTGATGTTTGTTTTGCAGATACATAGGAAGTCCAGCACAGTGGCGTCTGACAATGTCCTGTATGTCATGAATAGATCTCCTCTCAAAAGCCTGGAGGAGACAGAATACAGGGATAGAGCCTTGAGGTGGTCTGCAAAGGACATTTACTTAATCCCTATATTCTTTTAATGAGGAACCTCTGCGAATGTTCCAATTATTGGATATGGTGGTTAGGTACATATCAAAGTGGGCATTGTACTCAATGATAGGTCTCATGAATGCCAAATACATTGGAACAATGAGTTCCTTGGACATAGATGCCATACCTTTGTTTATAAGTTGTGCAACATAGAATGATTACCTCACTACTGTAGACACATGATGGTCAGAGGCTAGATTACTATCTTTGTATGTCCCTGACTACTGGGTCAACTCTAAGTGGTGTGTTGTCAATATGATTGATAGTTAGCAGGGGTGGATGAATTCCTTAAGGACACTATTATGTATTTCTTGGCATTTAGTTTTAGTCCATGGCTCTGACACCAGTTGTTTGTCTGTGTCAGCCCCTCCTGGAGAACATTTGTGTCAGTGTGGGATTCAATGACAACTCGTAATTTTCAATCATCTGCATATTTAGTCAACCAGAGACCACTGACATTGGCCTTGACTTCTGAGAAGTAAATGCCAAAAAGGAGCAGTCCAAGGACTGATCCTTGAGGGACCACTTGTGACTGGCCTCTTTGTAGAGGTGGACTCTCCAATTCTAACTTCCTGGGTTCTATCTGTGAGCCATTTGGCTATTCACTGGGTGATTTACGAGTTTTTACCTAAACTCCTGAGTTTGTCAGCAATGCCCGAGTGAGGTATTGTGTCAAATGTCTTGTCCACATCAAGGTAGGCAGAGGGAACCATTTTGCCCTCATCCATTGCTTTGATGACCTTCTGAAAGAAGTCCACCAGGTTAAGTAGGCATGATCTTCCCTTGATGAAACTAAACTGGGTTAGTCAAGTGTCTGGAGGTTTATTATATCACTGTTGATAATTTCCATGATAATTGTTTTCATGGCTTTACATATAGGACTAGTGAGACGTATGGGTCTGTAATTTCCAGGGTCTGTGGAGGGCCCACCTTTGTGCAGAGTGTGACTGCTGCTGTTCTCCTTTCATGAGGCATGAAGCCGGTTTGGAGGCCATAGTTAAATATCAATTGCAGATGCCCTGATAGGTCATGTTTCATGCTGTTTAGAAGGCATCCTGGGATATTGTCTAGCCCCATTGATGCAGTGTTCATGGCCTTAGAGAGAACGTTAAAGATCTGTTCCCTAGGGATAGCAGGGGGAGTTATATTTGATGGTTTTTCCTGAGGGAAGGTTTAGGGAAAAGTGTAAGGACTAATTGTAACACTAAGATGGTAGTTTATTTAGCTATCTTTGACATGAATAAGATAGCCTATTTGGATATCTGTTTAACAAAAAACTTTATTTTGAAATGTTATGAGGCTAAAATACACAGGAAGGAAACATACTCCAACACTTTCCTCCACTTCACGAGCTGCCACCTTTTCCATCAGAAACGCTCAGTAGTTAAGGGTCAACTAGTGAGAGCAGCTCGTATTGTCACCACAGAACACGATTTTCAAGAGGAATGCCAACTTCTAGAAACAATGTTTACACATAGAGGTTACCCCTTAGAATTAATTTCTGAGTTAATTCTTGAGGTTGGCCATAAACGTGCAAAAGGAATGCACAAACCTATCTTGTTTACAGAAAAGAATTCTACTATATAAGAGTCTGTATCAGACAACATAGGAAGTATTACATCAGTAGAATTTGGTTGCCCAGCCACACCTAATCTATTAGGAACTAAGTTTATTACCATCTACAACATATTTAATCACCACTGCATAGGTATATTATGTACAAATTGGGGTATTTTTGCAAGTAACCCAGGTGTATTAAATAAGTTAGGAGAATATCCTGGTACTACATTCAGGAAAGGTAGGAACCTGAAAGCATTATATGAACAACGTAAGAGGAAGCAACCAAAAACTGCTGGAACGTACAAATGCCAGAATTGTAATTACTGTAAATTAATAATAGAATCTAATAGATTTCAAATACATAATTTTCAATATAAACTAAAGTGTAGGGCTAATTGTAACACTAAGATGGTAGTTTATTTAGCTCAATGCCAGGGATGCTTGGCATTTTACATCGGTAAGACGGAGAGGAGACTCCGCGACCGTATGTATGAGCACCTATATGCCATCAATAAGAACAAACAAGATGATGCCCTAGCTAAACATATAGCAGAATTTCCTGGACACCACTTCAGATTTCTAGTTATTGATCAGCCAGTATTTGACGAAAGAGGTGGCCCTGTACCACTATGATTGGAAGAATTGGAGTTATTCCGGCAGATCAGACTTAATGCTTATAGTCCACCAGGCATTAATGAAACTTGTAGCCTGAGCAGTGTGTTAAAACTTAAAAGTCTTATGAGATGACCTCACTATGATTCAATAGTACTGTGAAAAAAAATATTTTAATTGTTTATTGAATCTGTATTTACGTACAATTGTACTTTAATATAGACTGTATATAACTTCATTAGCAAATACAAGGAGCAGTAAAGAGAATGCTAACACTTGTACAGTTAGTTTTCCTGTACATTTGCATTAAAATGTATTATAGTACAAGTTTGCATGCACTTATTAAGTTTATAATCTGCAGTATACTCATTTTAATATGTTTTTAGAGTGTTTACTACATTTATGAATGTTTTCAACTTTTAGTGGATGGTAATTTAAAAAAACTTATTGGTTGTGAATGTTAATTAACTAATTAGCTAATTAATTTAGAGTGGAAGGTATATATACCCACACTGAGTATTTACATTGTCTGATAAAGTTTGCTGACAGAGCAAACGAAAAGCGCTTTACCATATTAAACTTTTTGGATTTTACTGGCGTGCCACTAGTCTTGCTTTCACCCGCTTTATTTGTACTTACATTTTAGAAAGATAGCTGAAATTAAATTACTTTATAGGCTATGCCAGAGACATAGACTCTGTGGTGAGAGGCTTTCTGTACTGTAATCTAAGTGTTTTATGACTTCCAGCATTTGCCAAAGATCTGAGGAAAAGCCTTTGCCTATGTATTTTTACAGGTAGCTGCTAAATGCTTACCAGCTGCCATCAGTGGTTGTTTTGGACCCGAGGACTAGATGTCAGATGACAAGAAATTATATAATTCTGCAAGCTAGCACAGCAGTAATATTTGAAATATTAATTTGAGAATTTTCTGAGAGGCACTGCATTCTGTATTCTGTCTTTGACCTGACAACAACAACTAGAGAAGATCCGTTCACCACACCTGTCTTGCTCTGTAAGTAAGTTTCTAGGGAATATTAACTCTCTTAGATATAGTCAGAAATATAGCAAAGCTTAGTTTAGATATTTTTCTTCATTTATTTGAGACTGTCCTGCAATGTATTTTTAAATATTTCCTGTGATTTTGAACTCTGATGTCACTGTAAATATTTATTTAGTATTGCCTTGTTCTTTTAATATTTATATTTAACCAT
The DNA here is from genome assembly GCF_019279795.1 of Protopterus annectens. NCBI lineage: Eukaryota > Metazoa > Chordata > Ceratodontiformes > Protopteridae > Protopterus > Protopterus annectens. Next base: position 1,024,019,849 of record NC_056748.1, on the reverse strand, counting down.
TTCATTGTGGCTGATCTGTCTAGAGATTTTTAAGTTCTGAGAGTACTTGCATATTCATTTGGTGACACTGTGTGCCACTCCTAATAGCCTTGCTCTTGGTCAAACTACCATTTGTATTAATAGTAACATTACATAGTAAGATTGGACACCCTTTGTTAAGGGCCTTAAAGTAGCTGATAGGGATCTGGCTGGTGACAGTGATAACTACCTTATAGTCTGACCAAAAGGGGGCGTAGCTAGTAAACCCGGTGCCAGCCTTTCCCAGGTGTGTGTGTGTGTGTGTGTGTGTGTGTGTGTGTGTGTGTGTGTGTGTGTGTGTGTGTGTGTGTGTGTATAAATAAAACCTCAGTGTGTGTGTGTGTCAGCTACTTGGGCAGGGACACATAGCACTGGTTGAACAGAGAGGGTGGTGGAGGTCTTGGCTTGGCCACTCAGCTGAGATCTCAACTCTATAGCTGTGCCAGTGGGGAGTCTTATTGGGGATCTGGAGAAAGAAGGAGAAACCAGCCCCGGACTGACTGTGGTCTCTGTGTGCTCTTAAAGGAAATTGCACTTGATGCAGAGAGCTGTATCTGGTAATACTATGTGTGTACCTTGTCATCCTTTGTGTACATTCCGCACTGGTGCCAGTGGTGAGGATTGAGGCTCCTTGATTACTGGTTCAGTGAATAGCTTCCAAGCTGTCATCTCAGAAGTGAACAAGAAGCACTAATCCTAAGATGACTGCTGAGAGGCAGAATGTGGGCTCTCCAATAACTGGTAGTCTTGCAATAGATGTTTACAGGTAAGAAAAAAAATGGGTTAATATTATAAGCACTGCAGTGTGCACTAAGCAGTTAGATATAAAAAAAAGGGGTAATTAAAGTTTCAGCTGTTTAGTGGAAGGCTACTAATTTTAAAAGAGCAAACTTGATTGAAAGGGGTAGGCACTTTTGTTTTCTGGGTGTATGGAATACAGTGGGATGGCCAATAAATTTTATTTCATTACTAAATGGATGGTCTGGTTGCCAATGACTTTTCAGTCACAAATATGCTGCTTGGTAATATGGTAGTTCTAATCAATGCTGCTTGTAAATGGTAGTTCTAATCAATGCTGCTTGTAAATGTCAATTAAATTCAGAGGTTTTACAAAAAAAAAAATATTCTTGCAACAAAAAGCTAGTCTGTTAAAATAAGACTTCATACAAAAGTAACCTAAACATGATAAGTAATTAATAAACATCAGCTGATAAGACAGAAGTAGAAACTTTGCAGGTATGAGTAGAGGCCACTTCATCCTCCAAAAGAAGGGCAATTTGTAGCAAATAGGACTGGGGTTATGTTAGATTACTGTCTTTAGGTGATGCCATAAGAAAAAAAGCTACCCTGTTTTTCAGAAATTAAAAAAAGGCATTTTAATTCCATAAAATTTCATTTAGTAGAGTTTTATAACAGCATGTATTTTGAAATACTGTGCCCAGCAGTTACATACTATTCAGAGAAAGATTCTGGTGAAGTAACTATGTTTAGTATCCACATCAAACAAGTTTGTTTTTCTGTTACTGTAGCAAGATGTCCACATATTTCTAGATGGTTAAACTGTTCCCATGACTGTTGATGTATTATTGTTTTACAGTGAAGTTTTAATTACTTATTAAAGCTTTTAGCCATGCAAGGCACTTGACTTTCCTATCAAGCTATAATACTTACTTTATGCTGTCAATAATTTTACGGATTACAAGAATTTCTGCATTTGCAAGAACACTAAAGGAGAGGGCGAAAATGAGCCATATGCATTTGACTCATAGCTCTCAACTGTCCAGATTTTCACTGCATATTTTTGGTTTGTTCCTCATAAAATTTGTGGTTTTCTGGCAAAGCACTGGGATGATTTGTGGAATGAAGTCACTAAAAATGGCATACTTTTGACTTTCAGACTTCATATCCTTCGGGAAAATGATTGCTAACCCAAATCCTGTTATTCTAACAACTTTCTAAGTTTATAAGAGCAATACTTAAAATCTGTCCCTATTTTGGGGCCTTCGTCCCCCCATTATGTCAGGCTTTGTCCAGATTTCTTTTGCCAAGATAATCAAAAATATCCTAGCAGCAGCTAAAAGTCTGTCCTGGATACAATATAAAATCACTGGAAAAAAAAACAAGTCTGACTAACATAACTAAAATCATACATTTAATCAAAAATAAAAGAATAAAAACAGAGATAAGAGCTTTCACATCTAAGACGCTTCATCAGATCTAACTACCAAATAATCTGCAACATTTAAAATACAATGTAGCCAATGGAATCAATGAAAGAGTCTGCATGTCTTTAGGGCAAGCTTTAAAGGCACTGCCTCATTTAATCCTGGGGCTTTGTCCGCTTGTAAAATTGCAATGCATTTCATCTCTGCCACTTAGCAACACAAAACAAAAAGAATGCCCAAGATGAGATAATGTATGTCTAGTACATGCATTAGACAGCTTACAAGTCCGTACATCACTCATATGTTTGAGGATATGTTCTGTGAAAAGTCTGTTTTCCAAATATAGAAATGATTGCAAAGTTGACAAACCACTAAACAAACTATTTTTGCTCAAGCAATCCACATGCAGCCTAGGGGGAAAATTCATGCCTGAAACAGGATGTACAAAAAAGCCTGTTGCAAAGATATAACCACAGGCTTTGCAAGAATGACAAGGGAAAGGGACAACTCTCTCTGACCTAATAACAGGCCTCATCTTGGGTCCATAGCGGAGTTGCCTTTTTAATGATATTCTTGAAACAAAAATGCAGCTGTTCACCTACACCTTTTTTAATATCCTCATCAGACATGAGGATCGGCCATTTATTATGAACAATTCTGCATGCAGCACTCACATCCCTAGAATATGTCGATGTCAGCCTGACCCTATCATTCACCAATGGGCTCTCATTCTTTCCCTTCTTCTGGAGAAATAGAGTTGCCCTTTTGTAGATCTAAGGGCCATCAGCAGTCAAGCCATGCATCCCAGCATGATGATATCCCATTATGCGGAACTCATTACCAAGACTTTCAGTGGCTGCACAAAAATCAATCTCATCAGTGTATAATCGTGACGTCCTCAGAAACTGTCCTTTCAGAATGTTCTCATAGACGTAACCTGGGTGCATGCTAGTCCGATGTAAAAGATGATTCCTCCAGCAGTCCTTCCTGTATAATCGAGTATTGACACTGCCATCAGTTTTAATCTGGATACGAACATCCTGGAACTCTGTAGTATGTAAAGAATAAGTCTTGGTCTTTTGCTAAGAGGTTGAGAGGTATGATTTTTAACTGCCTTTAATATGAAAGTTCAAATGTGAAAAATGTTGCAAAGCAGTGGAACTTTTCTGACAATGAGATTAGAAATAAAGATGGGAAAGATCTGTATTTCTTGAGCCCAGAAATCTTCAGTTAAATAAAACTCCCGTAAGTTCAGAGAAACAGAGTGAAAAGATTCAAGTGCAACTAGTAAGTTCTTTAAATGCTGTTAATGGAATACTTCAATGGTACAATTCTGAGTCTTATAAAAAATGTTTACCAAGTCTTTAAGTTAGAATATAGTTGAGCTAAGTAATTATTCAAACTGTGCATGGTAAGAAATAGGATCAGTCACTCCTGAAAGTGGAAATGCAAAGAAATTGGGGGTTGAGGAAAAGGCTTTTAACAAAACCACAGTATTGAATAATTTTGTATTTGGAGATGAAATGCATGTATAAAAGTACTTTTATGGTTATAAATGTATCCAATAAATGAGAGTTGCTTGAGACATTTGTTATATACAAGTCATTGGTCATTCTCATTTGTGACGAGGCAATTTGATCTAACCAAAATTCATATAGATTGAACTGATACATGAACATGAAGAAGGCAAAAGGTTTATTGAGTAGCCATAGAGTTATCATATTGTCTACCAAAGACAACTGTTGCACTTTTTCAAGAAGTGGGTGTGAAACATGTACCCATGTCTGTTGAGGCCAAAGTTAGTAAGGAACCTTTATTTCTACTTGTTTTGACCAAAGACCAGACGGTCATCAAAATCTTTATACTGGCCTTTTGATATACGTCCTACACATTCTGCTCATGAAAGCCATCTGCTTATTCGCATGAAAAGACTGACAGTGGCAACACATTTCCTTGAAAAAGAAAATAAAAATTCTCTGGCTTCACTAAAGGCCAGCAATCTACTCATTGTTTTGTGTTAGAAAATGACATTAAAAGCCTTGAAGTAGTAAACTAACATAACGTAGCATCCTGCCATCACCCAGAATGATACCACAGTACAAGGACAAAATGATTGACTTCAACAATTGGCTAAGCTTCTGGTGTCATTCTAAAGGGATCCAATATCTGTCTTCCTGAGATGACATGATTGACAGACCACAATGCTTTGCCAGAGATGGCCTGCACTTGTCTCCCTTGGGATTCCAGATACTAGCTAGGGCTCTTGCCACCCCATATAGTGCTTTTTTTAGGCAAGGTTCAAATGATAAATTCACCACTGTAACAGGAACAAGCAAGCAAAATCTGAGGGTAATGCTACTCAATGCTAGAAGCCTAAACCTCAAAATGCAGTCACTCAAGGCACTCCTTAAAATGGAGAACATCGATATCTGTGCAGTAACAGACCTGGTTCAAGGTTCCAGAGAGCACCGATGCATTACCAGTCTATAATTCATACCACACCTTTCAGCCACCTAACCTCGATCAAAACATTAAAGGCAGAGGTGTATCCATATTCATTAAGGATATCCACACCTCCAGGCTAGTTGCTCAGCATAATGCATCCGAGATTATCCAAGTGCAACTAACTCTGGGCAAGACTGCAATCCAAATTGTAGCTTGCTACAGATCCCCCAGGATTCCCACTCCTCATTTCTTGATACACTGGAAAATATTAGGGTACAATTCAACACCCTAATAATGGACGATTTCAACTACCCCACCATTAACTGGGGAAACTACTCATGTACCAACTCTTTTGCTCAACGTTTTCTGGAATTCTAAAATTCCAATGCCTTGGATCAACTTATCCATACCCCCACCAGGGGCAACAATATCCTAGACCTGGTCATTACCAACATGGGCAGCTGGTGTTCCCCACCAGAGGTCAATTCCTTGTTGGTCAGATCCAATCACAAGCTAATCACCCTAGACATCCACATCCCACCCTCACCCCCCATTAGGGAAACCACCATAAAAAGTTCTCCAAAGCCAACTTCACGCTTCTTAAGACAGAAGTGGCAAACTTCACAACACTCATGCAGATGGACAATAGAGGTACGACTGCTGAATCCTACACAAATGCACTTTATAAGCACTTACACAAGTGCATGGATCGTGCTATCCCTAACAGAACCAAGATGCCATCCTCCAAAAAAAGGAAGCCAATCTGGTGGTCCCCTGCCATAAACAAACTCTACAACAGAATAAAGAAACTGTTGCAAAAAAGAGTAAAATCCCATGATTGGAGGAACTCCCTGGTCAGCCTCATTAAGAAGCTGACAGCCCTCATAAAATCCTCCAAAGCTAGTTAAAAAAACAAAATCGCCACTGATTTTAAGGACAACCACAAAGCATTCTATAGCTATGTCAAGAATCTCAATGGCAACACTCAGATCACAGCTCAATGTCACTAAATATACAGAACAAACAGATATTGCCAACATCCTGGCAGATAGGTTCAGTGCTAACTTTACCTGCCTCTCACCCTCTAAAGGGCCCATCTCTATACCGGAAGAATGCAAAGTTCCTGTAATCATGGCTGCACAGGTAAAAAACACACTCTCCAAAGCCAAGAACACAGCATTCATGGGACATAACATCCCAGGTTGCATTCTACATGAACTACAGAATGAACTGGCACCCCACCTAAATACCATGTTCAATCATAGCCTCACCTCAGGCTTTGTGCCCACTGAATGGTGCACAGCGACGGTTATCGCACTCCACAAAGGGGGAGTCACCACGGACCCCGTGAACTACCGCCCCATTAGCCTGACAAGCCTGGTCTGCAAGGCCACAGAACGTATCATCATGGAACTTATAAACAAAGACATTGGTAATCTCCAAACTCTGGACCCCACCCAGTTCGGGTTTGTAAAAGGCAGATTATGTCTCCTAAACCTGATATTCTTCTTTGAAGCAGTCACCAAAGCTGTAGACGAGGGTAAGGTGGTTCACACAGCCTATTTAGATCTCGCCAAGGCTTTCAACACCATCCCCCAACTCTGGAATTATAGATAAACTCATTAAACTAGGTATAAATCACTATGTCACAAGATGGGATGCCAACTGGCTCACTGACAGAACCCACACTATGAAAGTAGCAGACTCCAAATCTGACTTCAGACCAGTGACAAGTGGAGTACCACAGGGTTCAGTCCTGGATACTCTCCTGTTTGATATCTACTTCTCTGAAATATAGGCTAACACAGAAGGTCTTTGGCTAATGAAGTTCGCAGATGACTGCAAACTAGGAGCCATAATTGAAACTCCTAATGATGTGGACATCCTACAAAAGGGCCTCACTGAGACAGATGCCTGGTGTCAAAGCCATGGCCTCAACTCAATACCAAAAAGTGCATTGTCATCCCCTTTGGTAAAAACTCTTTATCCATGAACTACCACATAGGCGGTAGTCTACTTAACACCGAAAGTGTGATAAGAGACCTTGGAACACAGGTGGACAGCAGTCTCTCCTTTGATAATTACATTGCCACATTAGTCAGGAAATCCTTCTATGTGGCACACCTAATCACAAAAGGTTTCTCATCCAGGAAAAGAAAAAGGTCATTGTTCCCCTCTACTCGGCATTCATTAGACCCATTATTGAGTACAACACCCCTTTAGGTATGTACCTTACTTGACATCTACAGCAACTGGAAAGGCCACAGAAATACCTCAAAAAGAGAATTACAGGCCTCAAAAAGATGCCCTATGCAGGCCGTCTCAAAAATCTTCAGCTTTACTCCATTGCATATCGCCTACTCAGAGGCAATCTCTGCCTAACATACAAAGCTATGCCAAACCCAGACCTGTTGGACATGCTCCACTTAAAGAAATCCCAATCCCTCCGAGCTACATGCTCTAGGGACCTAAACCTTGTCACCACAATAAACAGAACATGCTGGAGGTATAGATTCCTGTCCCAGAGATTTCCCATACTCTGGAACAAACTACCTATCTATATAAAACAAAGCTCTTCATTAGCACTCTTCAAGAAAAATCTTGATGATTGGATGGGAAATAGAAAATTCACCCTGGGGATCACTTCTGTGTCTCTGCTCGACAGGGGCACAGGAAAATAATTTTCTTGGGTGGCGAAAGCCAGGGTACCTTTTTAGCTAGGCTTATATAGGCCCTAGGGCCAATAGCCTAGTACCTACTTATGAACCTATGAACATTTTGATGCCTTATAAGTGTTTACATTTAGAAATGTATAAAATTTAAATGTTTAAAATATACGCTAATAAATCAAATAATTGCTTTACTGAAGTTGATTATTTACAAGGATATTAAATATGCAGTTAGGTTCTGTAATATATTGGATATACTGCAATGATGTGCCTGTTTGGTACTTATTTTTCAGAGCAATATTATACTGATAAATATTGCACTCAGTACTAACCATTAACTAGTCTTAACCAACATACTTCTTGTTAATACGTTAAGTTTTCATTTAGGGTTTAGGCTGCTGGCTATTCACATGAATTTTGCTTTGTCTCTGCTTTCTCACAGAGTTACTTGTTAAATCTTTTGAATCACATAAGTTGTAGAAGGCTCTTATTAAATTCTAAAATTTTAATGGATGCCATGCTAGGTTCTTCAAACAGGCCCTCATCTCATGTAATGTCTGCTCGTGTTATAGTGAGGAGGAGATGAATTATAGAAGAAACAGGTGAGGTTTCTTCCAGAGAGCTTTTGTCTAAGGTAGAAGTGTATAAACTGAAATATACACGTTAAAACCAGGGGCACTGATCTCATCTGCATTAATTGGGCATCACACTGCTATTTGCTAGAAATCAGAATTGTGCTAAACCTAGGCATCAAACAAATGAGCTGGAATATCTTATTTCAGAGTAGGTTCACAGTTAACCACTAGGCTATCTGTCTTTATGGGCCATTTTAAGACTAGCCTTTCAAAGGTAAGAATAAAACAGTGCAACTTGTGTCTGTAAGGTAAGCACTTTAACCATTATACCAACACCCCCCCCCAAACCTGATGTAAGGTGTTTATTTGAGATAGTCGCAAGGAAAAGGTTGCACTTATTTGTTTTACAAGTTTAATATGGAGGAAGTTAAGGAGTTGTGTAAATACCACGGGCGGCACAGTGGTGCAGCGGTTAACGTTGTCGCCTCACAGCAAGAGGTTCACCGGTTCGATGCTGGGGTGCCTTCTGTGTGGAGTTTGCATGTTCTCCCTGTGTTCGCGTGGGTTTCCTCCGGGTACTCCGGTTTCCTCCCACATTCCAAAGACATGCATCTGGAGCGTTTCTCCCCGGGCCTCCGCTGAAAACAGGCTCTGTGGAACCTAGTCGGACATTCCCGGTCAACAAATGTTAAATAAAAAATAAAATAAAAATAATACCAACAATTCATCTAGCTGGAGCCCAAGATGCATAACAGAGTCTACTCTTGAAAGAATTGAGGTTTAATCTGAAGTAGTGATAGGTATAAGTGTAGAACTTGGCATTTAATAGTCTTGAAGACTATGCTTTTGGTTTAGCTGGAATTAAATGCACTGTTTAATATTTTGGTCCCTGGTGCATACTTGCTATCACTACCCCATGATATATATACCCCATTCTCCAGCTCATTCACTACCCCATGATCTATATACCCCATTCTCCAGCTCATTCACTACCCCATGATCTATATACCCCATTCTCCAGCTCATTCACTACCCCATGATCTATATACCCCATTCTCCAGCTCATTCACTACCCCATGATCTATATACCCCATTCTCCAGCTCATTCACTACCCCATGATCTATATACCCCATTCTCCAGCTCATTCACTACCCCATGATCTATATACCCCATTCTCCAGCTCATTCACTACCCCATTATCTATATACCCCATTCTCCAGCTCATTCACTACCCCATGATCTATATACCCCATTCTCCAGCTCATTCACTACCCCATGATCTATATACCCCATTCTCCAGCTCATTCATCATTAGAGGCTTATTTCATTTTGTTTTGTTACATCTTACTTGCAATTCCCCATCAAGTAAGCCCATAGTTTCCAAAGTGAGGCATGTATTGGGCTAGCAGTGTAATTGTCCATATTTCTGCCTGTGACTAAACCAAAGTCTTGCTCCTCTTACAGACAAGTGCATACAGTGCTCAACTACTGAGGTGTGCCTGGATATGCCCCGCATTCCACTCTCTACTCATGGGATGGGAGAGCTGGCACAAACCACCCATTCTAACCATTTATGGTTTTCTACTCCAAACACCTGAGCTGCTAATCCAGCAGGGGTCCTCTGTGCACCATGGATCTCAGGGAATGTGTTTGGTTAGTCTGATAGTTACTACTAACAAACTTCAGAAAGCATGTCTGGAGTTTCTTAGAGGGTGTCTGGAAAGAAAGTGGCTGAGGTGAATACTAGACTGTTTTAGTTTTAATGAAAGTGTATTAAGTTTTCAGTTAACAAACAAGGGTAAAAATATTGGGTCCAAACACTGATTTTTGCGGAATACTTGGTGATATGTTAGCATATAAGGAAAGGGCCCCAGGTATCTGCTGAATCCATGCTATTCTTTGCTTCCAAAACAGATAGAGTTAGTTAAGCTGTTAGAGTGACCTAGTGATCTTGTAAGCAAAATCTTTTTTAATACTTTTCAAAGACATTACTAGTGAAGAGACCTTTGGCGGCATTCTGGATGATGGAGATGGTAGATGGCTCATATAACTATCTAAATGCACGGTGGCACATGGGCTGAATACAATGGCTTATTATAACTCTTATATTCATCTGTGCTGGAGTTTGGAATGTAGAGAGAGGAATAATATTCTATTTCTCTTTATCAACAGATGGAGATCCATTCACAGTTCAAGAATAGAGAGGCTGGATTGAATTTAGTTATGGTCAAAGCTTGAGAAATACATTTAGTGTAGAATTCCAGGAGCCTAGCACAAATTAAGTAAGAGTCAATGCTGGCAGGGTATAGGAGAAGGAGGGTAACCTTAATTTGTTATTCACAGATGTATATGGAAAGGTGGATAGTTAGGAACATGATATGAAATTACAGACTATGCTTACTTTGCTGCTTGCAGATTTTGTCCCTGAAATGATCATTAAATAATTAAATAAGGTAAGAGAAAAAAAACTGCTGGTCATAAACTCCACATAAAATTAAAATAAGGTTTCATTGCAGTGATGGCATGTTTGGAATAAGTACTGTGTTTTCTTTTTTTAATTTACAAATTTAGTACATTTTGCACTGCAGCTGGGCTACTTTATTGATCTATCCAGTTAATCTGACAGAAAAATAATGATTTTTCCTCTGACTCAGTGTTCTCATAATTTACTTAACGTTATCAGGGTGAAAGACACATTATCCTGGACAGGGTTATGAAAATCTAGTCATTTCTATAAGAAATAGAGTTTGTCTTGCTTCCCTAAAATTTGTGATCTGTGTTTTGGCCAACTGTGCTTTATCACATAAATGCCAGTTAAGCAAAATGAGTATATGCCCATGGCAGTAATCATTTTTAATAGGTACATTCTCTTATTTATTCTCTGATACTTGATTTATTGGGTCTACATTGCATTGTCGAAAGCCAACAATATCGAATCTGATATCGTCGACACAACCATAGCGAACCTTCCGAACATCGAACGTGTAAATGAAAATCTCTGTAAGGAGAGATTTCTATTTACTTCAATGTAGTGCATCTCAGAGTTGGTATATTTAAGTTGCGGGAGGTGTCGGGGGTGCAGGGGGGCTTTCCTCCCTGCCTACACCTTTTAGTTTTTCTTTTTTTGTTTTTAATTATTTTTGGGAACATTCGATGTTTTCATAGTTCGATCATTAAAGGCTGGCCTTTAATGATTCGATCTATGAAACCTTCGATGTTCTAATATAGACCTGATTTATCCTATTTGGGGTTACAGTAGAGCTGGATGGTGTCTTAGCATGTATTATGCACAGAGCAATGGAGCAATCCAGGATGGGATGCCAGACGATTGCATGATGCATTTACGCACAGTGTATGTATATTTATGGAAAATGTAGGGGATCAGTAGATAATCTAACAGCATGTATTTGAGATGTGGGTGAAAAGTGGTACAACTAGAAGAAAACTCATACAAACACAGATAGCACATGCAGACTCTAAAAGGAGCCCCATCCAGGAATCAATTGGAGACATCTGAGCCATGATGTGATAAAGCTAATTGCTGTACTTCTGTGGCACTCACTCAGTAAGTATATTGATATTTTTTAATTAAGTCATGTTTTTACCTCTGTAGTACAACACCAATTGCTCCTCTACTTATACACGACTGGCCTGTTCATTCCATGAGAGGGAGAGCTAATCTCATCATCAGGCTAATTGGGAATTCTACAGCCCATTCAATCCTGTCCAATTAGTCCAGTCAGCCTTGTCATTTCTACAGTGAGAATCATGTGTTAAGGAGTGGATCAGTTAGCTGGTGCTATAGTGCAGCCTACCCATCCCCTTGTGGAGCACACTCCTCCCTTGTGATGGCTTAGTTAGCTCTGGTGCATGCAGTTGAATGCAAGGATTATGCTTGTGCATGCTTTCTTGGTTACATGCATATATGTAATGGCATGCTCCATGGGCATAACACCTAGTGCTCCTGCTATGAGTCACCAAAGTAATGAGCAGAGCTGCCTTCATCCTCCAAAGATGAAAAAGCTAAAAGGAGCCACTCATTCCCCTCCTCCTCCTCATCCAGCTCTAGAACCTTTAATTGAACTTGGATCACATGGCCATATCCAGAGCTTTATCCCAGTATGCTACAGGAACCGGACAGGAATACTTCAGTTTAAGGAGAACGCAGGACCATAAAATGTAAAGGAACCACACTCATTTTAAGGAGGAGAGTGGATGATTTGGTGACAGGATTTCAAACTTGAAATGATTTTTTGAAAAAGGGAAAAAATTGAACATCATACATCTGCTTCATTAAGTCTACAATTTCATTGTAACTCAGAGGACAACTGCAAAAACGAAACAAAAAAAAAACATGCAGTTTGTGGACCACTGCCACTTACTGAATGTGTGCACTTTGAATTCAAAATGCAGTTTACAAAACATGGAATTATGCAGCAACATGCATTTTAACAGATGGTCCCTTTAATGGCTTTGTCAAAAACCAGGCCAAAATTCCACATAGTTAACTGTGATCATTGTGCAAGTTTATAACTTTGTTAAAATGGTGAGTACACAGTGTTCTTTGTAATATTATTTATTTAGTTATTTGATTCTTTGCTGGGAAGACAAACTGTTCCTTAAGACCCTTTTTGTCAAAGTCCTCAGCTAAAATGCAGTGTAGAACACACACGTTTACTGCTGAAGTTGTTTTCAACAGACATGACATACTGAAGATTTCATTATTTAAATTTCTGTACTTCGCTTTGCATGAATTCCCATATACACAGCATATCCAGAACTACAATAGTGTCAGTCATACATCTCAGCCTCTTAGCACAAGAAATCTGCATAAATATTGCTCTTATAAAGTTGGAAAATTGATAGAATAACAGGGTTTGCACTGGCATGCATTTTCCAAAGGGTGTGAAATCTGAAACTCAAATGTATATCATTAATTAGTGACTTCAGTCCTCAACAATTTGCCAAAAAAACACATTTTATGAGGATCATACCAAATATGTGAAGCAAACATCTTGACAGTCTGCAAAAATCTGGACAGTTGAGGGGTATGGTTAGTTTTACATTTCACTTTCTGTTAGAGTATTTGAGAAGCTGTACTGTTTTCCTTGGACAGTAATAATAATTGGAACAATATTGCATGGTACAGATAGTGTAATGTGTCAGCCTACAGATCAGAGATACCAAATTAGGATTCATTTGTTAAAATGAATAAAATATTAACACTGCAGACTCCTTACTACTACATGTATATTCTCTATCTCCCATATACATATCCAGACACATTTTAAAGGTTTCCATATTCTTTGAATTCCTAACTGCTAATGGCAATAGATTCAAAATATATGGATATTAACTGCATAAAATAACTTATGTTTACTTGTTCAGTTGCACTCAACTCAACATAGTTGTCAATGTTAAGTTGTCAATCTCGCCTTCATTCTTGCTGGATGGGTTCGGAGCCGATCCTCGGCTCCGACTCGGCCAATACTAAAGCTCGAGAGCTAATTCCACCGGCTCGAGGCTCCCCTATATCCCACAATGCTAGGCGGTAACTACTCAGATCTCGTTTGCCGCTATAGCTGACGAGGTGCGCTTTTCTACCGGCTCAGGCAGGTTAGTCAAATTTTACCTTTAGGTACTGCTAATAACCCCCCTTTTTAGTTCTAATACATATTCTATAGTTTAATTCTAATTTTTAGTTATATCGACCCCTATCTGTCGAACCCTTCCTCTTTTACCCTTGTTCTAGGCCTTCGGCCCTTCCCTCACCCTAGTCCCTTATTAGATTAGTGTTGTAGGGGCTTGTGTGTGTGTGTTTCTGTATTAACAGTAATATTTTATTTTAATAATTTTTCTGTAGAGAGTGTCTGGATTGTGTGTGTGTGTCAGCCTCTCTTACTTTTACGATGTCTAAAGACAAGGTCTCAGGCTTCAAGAAGTGTGACTCGTGCTGTCAGAAAATGTCTCTGACAGACGGTCACACTTCTTGTGTGTATTGCCTGGGGCCTTTGCACCTGCAGGACTCTTGTGCTTTTTGTCATGGTTTTAGCCCTAGAGTCCTGCAGGAACGCAAGAATAAGCTCATCTTGTGGGGCTTATTAAAGCCTGAAGGCCCCCCGACTCAGTCTGTGTCGGGGAAGCCTTCAAAAACTTCCAAGCAGTCGGCTCCTGCTCCTGAGTCGACTGCTGAGAAGTCTAAGCAGGCTTCGACATCGGCTCCGGCCGGAGCCGATGTTTCTAAGCCTCATACTGTTACCTCGGCTCCGGCTGGAGCCGAGGCTGATAAGACTTTGTCGGCTCCGATACCCTTATCAGAGCCACATTCGAGAAAGAGGTCCAGGTCCCCCTCTATCGGATCCGTGCACTCGGCGCCAAGATCCCCTCTCCTTTCGGAGCGGAGTCACAAAACTCATTCCTCTCGGTCTTCCAGATTATCAGACCATGATTTGCAGAGGGTGGTGAGTAGACTTCTTAAGTCCGAGGCACTGGCCCAAATGCTGCATAGCCCGACTCACCAATCAGTGGCTATTCCCATTCCCCAATACATTCCTCCTCCGACTCCTTTGAGTTCGGAGCCAAGGCTTGTCGGAGCCATGACTGTCGGTGCGTCGGATCCGATACCTTCCATTTCGGTTCCGTTGTCTGCTCCGATCTCCTCTTTGGAGGGATCTCGGCGCCGAGCTTCCCTCGTCGGCTCCGAGGGGACGAGTGGCATCGGACCCTTGTCCGACCCCGCTCTCCCTCTCAGAGCTTCAGCGCTGGTGAGTTCGGCTCCGACATCGGCTTCGGAGCCGTCTCTGTCGGTGCCGGGGGAGGTCCTTGTCTCTTCGGAGCGAGGGCCTCGGGCCTTGCCTGACAGAGGTGCCTTCGAGGTCATGCGGAGCGTGCTAGAACCAGGTTCTGCCCCACAGTCAGCTCCTTCAGCCCCTCAATCTACAGTGCCTGCGGTGATTTCTACTCACCCCCTTGTCCAACACCGCAGAGAGCCAACTCCTCAAGATTCCCCATTGGGAATTTCCTCCTCTTCCGAGGTCTCTCCTGACCCTGCAGGAGATCCCCCAAGGAAGAGGCAGTGCAAGAGGAAGCACATTGACTCCCCTGAGTCTATCACCTCTGACACTGACTTAGAGGAATCCGAAGGGTCCCCTTGATCCCCCTCTGAGGATGTCTCCTTTGCTGACATCCTTGAAATCTTCAAACAGAGGGGGAACTGGCCAGCCCTTAATCCTTCGGAGGATGAGTCAGTGTATCTTGAGGCATTTGGTTCTCGCCCTTCTACCTCCTGGGTGTCCCCTCCCTTTGACCCCCTTATGGAAGTGGTGGCAAGGAAGGCTTGGACGGCTCCTGACTCAGTGGAACCCACCCCGAGGAGACCATCCAAATTTATTACTGCCCCCAAAGACAAAGAGTTTTTATCCAAAGGTGTCCCTGTTGATGCCATGGTGGTGGCTGCGGCCACAAAGAAGGAGTTAGCTGATCCTTCGGTTCCTGTCCATCCTCCTAATAAGGAATCTAGGACCATGGACAGGTACGGCAAGCGGATGTTCTCGTCAGCAACCTTTTCAATGCGGTCGCTGAACTACTTATGCCACTTCACTCGTCTCCAAAGAGATTTACTCAAGGATATGGGTGAACTGATGAAGGATCCTACAGCTGAGGGGTTCAAAGACACAATGAACTCCCAGTTGGCAACCCTAAATTCCATCGTTAACTCCTCCATGCGGCTGGTCTCATACACAGCAGATGGGGCGAGTAGAGCCGCAGGCACAGGTGTTGCCTTACGAAAGCACGCCTGGATGCGGCTATGCAACTTTGCGGACTGTTTCAAGGCGTCCTTCACCAACTCTCCCTTTGATGGATCATCATTGTTTGGTCCACAGGTGAAGGATACATTGACCAGGTGCGAGGTAGAAGGTAAGACTCTCTCTGCCATAGGAGTCTGTTTTTCTACCCCTTCTAGACCCTATCCCAAAGGTCAAAGGGGAGGAAAGATGTGGTTCCGCAAACAATCCCAGGGAGTCTCATCTGACGCACAAGGCCGATTCCCCTCTAGAGGCAGAGGGGGGAATAATAATAGACGCCACCCTAGAGGGAGAGGAGGTCCGCAAAACCAGGGTAGCAGAGAAATGTTCTCTGACAAACCCTTTCAGCACCCCTGAGGGGCTGCCCGGCTGTCCGCCTTCGGAGGCAGTCGGGGGAAGGTTATCACTGTACCCAAAAGCCTGGTTTTCGCTTACTCAAGACAAATGGGTACAGTCGATCATATCTGAGGGTTACAAAATTCCCTTCATTCACATTCCAACCCAACCAAAACGATCCCTTCCAGACGTTCCACCCGGTCTAAGGGAACAAGCAGCATTAGAAATTTCGAAGCTGCTATCAAAAAGAGTCATCCAATCAGTCCTGGCAGACCAGCAAGGATCCGGAATCTACTCCAAATTCTTTTTGGTACCAAAAAAAACAGGGGACTGGAGACCCATACTGGATCTCAGCTACTTAAACAAGTTTGTCAAAAAAACAAAATTCCGGATGGTCACGCTACAGTCCATTCTACCCTTCTTGGGTCAGGACAATTGGATGTGCTCGAAAGATCTTCAGGACGTGTACTACCACATCAAAATGAACAGACGCTCCAGGAGATATCTCCGCTTCAGGCTGGGAGCCAGTCACTACCAATTCAGGGCCCTGCCCTTTGGTCTCACTACAGCCCCCCGGGTGTTCACCAAATGCATGGCAGTGGTCACGGCTCACTTGAGACGTCAAGGATTCCAGGTGTTTCCATATCTGGACGACTGGCTCCTTACTGCCACCACCAGACATCAGCTTCTCCTATCCAGGGACTTCACCATTCAATCTTGTCAAGCTCTAGGCATTTCAATAAATTTCGAAAAATCTGCCTTGTCGCCTTGTCAGTCTATTATTTTTATAGGCGCCACCTTAGATACACAGACCCTTTCAGCCAGACTCACAGAGCAGAGGGTGTTAGACATTCGGAACCAAGTGTCCCTTCTCTTACAATGTGTCATAGTCAAAGCCAGACTGGTGTTGAAGGTACTTGGACTCATGGCAGCAGCTATTCCCCTTCTCCCCTTAGCTCGCTTTCACATGAGGATCCTCCAATGGATGCTTTTCACTCAATGGTCCTTTCAACAACTCCCGATGTCCCATACCATATTGATAACTCAAGCATGCAAGAATCAACTGTCTTGGTGGATCACATCACCTCAACTTCTCCGAGGAAGACCCTTCACTCCCCCCCCCCCAGTTGCCACATTGACAACAGACGCCTCCCTGATCGGGTGGGGGGGCATTTTCAGGGCAGGACAGTCCAGGGCACGTGGCAACCTTTTGAGTGCCACTTGCACATAAATGTCTTAGAGATGAGAGCAGTGCTTTTAGCGTTGCAAGCCCTTCACGACTCTCTTCCCAAGGGGACTATTGCAATTCAAACGGACAACATGTCCGTAGTGTGGTACATCAACAAACAAGGCGGAACCAGATCATACCCTTTATGTCGAGAAGCACTCAGACTTTGGCAATGGGCGATCTCTTCTCAGCGTTTTCTGATAGCAACGCATATTCCCGGGAAATCCAACGTTATTGCAGACAAATTGAGCAGAGCTATTCTCATGCCACACGAGTGGTCTCTAAAGAAGTCAGTTCTAGAAGAAGTATTCCTAAGATGGGGCCAGCCTTGCTGCGATCTTTTTGCTACTCCCCAAAACAGCAAGTGTCACGACTTCTTCACTCTCTTCCCATTACCAGGCCATCCCACCAGAGACGCTCTAGTCCACAATTGGCCCCGGGGACTTCTGTATGCCTTTCCCCCCTTTCCACTGATACCTCAACTAATTCAGAAAGCCATCACCTTGAGAGTGACAATGATCCTCATTGCCCCTTACTGGTCTCGACAGATATGGTTTCCCTTTCTTCATCATTACCTTTTGGAGCAGCCTTGGCATCTGGACCCAGTAACAGATCTGATTACCCATCAATCGGGTCAGCTGCACCAATCTCTGTCTTCTCTAAACCTCACAGTGTGGTTTCTCCGATTCCAACCTTAGCCAGGCTTCCCTCAATATCTCGATCGGTCCGAGATATTTTGATAGCCTCTCATAAATCTTCTACCCGGAAGATTTATACTAGCAAATGGAAACGTTTTTCCCTTTGGGCATCATCGAAAAACATAGATCCCTTTACTGCACCTATCCAGTCTATTTTAGACTTTCTAGCAGAACTCTTTCATTTAGGATCTTCTGCATCAACCATTAGAGTTCAATTGGCTGCCATATCAAATTTTCATGTTGGTGTCTCAGAATCCAGCATCATGGCTCACAAACTCTGTAAAGCATCATTAAGGGGTATATTTCTTCTCAAACCTCCAATCAAAGACCCCCCACCTCAATGGGATTTGAACTTGGTTCTGGCATCTTTAATTCTTCCCCCCTTCGAACCGGCGGCTTCATGTTCTCTGAAGTTGCTTTCTTGGAAGACACTTTTTCTGGTAGCTATAACTTCAGCGAGAAGAGTATCCGAACTCCATGCTCTGTGCAGTCGTCCTCCTTACTTAGTTTTTCACAAAGACAGGGTATCCCTCCGTACTAATCCATCCTTTTTACCTAAAATTTCTTCTCAAATTAACCTAAGCCAAGTTATTGATCTCCCCGTGTTTTTCCCCTAACTATTCAAATAGGTCAGAACAAAAGCTGCATTTTTTGGATGTTCATCGCCAACTGAGATATTACTTAGACAGGACTAAACAATTCAGGAAATCTGATCAATTGTTTCTGTCATATGCAGAAGGTAAATTGGGCCTTCCAGTCACTAAAGTATCCCTTTCTAGATGGCTCACTTCTACAATTACCTTCATCTATGAGATCAGACATCAAAAACTACCCTCAAGACCTAGAGCTCATTCAACAAGGGCATTAGCCACATCCGTAGCCTTTCAGGACAGGTTGCCAATAGATTCAATTTGTGCAGCAGCCACCTGGGCTTCTCCTCATACATTCATTTCACATTACAAATTGGACATGGTTTCCAGAAGCCGTGCCAATTTTGGTTCCACTGTTCTCAAGAGTCTGTTCTGATAGGCCACCCGGGATAAGGTGCTAGGGACGCGGTCCCATCCAGCAAGAATGAAGGCGAGATTGACAACTTAACATTAAGAAGTTATGTACCTACCATAACGTTCCATGTTAGTTGTCTTCTTCTCGCCTTCTTTCTTGCGTCCCACCCTCCTTCCCCCAAGCCTGGACAGACCGACCGGAATTCTTTTGTGTTTTTCTTCCGAAAGTTGTTACTCCCACACATTCTCCCACCTCTTCTATCTTTACTGAGGTCTGCCTTTCCTTTACGCAGATTGTTTGAGGTGGGTTTCCCTACTCCATTCTATGGAGACTAGGATTGCTTGGTATAGCTTTCAAACGAGATCTGAGTAGTTACCGCCTAGCATTGTGGGATATAGGGGAGCCTCGAGCCGGTGGAATTAGCTCTCGAGCTTTAGTATTGGCCGAGTCGGAGCCGAGGATCGGCTCCGAACCCATCCAGCAAGAAAGAAGGCGAGAAGAAGACAACTAACATGGAACGTTATGGTAGGTACATAACTTCTTATTTTATCTTATTTCCTGTCATTTGCAGTTACAAATATTATGCTTATCTCTTTCCTAAAGTCATCATTCATAATTGCTCTCATACTTAAACAGAGATTTCTCCTTAATAATCCATATAAGAAAATATAAGTTAAATTATTTTAATCTGTCACATTAAGACATGCAATACATTTTACACTTTCAATGAATTCCTTCAGAATTGATACCAATAAACTTGTATATTAGCCATTCTAAGTTGACAAAAGAGAAAATTATATTCAATTACTGACCTTATAGTAGTTACAGACAATATTTTTAATATTCATAGGTTCATAGGTTCATAGGTTTGTACTAGGCTATCAGCCCTAGGGCCTATACAAGCCTAGCCATAACAATTCCCTGGCTATTTCTTCCCACATTATTTACTTTCCTGGACCCCTGTCTAGCAGGGCGACTGACGTGATCTCTGGGGTGAATTTCCTTTCTCCCATCCAATCGTCAAGGTTCCTCTTGAAGAGGTCCAAAGAGGCACTCTGCTTGACATGTATGGGCAATCGATTCCAGAGTCTGGGGAGTCTCTGGGTCAGGAACCTATCCCTCCAGCATGTTTTGTTTATTGTGATGACAAGGTTTAGATCCCTGGAGCGTGTAGCTCTGAGGGATTGGGATTTCTTTAAGTGTAGCATGTCCAACAGCTCTGGGTTTGACATGGCCTTGTATGTTAAGCAGAGATCGCCTCTGAGTAGGCGATATGCGACAGAGTATAGCTGAAGTTTTTTAAGGCGGTCAGCGTAGGGCATCTGCTTTAGGCCTGTGATTCTTTTAGTGAGGTATTTCTGAGGCCTTTCCAGTTGTTGCAGATGTCTTGAGAGGTACATACCAAATGGGGCGTTGTATTCTATAATGGGTCTAATGAGGGATGAGTACAGTGGGACAATGACCTCCTTTTTCTGGATGAAAAGCCCTTCGTGATGAGGTGTGCCACATAGAAGGATTTCCTGACTGTTGTGGCGATGTGGTTATCGAAGGTGAGACCACTGTCCACCTGTGTCCCTAAGTCTCTTATCACACTTTCTGTGTTTAGTGTACTGCCACCTATATGGTAATTCATGGATACATGTTTTTTCCCAAAGGGATAACAATACATTTCTTGGCATTGAGCTTGAGCCCATGGCTCTGGCACCAAGCATCTGTTTCTGTAAGGCCCTTTTGTAGAGTATCCACATCATTTGGGGATTCAATAATGGCTCCCAGTTTGCAGTCATCTGCAAACTTTGTTAGCCAGAGTCCCTTAGTGTTGACCTGTACTTCAGAGAAGTAGATGCCAAACAAGAGCGCCCCAGGACTGAACCCTGAGGTACTCCACTTGTCACTTGTCTGGAGCTGGATTTGGAGTCGGCTACTTTTACAGTGTGGGTTCTATCAGTAAGCCATTTAGCAACCCATTGGGTGACATAGGGATTAATGCCCAACTTAGTAAGTTTATCTATGATTCCAGAGTGGGGATGGTGTCAAAGGCCTTGGCAAGGTCTAGATAGGCTGTGTGGACCACCTTACCCTTGTCCATGGCTCTGGAGACTGATTCAAAGAAGTCAATCAGGTTCAGGAGACAAGATCGGCCCTTCACAAACCCAAACTGGGTGGGGTCCAGTGTTTGAAGGTTGCCAATGTCTTTGTTTATAAGTTCCATGATAATACGTTCCATGGCCTTGCAGATAAGGCTTGTCAGACTGATGGGACAGTAGTTTCCGGGATCCAAGGTGGATCCCCCCTTGTGGATTGGGATAACTGTAGCTCTGCGCCACTCAGTGGGCACGAAACCTGAGGTGAGGCTATGATTAAACATGACACTTAGGTGAGGTGCCAGTTCATATTGTAGTTCATGTAGTACACAGCCTGGGATGTCATCTGGTCCCATGGATGCTGTATTCTTGGCTTTAGAGAGTGCGTTTTGTACCTGTGTGGCTGTTATTACTGGAATTTGGCAATCTTCCAGTATTGAGATGGGCCATTTATGGGGTGAGAGGGGGGTGAAGTTGGCACTGAATCGATCTGCCAGGATATTTGCAATATCCTTCAGATCAGTATATTTAATGCCATTCTGTTTTAGCTCAGAGCAGATCTGAGCATTGCCATTTAGATTCTTGACATAGTTATAGAATGCTTTGTGGTTGTCTTTGGAATCTTTGGCAATTTTATTTTCGTAACTAGCTTTGGAGGATTTTATGAGGCATCTCAGTTTCTTACTGAGGCTAGTAAGGGAGTTTTTGCATCCTGGGATTTTCCTCTTTTCTGCAAAAGTTTCTTCCTTTTGTTGTAAAGTTTGTTTATGGCAGGGGACCACCAGATTGGCTTCCTTTTTTTGGATGAGAGCATTTTGGTTCTATTTGGGATGGCACGATTCATGCATGAGTGGATGTGCTCATACAGTGCCTTAGTGTAGGATTCAGCAGTTGAACTTTCAGTTCCCGTCTGCATGGGTGTCATGAAGTTTGTCACTTCTGACTTGAGTAGCATGAAGTTGGCTTTGGAGAAGTTTTTATGGTGGTTTCTTTACTGGGGGTGGGGGTGGGATGTGGATGTTAAGGGTGATTAGCTTATGGTCAGACCTGACTAACGAGGAGGTGACCATAGGTATGGAGCATTGATTTCCCATGTTGGTAATGACCAGGTCTAGGATATTGGAGCCCCTAGTGGGACTATGGATTAGTTGATCCAGGGCGTTGGAATTTATGAATTCCAAGAACTGTTGCGCAAAGGTGTTGGGACATGAGTAGTTTTCCCAGTTAATGGCAGGGTAGTTAAAATCACCCAGTATTAGGGTGTTTGGTTCTATCTTAATATTTTCCAGTATGTTTAGAAAAGTGTAGTGAGAATCTTGGGGTATGGTGGGGGATCTGTAGCAAGCTACAATTTGGATTGCAGTCTTACCTAGTGTTAGTTGCACTTGGAGAATTTCAGACACATTGTGTTGGCCAACTAGCCTGGTGGTGTGAATATCCTTGGTGAATATTGACACTCCTCCACCTTTAGTGTTTCGGTCCTGGTTTGGTGGCCGAAAAGTGTGGTAAGAGTTGTAGCCTGGTATTGCAGGTATATGTTCCAATTCCTGGTGTATGAAGTACTTAATATTAGGCCAGCCCTGTTGCACAGTCCTGGCCTTTGTGCTGACAGCATGATCTTTCATAGACATATTGGTTCTTATTGTCATTCTAAATCTTTTATACAAATAACAGTTTCAACGTCATGTCTACCCATCCTGATGTTTATGCTATCAGATATATCATGCATTAAACTTTACTTTTACTTGTATTAAAATTATGACTCTTAATACCTGTGCTCATTTATTAAATAAATCCTCAATATCCATGTCATTTTCTGTTGTTGAACCAGTTTTTTAATCATTAGACTATTTTGATATCCAAAATTTAGGTGAAGTTGAAAAAGTCAAAAACAGAATATTAAATAAAACTGGTCCGTGTCCTGACAGTTGAGGAACTTGTTTATATTTCCTAAAAAGACTTGTTTCCCTGCATCACCACACACCACTTTATGTCTGCCAACAGGTTTCCTGTCTATAACACTTTGTAATGATTTACACCTATTTGATCATGCACTTTATAATCTGCTTGCGTAAAAACAGTATACATTGCTTTTTTAATTGTAAAACCACAGCCATTTAACCACCGGGGAGTGATAAGGTAACAACCAGAATAAATTAATTTATTGTAAAGTTTACTGCTTTCCTCCACAACATGTATTACATGGACTTCTGAACATAAAAACCCACTTCTAGAAAAACATACCATTAAATATAAAAATTGTATCACACGATATGTACAACAATAAATAGAATTAATTCATATAATAACTGTGAAAAAAATATATATAAAACGTATTGTAAAAATATATATTACAAATTAAAAAACAATTATTTGAATATCTGTTTCTACACAGTAAACCAAAATAGTATACCCCTATAATTTAGCTGTACTTAATTTAAAAATGCTGCTGATAGATTCACATGCATTTAAACTAGTAGCCCCAAGCCTCTACTGTCAAACCAGGTGTCTATATTCAGTAGTAATATCTGCAATAATTTTTACATATACATTTTTTCATTGTTAATTATAATCATCCTGTGAATGAATTGTGTTTATTGTTGTAGTTGATTTCATGTGGCTCAATTTTTATATTTAAAGGTACGTTCTTCAAGGGGTATGTTTTTACTTTCTAAAGAAGCGCATGTAATATATGTTGTGGATGAAAGCACTATACTTGTATAATTAATTAATTTATTGTAGTGGTCACCTTATTGATCCAAGGTGGTGAATTGGCTATGGTTTTAGATTTAGTTAGATTTTTGGTTCTTTGGCAGCCAATATGCTGTTTTTGAGATATATTGTGAAGAAAAAGCAATCATAAAATGTAATATGGGATGTTAAACTAGAATATCCCTTAATAAAACCATGTTGCATAACATCCATATTAGGTTCATAAATATCTTTTATCAATAACATCAACATGCATCTTTCAAAGCATTTATCTAAACTTCTTGGTCTATACCTGTATATACCTTGCCTTTTAAAAATTGGTGCTATAAATGCTGTTATCCACTCCACAGGTACTATCAAGTTTATTAACTTATCATTAAACATTTTAACTAGCAGTGTGATAATACATGGGAAGATACGTGGAAACAGCTCAGAGATGTTACCAGGGCCAAACGAACAAGTCCTTTTAACTCTAGTAAGATCATAAAACACATCATTCTCTGTAATTGATGGACAAGCTATTGTTAAATCATAAGAATGGCAACTATTACAAGCCATAGTTCCTTTATTATTCTGATGAATGAAATGCAGATTAAGAATTTATGTAATTTCCTTTGATATAATTACTGCCCCATTTATTATTAAGGACCCCATCACTGAGGTATTTCCTTTAACATTTACATACTCGTAAAACATTTTTATTATCATTGGTATTCAATAAAGCACACGTTGCAACTTTCCTTTTCTTCTCTTAAGGCCTGTTTCAGTTGCCTAGTATAAAGCTACTTACATTTTTTTATAAATCCTTTCTATTCAGTTTACTGCCCCACCAAACTTTAATTCAAAAGGAGCACATAAAGTTAATCAATTTTACTTCATTTAAGTACTTATTACAAATATTCACAGAGGTTTTCCATTTAGTGTGCAAACTATTGATGCGAAGTTGTTCAATCTCGCAGTTCATTCATCACTGATGGGTTCGGAGCCGATCCTTGGCTCCAACACAGCCAACTAGCAAGCTCAAAGTTCTCCAGTAGCTTGAGACCCCACTCCTTATCCCACAATGCACTGCTGGAATTAAGTCAGATCTAGTTTGCCGTGGCACGGATCTCTTGGTTTCCAGCTTTGCTCGAGACTTTATTGGGAGTTTTTCAACTTTCAGCAAGTTATATTTTTCAATTTTTATATATACTTGATCTATATTTCATAGCAGATATTACTAGCTAGTAGATAGTAGTTTTTCTGTGTTCACCCCCTTTCCCCAGTATAATCTATCTTTGTCTTCGGCCCTTTGGCCTTAGGATCCTTTCTTTAGTTATTAGTCTGTGTTCTCTGTTGGGACTATTGTAGTTGGATTACTTAATCCTGTTTATATATAGTTGCAGTTGCCCCTTTTGGGCTGTGTGTGCATTTGTGTGAGTTAGTTAGTTAAAAATAGCTCATAGTTAAATAATGTGTTTCAGTTGTGGAAATGTCTGAAGAAAAAGACAAACATCCAAAGTCTGGGTTTAAAAAGTGCCCAGACTGCAGACAGAAAATGTCAGTCACGGATGCCCATTTGTAGTGTGTCTACTGTTTGGGTGAGGTGCACCTGTAAGAGTTTTGCAGTATCTGTTACTCCTTTTCCACCAGAGTGCTAGCAGAAAGAAAGAGGAAATTGATTGATAGGGGTATCATCAAACACCTCTTTTCTGAGGCATTGTCTGACCTGGATGGAGCCAGTAAATCATCTAAATCATCAAAATCTTCCTCTAATTCTAGGTCCAAAAAAGGAAAAAGGTCAGAAAGTGTGGTGACTTTGACTCCACTGCCTTCGGAGCCGACAGTCTGTTCTTTTCAGAACCGAGACACTGCTCTTGAACAGGTTGCCGAAAAACCTCCATCTATATTGTGACAGTCGGCTCCATCTATTCACTCTTCCAGGTCCTCTGTCAGCCTATCTGATCTGGATATGGACCGGCTGGTTCAGAAACTCTTAAAGGCACCAGGCCTAGTTAAATTGCTGTTGGCTCAGACCCAACAGTCGGAGCCCAAGACCACTACTCTTGAATTGTCTGCTCCTCCTCCGAGCCATACCGGACCTTTGGAGCCAGAGGAGGACGATCTGATGATTGTGGATCCCTTGGAGCTGACACCTGCTCCAGTGTTATCAGCCCCATCTGCTCGGATATTCTCGGCGCTGACCAGGGACTCAAGGAGCCGACACTCTCCGGTCGGGTCCGGGGAGGATAGCCGCACCGACTTGTTGGTGCTGACTCTTCCTCTCGGGGCCTTGGCTCGGGTGATCTCGGCTCCTACCTCAGGCTCGGAGCCCACGGCTTTGGTGCGGGAGCCCAAAGGTCAGAGGGGAGGAAAGATGTGGATCCAGAAAGCCCAAGGAACCTTTCACAATACTCGTGGAGAGCCCCCCCCCCAGAGGCAGAGGAGGGTGTTTCAATGGAAGACGCCGCCATCACAGCAGAGGGGGTCTGCAACACCAGGGTGACAGAGATCACTTCTATTTTCAATCCTACCAGCGCTCCTGAAGGGAGGCCTGGCTGTCCTACTCTGGAGGCAGTCGGGGGTCGCTTATCATTGTACCCAAAAGCCTGGCTAAATATAACAAACAACAGTTGGGTACAAAGTATCATTTCCAGAGGGTATTTCATACTGTTCTCCACCCAGTCTCTTCCCATCAAAAAAATCCCAGACGTTCCACCCAGTCACATGGGACAAGCAGCAATAGAGGTAGAAAAAAAGAGTCATCCAGCCAGTCCCAGCAGACCAGACAGGATTGGGAACTTACTGAAGGTTCCTTTTGGTTCCAAAAAAAACAGGGGACTGGAGACCCATTTTGGATCTCAGCAGACTCAACAAATTTGTGTGAAAAGAGAAGTTCCGAATGGTCACACTACATTCCATGCTCCTGTTCCTGGGGAAGGACAATTGGATGTGCTTGATCGATCTCAAGGATGCGTACTACCACATAAAGATGGCCAGACCATCCAGAGATCACCTGCATTTCTGGCTGGGAGCCAATCATTATCAATTCTGAGCTCTGCCCTTTGGTCTCACTACAGCCCCCAGAGTGTTCACCAAGTGCATGGCAGAAGTCACGGCTCACCTGAGGCATCTAGGATTCCAGGTGTTTCCGTATCTAGATGATTGGCTCCTTACCTCCACCACCAGGCATCAACTTCTTCAAGCGAGAGAGGCTACTCTGACACTCTGCGATCAGCTAGGCATTACAGGCAACTTCGAAAATCTGCCTTGTTGCCATCACAGCATATCGTTTTTATAGGGACAGAACTAGACACGTCAACCACCACTCTCCGCCTTCCTCCAGAAAGAATTTCTGTTCTTCGCCAACACATCATGTCCCTGATATCAAAGAAAAAAGCACCAGCTGCAGAGGTATTGAAAGTCCTAGGATTGATGGCAGCAGCTATTTTAGTAATCCCGTTAGCAAGGATGCATATGAGAATCCTTCAATGGCTTCTATTCACGCAATGGTCTTACCAAGAACTTCCAATGAGTCACATGATCCTTTTAATGAATTCCTGCAAGAAGGATCTTCAGTGGTGGTTGACGTCTCTCCATGTCACACTAGGACGTCCTTTCATGCTCCCCCCTCCAGTTGCCATTGTGACCACGGACGCTTCCCTGATAGGGTGGGAGGAGGCTTTTTCAGGGAAAGACTGCCCAAGGCACATGGACAGATCAAGAAACACATCTGTATATCAATGTCCTGGAGATGAGAGCAGTACTTCTAGCATTGCAATACTTTTAGGACTCTCTTCCTCTTGGGACAGTTGCAATACAGACGGACAGCATGTCAGTGGTCTGGTATCTGAACAAACAAGGTGGAACCAAGTCTTATCTCCTTTGCTGAGAAGCCCTCAGAGTATGGCAGTGGGCACTGTCAACCCAGCGCTTTCTGTTGGCAACGCACATCCTGGGCAAATCCAACGTCATAGCGGACAGACTGAGCAGAGCAACCTTATTGCCCCACGAATGGTCCCTCAAACAAGAGATTGCAGATAGGATCTTCCGCAAATGGGGCCAGCCTTCCTGTGACCTGTTTGCCAGTCACATCAACAACAAATGCAGAAGCAATTTTGCCCTGATTCCCATGCCAGGTCACTCCCTGAGGGATGCTCTTGTCCACGATTGGCCCCCGGGTCTCCTCTATGCATTTCCACCGATTCCCCTGATACCCAAATTATTACAGAAAGCCTCAGAAGATTTGGTTCCCATTTCTTTACCATCACATTCGGGAAGATCCATGGATCCTGGACCTAGTTCCGGACTTGTTGACACGTCCGTCAGGGGATCTTCATCCATCCTTGCAGACACTGAAGCTAACCACTTGGCTACTCCAGTTCCCCGCATAGCCAGGTTCTATAAGTTTCCCATGACACTAGTCAGATTTTGTTGGCTTCCCATAAACCTTCCACTAGAAAATTGTATCGTAGTAAGTGGAAGAGATTTTCCATTTGGGCTTCTTCCTACAACATTGACCATTATCAAGCGCCATTGTCTTCTATCTTACAATTCTTAACAGAAATCTTCAACAAAGGAGCAACGGCTGCTACAGTGCGAGCGCAATTAGCTGCTATATCTAATTTCCATCTTGGAATTGATGGTTTGAATGTTATGGCTCACCAATTGTCTAAGGCTTTTCTAAAAGGTTCCTTTCACATAAGGCCTCCAGTGAAGACACCTTATTCCCCCTGGAATTTGAATTTTATGTTATCTCGTATCATTCTTCCTCCTTTTGAGCCTGCATCATCTTGTGAACTAAAATTTATGTCATGGAAAACTATCTTCCTAGTAGCCATCACTTCAGCCCGTAGAGTGTCAGAGCTCCAAGCCCTATCCATCAAGCTCCCTTATATGGTCTTCCATGCTGACAGAGTATCTCTCAGGACAAATTCATCCTTCCTGCCAAAGTATGTTCTGAGGTTAACATTAATCAAGTCATTGAGTTGTCCATTTTCTTCCCTAAGCATACCAACAAATTGGAATATATGTTGCATAAACTCGATGTTCATAGACAACTTAGATTTTATTTGGACAGAACAAAAGACATTAGGAAATCAGATCAGCTCTTTGTGTCTTTTTCTGAGACCAGGAAAGGTAAAACAGTTGTTAAAACAACCCTAAGTGGCTGTCGGATTGTATCACCTACACATATGCTTGTCATAAGATGTCCTTGTCTAGTAAGGTAAAGGCTTATTCAACCAGAGCAGTTTTTACCTCTTCAGCCTTTCAAGCCAAATTACCTTTGGATAACATTTGTGCAGCAGCCACATGGTCTAAACCTCACACTTTTATAACTCATTACAAAGTGGATAAGGCCTCCAGGGACAGGGCTTCATTTGGTTCTACGGTTCTGAGGAGTGTACTTCCGTGAGCCACCCAACATCATGGTGCTAGGGACGCTACCCATCAGTGATGAATGAACAGCGAAATTGAACAACTTCACATAAAGAAGTTATGTACTCACCATAACATTCCATGTGAGTTGTTCCATCTCACCTTCATTCTCACATCCCTCCCTCCTTCCCCCTTCTGGCTGGCAGTTGACCTGGAGGCTGTCTTCATCCTGGTTTTTCAATGTTTATTCATTCCTAGACAGAATAATTATTGTACTTCTATATGGTACGCAGCGAACAAGATCTGAGGTAATTCCAGCAGTACATTGTGGGATAAGGAGTGGGGTCTTGAGCTACTGGAGAACTTTGAGCTTGCTAGTCGGCCGTGTCAGAGCCGAGGATCGGCTCTGAACCCATCAGTGATGAATGAAGGTGAGATGGAACAACTCACATGGAACGTTATGGTGAGTGTTTAACTTCTTTTTATGAATAATATGATGCCCATTTAAATCTTTTAACAAAGTTTTTGGTATTTAGTTTTCTGTAATCATATCTCAGAAATGTCCCAGTGAGAGCATTAGTTTCTAATATTCAAAAGGGTATGCTTGAGTGATCTAGTATTCCTACTGATGGTAATATGTCTATGTAACTAATCAAATAGTATTTATTTGAGAAGGCAAGATCCAAAAAAATTTGAACTCTAGTTAGTCTTAGCACATATTGATCAAAATTTAATTTCTAATGACCTCCAGTAAGTAATTTTCTCAATAATTAGTTGAATGCCTGGTACTCCAGTTAATATCTGTATAATTACAGTATGTCCTTCTATTCCTGTGTTGCAGTATTCTTAGTGTGGACCCGAACAGCAGCTCCTATACAAAAGCTTAAGCTTAGCTGCTGTAGGTATGTGGGACGTCACACAAAGGGCCATAAACCAGGGACTTTAAATGTGATGTTTGCATGCACAGACATCAGAACTTTTCAGCCGCAGTCGACCGTCACATCGATCGCTTCCCTCCTTTACTTGAAGACGTCTGACACTAAGTACCCCGTTGGGGATTTTGACTTTATATCACAAAGCCAAGTTCCAAGGATGCCATAAACATGAACCAGTTCCCTAAACACTGTTTATTTAGCACTTTCGTCAGGTTATATCCTATGACTTCTTCAGAATAAATAAGAAACAGCACTGAAACATATTTAAAATCACAATTACAATCACATGGTCTTAAAATACCCAATAACTGAAAACTATTAATTAAAGCATTCAATTACCTAATTAACCCCTGTCTGGCTGCTCTTAACTTATACTTAGAAAACCAGAGGCTCAAAAAAGTAGTGCTCAGGATGGATCCCGAATCGGCCGCCCCAACAGAACCACCACGGAAAAAGGCCAAGGTTTCCATCCAACACACTATATAAGATAGTTAGGAAATAGTCACACTAGGTGACTTGCAGCAAATCTACATGTTCTCCAATGGTTAACTCCCTCTTTACTATAACACTTTGTATTTCTACTTCATTATGCTGTGTCTCAAGATAAGACATCATTGATTTTATTATAAGCAACACAACTTTCTACAGTTATGTCATTTTACTTGCAATCCTTCACAATGATCACAGTTAGAAATGTATATTCTCTCCTGATACCTGTTTTTTTTTCATTGTCAAAAACTTCAGTGTACTTGTGTATTACTGTTTTGTAATACTTCATTTTCAAATTCCTGTTTCATCTCTGTTGGTATCCACTGTATCAGTATCTGCATCTCTGTAGCTCTTCCTGTTGCTTCTCATTCCACTCTTTCTCTTTCAAAGTATTTGACATTTAAGTACGACATTTCTGAGTTATAAGCCTAGCCCTAGATTTTGCAGAATCATGTAATATTATTGTTCTCAGCAAGTATCTATTTGCTTTAGAACTGTCCTTCAAATCTGAATCATTCATATCTGTTGTAGTAGTGTGGTTCCCATCATGCCTCTTTTGTTCTGTACTTACTTCTGTACTATCATCATAAATCCTGAACATAACCACCTATAATTCTATATCCTTATGATCTAATCAATCACTTATGTATTCATCCATTTCCATTATGATCAACGTTTTTCTATAGATAATTTCTATTAGAAACATTAACCCTTTTCAAACACATGACTACTAAAGGTTTTCCTTTAGTTATATTATAGTTAGAAATGTTGAGTCATATTGTATAATCCTTTGATGATATTTTAGAAATACTATGGTAGAATATTTCCTAAGAAGTGTAGTAGCATCTTTATTACTTTGAGGTGTTAACCGTATAGCATGCTCATATACAGCAGACATATCTGTGCATTAACATAGTTCTAAATTAGTTGTGATTGTATTATTTTCCTGATTTATAGCAGAGACACATACCAACTGGCATTGGTATAAATGAGCACAACTTACAGGTATAAAAGACTAGAGAGCAGTGGCATTTTGATAATGTAAAGTGATAACAGTTATTTTAGTTGTGTATAATCATATAAGTAGGATGTGTAGAAAGTTTTATTTGAGACAGATTTGTTCATAGGTCATCTAACATTAAGCTGATAAACATCTTGAATAAAGAAGTGTTATATAACTGCCATATATGCCTGTGTGATGGTTGGTTTTATATACTGTGTGTATACGTCTGAAGTTATCGATTGGGTTCTAATTAACCTCATCTCTAAAACAGTGGGAGCTATTATCTTCATTTGGATATTTTACTGCTTGCTGCAAAAGTTCAGCAGTCAGTTTCATTTCTCATATCCCAAGGTAAATGATTCCAGCTTGATTAAAATTATTTTCTCATTTTAATAAAATAAAAGGTGGTCTATGATATTTCAGGAATTTTAGCTGCAACAAAAGTACATGGCAAAATTATCATACGAACTCAAATTTTCAGCACTTTTTCCACATAACACCACATGCACTTTGTCACTGAATCCAAAACATGGTTTATGAAAACATCTGTAAAATTAAATTTACAAATAGAATTATGCAGTTGAATGCAACAGTTTGATAAGAGAGTCCCTAAATGACTGCCCTGAATTCTTTATAATTAAGCAATAACCGACGACGTGGTGTGGTATATTGAAGATTTACCCATGGTTGGTGTGGTTTAATCATGAGGGTGAAGCCCAAGTGATTAAATAAAGCCATACATGGGTAAATTTCAATATACCACAACCACAGAGTCGGTTATTGCTATTATACAATGACATTATTTAAGAAAAAAAATACTTAATTTTCTTAAATAATGACTTTGTATAACGGCACATTACTGTTCTTCCATGGCTGGTGGTATACTGCTGTGTTGTGCGGATGTACTGCGCATGCGTATGGGACTTGCATTCCCACACATACCCAGTTCATCAGTGCTTTGAAAAGGAAGCAACGGAGAAAAGAAAGTCTCCATTGCTCTGTTTTTGCTTTTTTTTTTGTTTTTTTTTTTTATTATTTAAAAACAGTTTGGGCTACTTTAGGGGTAGGGGAGAGAGAGAGACAGAATGGAGGAAATGCAAAGAAAATCTGGTACGTGTCTTTAGTTTTAAATAGCGTACCTGATTTTCTTTGTATTTCTTCCATGCTGCATCTCAGGTATGTCCGGAGTACAGACTATAGTTTTTTTGTTTTAATTTTTGTTGAAAAAAAATAAAAGTTTTGGAATATACAATTTGGAAAGAAGTCCGGGTGACCGCACCTTTTTCTGTTGGTATATTGTGGGATTTACAACGGGCATGCTGGTTGGGCTGGGCAATCAGGGTGCAGGTTTTTGAGTACTAATGGACAGTCATATTATAATTAAGAAGTTATAACCTTGCACATCAGTCAGTTGATTAAAATATGTCATCTATTTTATATTAGCATACACTGCAAAACATACAAATGTCATGCATAAACTACTAAACATAAACTTCAAACTGCATTAAAGATGCAGATGCCTATTTTATAAGTAGAATAACATATGTTTGTGTGCATTGTAGAAATATTGCCACACTTCCAAGGATTGTAAGACTCTCCCCCTTTAGGCGTCTGCCTCACAACACCTCTGAACATGCTGTGATATTTTGGCCATGCGCATTTCTTCACATATATCTATCTATATTTATATAGTGGAGTCAGAAAAAACAGAGCTCAGTTTTACTTTTCTTTTTTAACCTGCCCCTTCTGTTGTTTCAATTTGTGTGACCCTAGGGTGGAGATATTTAGAGAATGGGTCTGTTGGGACTTGACCCTACACTGGGAGATGCAAGAGAGCTGTCCCTTCAAATAAATTGTTTCAGGTTTGAACAACCATGAGTGACTCTGATTTGAGATTATGACCTCATGAGGATTCAGACTTTTTTTGCAGTTCATCTCTTGCTGACTAGATGATAAATGATTAAACATACTGAATCCTCAGTCCTCTACACATATACTGTTACGCTTAGTCATGTCTATAAACTGCTTCTAAAACTAAAACCTGGATCAGTATCATTAAACATACTGCAGAGATCCTTAAGTGCTCCACAACAGCTGTTAGCAGTATTGATCAACTGTGCCTCTAATGAAAATCTTGTGGCATCTAACTAGAAACAGCACTCATTCTGAAAATCTGAACTTTAGAACTAGGGGTTGTGAGGCAGCAAATGGAACTACTACATAGCCAGTTGCCCATTTTAAATTGTACATTAAATATCCACATCATTTGATAATGGAGACTTTTCATATGACATAAAGGAAGAAGCAAAGCAACTGTTCATTTAAAATGTGTAGCAAAAAGCAAAAAAAAAAAATAAGTGTTTGATTTATTGGCATTAATCTGGGGAAAAAGTAATTGCAAAATGATTCTTAAAATTACCTGTAACTCCTTTTTAAAACTGTAGCTCATGGAAAATATTTTACTTGGTTAATTTGGGCAAATATATAAACATAAGATAATACTGAAGGCTTTTAATACCATTGAGAGCCAAGAACGTAACAAAATCCTGACTGAAATAGCATATGTTACACAAATAGCAGGTCAGAGTACTCATCCAGTTTTTATTATATTACTTATGAGCATTGTAAAACCCTGGTAATAGAGGTTTCTTCTGAAAACAGTGGAAATTTTTCAGCTGTATTAAACAGCTAATGTTAATAAAAAAGTCGTTCATGTTGTTTATCACAGTTTACCAAACAAGGAAAATACTTTAATAGGAATACAGTTAGTGCACATCTAATAAATAATGTGTTAACATTTTAACTAAACATTAGTATTCAGCCAGGTAAAAATGGCCTGGAGCCCAAAACAAAGCACCACTGGGAGAGGGCATCTGCTCTTATCAGAGGAACAGTGGAGAAGAAACATTGTGGGGTTCTTTTGAAAGGTTTAGCCCCAACTTGTGAAAAAAGACATTAAATGGAACATGACATTATTTTTTCATTGTTGCAGGCTGGGAGTTTGCATCAATCATTCATTTGTTGATAGGACTGAGTATTTGCAGTTCATTGCTAAAGATATCTGGATAAACTACTGACTGGAATCAGGGTCCATTAGGGGGAATCTGCTAATATCACAGCATGTGTTTTGCTTACATAATTTTTCTGACAAAAGAGTATATTGTTCTTACTAGGACCTGACATTTTGGCTTCATTCCTAGAGTATGTATATTCAGGATGGGAGATAGGAAATTGAACCCGTGGATCACGTCAGTTGCCCTGCTAGACGGGTCCAGGGCGTCCAGGGCGTCCAGGGAAGTAAATATTGTGGGAAGAAATATCCAGGGAATTGTTATGGCTAGGCTTGTATAGGCCCTTGGGCCAATAGACTAGTACCAACCTATGAAGATATGTTTTCCCTTTGAATTTTTCTAATTCTTAAAAATAGACGTCATGTATTGTTAAAGTTTTATTGTAAAGCATGAGAGATAATAAAAAGCTAATTCTGAAGCCATTTCAGACTCTGTCCAGCTAGAGCCACAAGCTTTGTGGAGTCAAACAGATGGGTAGAACTGAAAGGCTACTTCTCTCATCTTGAGGAAGGGTATTGTCTGAGCCCTACTGTAAGATCACCACCTGCAGGTGATGAGCATGTAGTGCAACTCCTGAACATTGGCGACCTAGGAGTGAACCAAACAAGGAGTGTGCATGCACTCCAGGTAAAACTTGCAGGTATTCAGAAGCAAAAATGTACATTGGGTCCAACATAGTGTGCATTGTTTAAATTTTCCCAGATAATGGTATAGAGTAGAAGTAGAAGAACCATATGAAACTCCTACTTAATGATGGCTGTAATCCAAGGCTCTTTAACCCATCTTCTAGTGTGTCAGAATGCTGGGGTTTGGCAGGGAAGAAGGTGTTAACAGTTGACATGGTCTTTGGATAACCATGGTAGTTGGAGCCAGAAACAATGGTAAAACCGATTGTGGTTTATAAGCACAATATACCAGAGTTGTGATTATGTCATTACTGCATGTTTTTGGCCACTCTCAGATTGGAAATGTTAAGCAGGGACAAATGTTTTTCAAAGGCCAACACACACGAACACACACACACACACACACACACACACACACACACACACACACACGTTATTTAAGATGTATCTGACAGAATCTAAAAGATAGCGTGTTTGATGGTGATGGTGTTTACATAATCTTTCCCAAAACAAAATCCCTTATTTGTCTATTATTTAAAAAAAAAACATTTTTGAAATGTTTGAAGGGTATCTATTGATGTTGCATGATGTGTGTGCTTTTCTTGACAGAGATCTGCTATCTGTGACTCATGTCATTTTAAATTATTTCACTTTTACTTTGTTTTTTGAGTTCCCTTAAATGTCATTTGTTGGTGTAGAAAAGCAGCCATACTGATGTTATTCTTTGTAGAATGACTCATGATGTCTGTAGTATCATATACCTTGTGGGTTTTGGCAGGATATGTGAAGTTTAAACTACAAAGCAAAATGAATGCAGAAGTCTTATGTACTCTCACACATATAGCTTCCTCTTGATTAGAAATTAAAATCTCTTGGAGATGGGGGGGGGGGGGGGTGCTTTGCCAGTCAGCCATAATGATGTTTTGTGCTTTTGCAGGCATCCCAGCTATGATGCAATTTTTCATTTTATAGACTGACCGCATGCCTGGTGGTGACAACAGAACTAGTGTCACCACAACAGCTGCCTATAGCTCCTTGTTTGTATACCTGTACTCTCCCACTTTTACAGAAAGGGGCTGCCATTACTTTGGGAGTTACCCACATCCTCTTGGCATTGTCTCCCTGCATCATGATGGGCCTCTGCTTTCCAGTTGAGGCTCTGTCATCAGAATAAGTAGGGTGAGTCACGTTTGATCGAACATTCACCCCCCTACCCCCAGAACAGGCATACCCAATCCTCCCTACCTGCAGTCTCCTGCATTTGCCTTGTGTTCCTGTTGCTAGAAATTCAGGCAACTAAGTTTATGTTATACATCTGATGAAGTAGCACTGCTACGAAAGCGCTTATGTCTTTGTCCTTAGTTGTCCTATATTAAAGGAAAGTTTTACTTGAAGTATCTGCTGTCCTTGGATCTTTATGTTTCTACTATATATATATATATATATATATATATATATATATATATATATATATATATAAAGATCTTTCTTTTATTTCTGTATTTGGACTTTGCCACTGGGCTTAGTTCTCAACTATGGCCAACAAGCCTACTGGATTTAAAAAGTGTTCTTCATGTGGCACAAGATACCCAACTCTGATGCCCATAGGGAGTGTGTCTATTGTTCAGGGCCTTCCCACCTTGAGACTTTTTGTACTATTTGTGCTGGCTTCTATGCAAGGGTAATGACAGCATCAAATCTTATGATTTAGCTAACTTATTTTGTAAAGGATTTAGTTTTCTGCCAGCTAAGGAAGTTAATTTAGTTGATGTCCTAACTGAATTGAAATTGTTTGTACAAAAATAAACTTAAAAATGTTGCCAGAATAAGTAATACTAGTTCTAATTTTAAATATAAAAATACTTCTAACTCCTCCCCACTAATGAATCCATATATGAATATTTTTGAGACTATGTGTGACTCTGAGTTAAAGAATTATTTGGACCAGGCTAAATTGAAAAAAAATATATATATAATTTAATTATGGAAGAAAGTGCTCTATTAAACCTTTTGAAAAAGAACCACATGGTATATATTATAAAGCCCGATGAGAGTTGGGGTGGGAGTTACGGGTACAATAATGTATAATCAAAAAATTTTCAAGTTTTATTGGATGATGAGACTTTTAGTATTACTTCTGTCAAGAAAATTGAGGTATCTTATAAATCTATTGATATGGTTCTGTCTGATTTGATAATTACAGGTAATCTTTCTAAGAAAGAGTTTAATTACTTGGGTGTTAATAAGCCTATTTCCCATTTCTTTGGAATTCTTAAGATTCATAAGTATGTGACTGACCCCCGTTAAGACCTGTAGTTCTGTCTGCATGTTCAAAAATAGAACCTATAGCTGAATGTATTCATTTTAAATTAAATTTTTTTTTAACGATTTAAAGCATGCCTTCCAAGATTCTTGGAATTTTTTACAGATATTATGTGACATTGATTTCAGGATGGATGCATTACTGACAACTATAGGTATAAAGGATTTATTTTCTTCCATACCACATGATATAGGAATTGATTGGTTCTCCCATGCATTACTGTTCCATTACTTATTAACTAATAGGAATGTTAGGAATATTATTTTATTTATGGAAATAGTGTTCTACAATAATTTCATGTTTTTTGAAGATGAATATTTGAAACAGAGTAAGGGAGTTGTGGTGGCAGCTGCATTCCCGCCCATTTGTGCTAATATTTTTATGTGACATTGGGCAAGTAATACTATTTTTAAATCAAAATTTTATTATAATATTTTTATTAATGAAACCAAAAGGAGCAACTAGGCTTATGCAGAGTCACAAGTAGAAATGAAAGGCAAAATCCTCAGGTTAAAATCCAAATGAAAGGCAAAATCCTCAGGTTAAAATCCAACTTTAATTCCACTGCAGGTCAGATAAGCGCTTTCACTCATTCATTTGAGCTTCATCAGATCATGTAACAAAGACCTTCAAGTACATAGGCTACATTTATACAGTTAAAACATCTCCTATTGGCTGCTTCTTGTTACATATTCATGAGTTAATCTAAGCTTAAAGATATATGCACATATAAGCATGCTGAGATGTATAAAATGAATATAAAAAAACATATAAAAAACATATAAAAACTCTCCATGAACACTCAAGATGCTGTAATAAATATGTATATATAGATATATATGTCAAAAGAAATCTATTACAAGGGGTAAGAAACATATATGTTCCATCATTTATTATAAAATCTACAAACATTCCTCCGTTTGTTTAACATAGGTTTAATGGAGGCTATAATATTTTTATTCCAGATGTTTGTATGATAGTTTTCTAATTTGGTAAGGTGATGTACAAGTTTTGAATGAATTTCTGACATTTATTTAATCTTCCACAGAATTTTTTTTAAGTTTACATTAAATTAATAAAAAATAAGTTATTTTGTTACTTGTGGTTTCTTATGGTTCAGTTGAACTGTTGGGTGTTTCATTTTTTCTTTGTGAGTTTTTTTTTTTCCACTGGCATGCGGTTACTGCCTTGTTTGGATTTCTAAGTACTACCTACAGCAAGCTTTATACACCTAGGTAAGATCTTCTGAAATGAGAACTTTAAGAACAAAGTACCCAAGAAACATGATTTAACAAGAAGGAAAGATACCCATATAGCTTCTTCCTGCATTTTATATATGAGGATTCTGATTTTACAAAGAATATGACATCTAAAGAAAAGACTGAGTGGGACACACATTGTATGTCAAAACTATGCTTTAAGTACACCGGGGCAAATACTTGGAGTGATTTTTTATGCAGTCTTTGGAAGATGATGTGTGACTTCAGCATTTTCCATCCTGAGCCCTAAATAAATCTTTGCCTAGTGATAGATTTGTATACTCAGCCAGGGCTTACTCTGGGATGCAGTCCTTGACCTATCTCATGTTTATTGATTACTTTCTACATTTTTGTTTCCCCAGGCCTTACTAAATGTTCATATTGCATACTATACATTATCTACTGTAATTAATTGGTGGTTTAATATTTCCAAATTCTATTTGGACTTTTGGACAGTTACACAGATGACACACCCTGGATCACAGTACTATATCTCTTATTCTGTTAATGTTTTTTCTTCTATTTTACATTGCTTGATGTACATTGATGCAGTAATACAGACTCTTGAAACAAAACTGGTTGGTTTTACCTTCTTATCAAATGAATGCATGCACACACATGCACACCCATACACACATGTATATGTATATGCTTTAGTGGGCTTGAAAAAACAAATAATCTGGATGGCTAATAGAGGTACATAAAATATTTCTAATGCATACCTGAAAATAAGTCTCCCCACAAAATTTTAACAAACACAATGCGAAAATAGCAGCAGGAATGGGACTCAAGTCAAAGATTTAGTACTTTCATTCTGTTTTTATTTATAACTTCTTCAAGTCAACCTTCACCATCTGTTGCACTCAAACCCAATGTTACCTTTCAACAAGTTTGCCACTGACCTACACACAAAATTTGTCAATCTCAGCAACTCCATCACCTTCCTAATTCTGATCTTCTTTCCTCCCCAACTGTGTCAGTCTTGGCCTGCAACTTAACTAACTTATCAGCTGATAAACTAAATAACTGATTCCTATATCCAGCATCAAGCCAAAAAAGTCAACACCTGACTTGGCCCTTCTATGTTGTCATGCGCTAACAGACTCCCTGTACCCTACATAAGTCTTGAAAAAAACACTTTATCTGCTTCAGCCACCCTGTCATCTAGACAGATAATAAAAAATTATCCACCTTTTGGCCTAACAACCTGTTCTGTTAAATCCATTGCAAAGCTGAACTGAAATTTTCAAAGGTGTTGCATACCCCATTCTCCATCCAGGCACATGCCAAACAAAGACCAATCTAACTCCCTGATCAGAATGAGGCAGAAAACCACCTCACTCTCCAATATGAGTAACTGGGTCCCTATTATATTATTGAAAAGACTGTTACCATACCCCATTCTCCATCCAGGCACATGCCAAACAAAGACCAATCTAACTCCCTGATCAGAATTAGGCAGAAAACCACCCCGCTCTCCAATATGAGTAAATGGGTCCCTATTATATTATTGAAAAGACTGTTCAGCGAACAGCATTTTCGGTGCTCTTACATCAAACATGGCTTTCACCGAACTGTTCATAGTGAGATTGTGATACAGGGAGGATCAGAAAATTTGCCCTTTCCTCACTGTAGTGCGATCTTGGAGTTGGTATATATAATTAGCAGGGGGTGTGGGAGGGTGCAGCCCCCCACAAGAGCAGAAATCGATGAATGGCATTTTTGATGAAATCCCGTTCATTCATGGGAGCTTTCAATAATTTAATATAGACCCGAGTAACTAAGGGCCCTAAAATTCCAAGACTAAACATACCACACCTCCAAAGACACATATTGAACCTGGGCATCAGATCTATACAGGAAATCATTTATTCAATCCTCGTCCAAATAAGATAAATGATGAATCAGCCTAAATTCCACAGTCATCTTCTTAGGGACTAAACCCAATGAGGAAATATGAAAACTGTCAAAAAGGGTATAACACTCTGCCCATCTCCACCTCTTTGTCCAGTAACCTGTGGACGACTGCTTTCTTCCTCTTGACTCAACTCAAATTGTGGGAAGACACCCCACTCTCCCCTGCCCCCAATTTAATGGAAACCCCTCTTTTAATTCTCCCCAGGAAAGTTGCTCCAAAGGGCTTCCAACAGCACTGGGTTATTAGGTGAATGAGAAAGATTGCCTCCCTTGACCTCAAAAAGGCAAAGCTCCCATCTCATCTTCTTAAAATACCCCTGCTCAAGTTCTACTGTTGTCTACCTACCACTTGCCTAAATCCATCATGCCCAGCAGCAGTTGACTGACTGTGACCACCGACTTTACACCAGCAAATCATTGCTATGTGATGGCCCCTGGACACATGTGATTAAACCTATAAGCTGGGCAGGAACATTGACCGGCGTTTAAAGCTCTGCAAGTCCCTGCAGCATCCCCTGAGTCTCTCAATTGCATACCTTCACCCCCGGTGCTGTCCATCATTGTTGCAAGCCTTATATTAGTATGATTAATGTCCCAGTGCAATGTCTTGTTGAATGCTTTCTTCTTTTGGAAATGCTGGTCATACCACAACCAGGCAGTTTTACAGCCACTGTACATGAAACCACTACCCATCAGAAATGCCCCCATGCCCTGAGCTCACACCACATCTATATACAGATATGTTACATCACTCGCCCTATTGTCCTGATAAAATGACACCCCATTATAATCTGCCAAACATACCGCCCAAAGCATATGGAGGTAACGGAACAGAGAGCATTTTCACAGAGCAGGGTCTATGTCACAGCACTGGTTGCAGACTCTGTGCCTCATGAATCATCAAAAAATATGCCAACAGTGTAAGGGCATGTGATGCATCTTTTTCCAGCACCACTGTCTTATAGTACATAAAACCCAGAACCCAATTGCCCCATGTCCAAGCCCTGAATTTACCAGGTCTCCATCTACCCAAAACTGCCAGTGTAGTCACCAAGTCTTTGGTTCTTGGACATTCAAAATCAACCAATCTCTGCACCCCATCTATATCAGTCTAGTCAAATATGTCCACAATATCCTGTCAAAGGTAAAAACTTCAAAGACCAATACACATTAGGTTCAAGCAAGGCACCCTTTATTACTTGCAGCAAGGAGACAAAGCATGTAGGCACAAGGTTTTTCTGAATTACTGGTGATTAGTATGTTATTCTTATACAGTTCTCTTCCTGTCACACAGAAAATGTTACTATTCTATTGCTGACGTAGTTAGACACAGCTTTCTGTATGTTCTACAGAAAATGTTACTAGACTTACTGCTGACTAGGTTAGATTATTTGCTAGCTTGCAAAACACTTTGAGAAAAACAACCTGGCCTTGGGCTTATTTTAGCCCATTTCAACTTTTCAATTCTTCAATTGTGCAGTTCTAATACGTGTGTTACATTTTGTCTAGATTCAAGGTACATTTCTAGCTTTGGTGCAAGTAATGCTGACTATGGTTTAAACTTTCAAGCGTCTATTGTTTTCTTTATCAATGCTTCTAGCAGCTGCATACTTTCTCATAGCATAAGCAGAAATGAATATCTCTTTGTTAAGTTTCATGACATTAGCAGAAATTAAATGTCTCTTGTTATTTTCATGACATTAGCAGAAATGAAATGCTTCTTGTTAAGTTTCTAATAGCTGTGCAGATTCATGCAGTGTGAACAGAATAAATGTATTAACCCTTTTAAACCTCGAATGCACTAAGCATACATATTATTATTCCACATTTTTCTAACATTTCCCCCCCTTTTAATACTTTTATTCTACTTTCAAGAGAAGCATAAACAGTTTTTTCTTCCCCTAACCTCTTCCCACTCAGGATTTGCAGTTAAGAGAGTCATTCAGTTTAAGCTCATGAAAGCATTTTCAGTTTTTAGCAATTCAAATTCAGTGTCTTGGTATAAGGTTTCTGAAACTGAAATGTCTATAAAGTCTTTAATCAGTCTTTTTATGCAGGGGATGCAGCAGCACACATACCACCAGTAGGATTATTCCTACACAGATGGCAATCAGAATGTTCATCAGGATACTGCCCCACCCCCCAAACAATTTCTGGAAAAAGTCCATCAATGGATTCGGTCCTGGTTTGGTCATGGCTGACACCTGCTGAATTACCTCAAGATGGTTGTCTATCTCGTGTTTGTTGTCAGGAGTATACGAACAGCACTCCTGGATTAAAGCGCGCGTACCTCCTCTCGCCGCTAGGGTGAAGTCAAGAGCCATGCGATTTTGAAGCACCACTGTTCTCATGGCAGTCAGTTCATCAGTCACCAGTTCTAGGGCAGAAAAGGTTGCATTGCTCATTATTTTGAGAAGCTTAGACAATTTTCTCAGTTCCCAGATTGATTTTGTTGCTCCATATGCTGGCAGTACACCTGCCCATGATATAACAGTATCACTCAAGTCCATGTGTGTCAGTCCATCGCCCACAGCATGATGGTTTTTCCAGCATGCATTGATTTGCCCCACTGGATTGATAGGTTTCTTGATTTCTCGAACATTCCGAATTTTCCCTTGAGGTAAAACTGCTGTGTGTCGTATGGCTGGAACCAGGTAGCCCAAAAAACAACTGCTGGACCAATTCTCAGGTAACCATTTATATGCTTTTCTACCGCATACAAAGTAACAATCTTCTACTTTAGTAGTAACTTTACTATGCCCTGGCTCTGCATGAAACATTTTTTTTGTCGATTATAGACAGTTGCTTATAGAGATCAGCATTATGTTTTACTTATTCAGTTGGCCTATGCATCAGTTCAAAAAATGTATCATAGCTCGTGTTGCAATAGGATCTGGTGTTATCAGGTTTAGTGTAGCATCTATAGGGAACAGTCACATTGCAATTGCTCCAACCCACCTGAACTGTATCATTCTTGTAAAAACACACAGTTCCCTTTTGTCGAACAGACAAGTGCAATGCTACTTTATCTTGTGATGTGACATCTAATGTATCATGAATTAGGTTTTCCCAGGTCTTGTTGGCTCCTAGGGGAACTGAAGTTAACAGTAACTCCCCATATGCTGTTGGTAAAGCTGTGCAAATCCAGCAATTCGAAACATTGAAAGTTTCAGCATACACATATTTGATTGCCTGGTAAGTGTTAAAGTTCGGGTGCCACTTTGCACGCTTGTTCAGTTCAATTCGTGTGGCTGGGAAAAGGAATGGCCACAACAAAAAGATTATTGTCACTAGTACAGTCAACAGGATGGTTATGCAATACTTTTGTGGAAACGGTTGTTCTGCATTTCTGTTTTCTCCGACTCTTCCAAGTAGGTGTATTTGGATCTTACTGGATTCCGTCATCTTTTCTTTGGACATGTGCTCTTGCTCTCTGCCCTAATAGGACCTTCAGCACTGATGGTTTCTTCACTAGGGTTGAGACGGATCAGTCCTATTGATCTGACTCCCCTTTGTAGCCAGAC
Organism: Protopterus annectens; assembly: GCF_019279795.1. Taxonomy (NCBI): domain Eukaryota; kingdom Metazoa; phylum Chordata; order Ceratodontiformes; family Protopteridae; genus Protopterus; species Protopterus annectens. Next base: position 1,023,975,603 of record NC_056748.1, on the reverse strand, counting down.
TTTGTGGTGAGGGCCCCGATGGAGAGGTAAGATTTTTGTCCAACTCAAAGTTCTTAACCAGCTTGCAGTGCGTCAGGTGTATCCACGAAGCTTGTTCTGCTATCTTGTCTGCAGTGGGTGTCGAAAGAAGCACCTGGTAGGGATCTTCCCACCTTGATGATAACCAATTCTTCCTGTTGATGTTTTTGATCCACACCCAATCTCCGGGCGTCACTGCCTCTTCTGATGTTTCATAGTTTCATAGTTAGGTACTAGGATATCTGCCCTGGGGCATTTATAAGCCTAGCCATAGTGATGTGGCTTTCGCCACCCCATGTAATGGTACATAAGTGAACAGAATAGATTTAGAATACTGTGCTTCTGTCTAGTAGTGACACAGAGATGACCCCTGGGGTAAACCTACGATCTCCCATCCACTCGTCAAGATTTCTCTTGAAGAGAGTCAGTGAGGGGCTCTGCCTAACATAAACTGGAATTCTGTTCCAGAGTATGGGAAGCCTCTGAGTTATGAATCTGTCCCTCCAGCATGTCCTATTCATATTTCTGCTGAGGTTCAAATCTTTAGCTCTCGTGGTTCTGATGGATTTGGATTTTTTGAGGTGGAGCATGTCCATCAATTCCTGGTTGGACATGGCCTTGTACGTCAGGCACAGATCACCTCTGAGTAGGCGGTATGCTACTGAATAGAGCTGGAGTTTCTTTAGTCTGGCAGCATATGACATATGTTTGAGACCCTTGATCCTCTTGGTGAGGTACTTTTGGGGTCTCTCTAGCTGTTGCAAGTGCGGGTGAGGTACATACCAAATGGGGCATTGTACTCAATCATGGGCCTGATAAGGGAGGAGTACAGGGGCACAATGACCTCCTTTGATCTGGATGTGAATCCCTTCATGATAAGGTGGGAAAGGTAGAAAGTCTTTCTAACCACTTTGGCAACGTGGGTGTCAAATGAGAGGTCACTATCGACTTGGGTCCCCAGGTCTCTGATTACTTTTTTTGTACTCAGTGGGTTACCGCCTATGTGATAATTTGTGGGCACTTTGTTTTTCCCAAAGGGGATGACTATACATTTTTTGGCATTTAGTTTAAGGCCATGACTCCGGCACCAGTTGTCCGTTTCAGTGAGGCCTTTCTGTAGGATGTATGTGTCAGCTTGTGTATCGACTATGGCGCCTAGTTTGCAGTCATCTGCGAACTTTGTCAGCCACAACCCTCCCATGTTTGCTTTCACATCTGAAAAATAAATGCCGAACAAGAGGGGTCCCAGGACAGAGCCCTGTGGGACACCACTTGTCACTGGCTTTGAGTCTGACATGGCTCCAGCGATTTTGACTTTATGGGTTCTATCCTTTAGTCAGTTTGCCACCCATCTTGTGACATATGGATTTACATTTAAGCTGTTGAGCTTGTCTATGATGCCAGAGTGGGGTATTATGTCGAAAGCTTTAGCCAAGTCTCGGTTTGTTTTCTATCTGAAACAGAATTTGACTGCAACAGATGTTTAGAACTCAACAACTTTTTCATATATTCAGCTAGTGTAAAATCAGCTTCCTGGTCTGATGACATGAGAAGTTTCCACTGGGGGTGTATAATAAGCCCTTCCAAATAATTTTTCAAAAGGAGTCAATCCTTTTGCTGTAGGGACAGTTCTCATGCTCAACAGTGCCAGGGGCAAACAGTATAACCAGCTTTTCCCTCTCTCAGCTATTAATTTTCTCAATTTGTTTTTTAGTATACCATTATGCCTTTCAACTAGCCCTGCAGAATGTAGATGGTATGCACAATCATTTTTTAAAGAAATATCAAAATGCTTACTCACCTGCTGTATGCTTTGATTTACAAAGTGTGTACCATTGTCACTGTAGATCCTGTCCAGAATATCAAACCTAGGAATGATTTCCTTGACAAGTACTTTTGCCACCGTAGCTGCATCTGGATTTTTGGTTGGAAAGGCTTCCAGCCATCTGGAAAACATATCTACAATGACAAGACAATACTTCTTATTTTCACATTTGTTCAATTCTATGAAATCCATACAGATAGTGTGAAACAGATATGGTGGTGAAGGGAAACTCCCTTGCTTGGGCTTTATCGCCCCCTGTGCATGATGTTTGTTACAAATCTTACACATCAAACAAAATTTTTTAGAGTAGTTTGTAAATCCGTACGTTGTGAACACCTGGTTCACCAGCTGTACCATTCCCCCCTGTTGAGACATGGCACTGCCCATGGCTCAACAAAGCTGCATATCGGAACAAATTAGAGGGTAGTATCAGTTTTCCCTCTCTAGAGATGTACAGCCCCTTTTCGAGGATTGCTCCTCGTTTTATCCATCGTTGTTTTTCAGCTTGCGTAGTGAGTGTCTGCATTGTTTTTAACATATCTAAATCTAAAATCTCAGAGGGTTGTAGTTCCTCATTTAAAAGAAATACTTCTGTGGCTGCTTGTTTTGCAGCTGTATCAGCTCTCGCATTACCTTTTGAAATCCTATCTTGTTGCTTGGTGTGAGCTGTGCATTTACAAATGGCTACTTTCTGAGGTAACTGAATAGATTCTAAAAGATCTAAAATAAACTGTGCATGATTTATAGGTTTGCCAGTAGATGTTATCATTCCCCGGTTGTTCCACTGTTGCGCAAAAACATGTACAGTAGAAAAAGCGTACTGGCTATCAATAAAAATGGTTACACATTTACCCTTTGCTAAGGTACATGCCCATGTCAGGGCAGTCAATTCTACTGCCTGTGCAGATAAGTTGTGTGGTAAGGGTTTCGCTTCTATAATCTCAGTATCAGAAACTACTGCATATCCTACTAGGTTCTGTCCTGCAGGACCCCTTTTGCATGAGCCATCCACGTAGTATGTCACCTCGGCATGATCCAAGGGGACATCCGTGAGATCTTTTCTAGGTAGTGTCTTTTGCTCAATTACCTGCAAGCAGCTGTGCGGTGTGCCGTCTGCAGGGGTCGGGAGCAGTGTAGAAGGGTTTAAAGTCATGCATCGTTCAATTGTCATATGAGGTTGTCTCAACAATATAGTCATACAGGAAAGATGCCTAGCAGGGGAAAGATATGCCACCTTTTCTTGTAGTAAAATAATCGCGACTGCATGAGGTACTCTCAAAGTGAGAGGGTGGAACAAAACTACTGAGGCTAAAGCCTGTACTGCCATTGCAGCTGCAACTACTGCTTGTACACAGTGGGGTAAGGACTGTGCCACTGGGTCTAGTTGTGATGAAGAGTAAGCAATGGGGTGTTGTTTATCCCCATGCTGTTGTGTTAATACTGATGTCATGTAACCCTGCTTACAATCTACAGTTTGGAAAAAATGTTTATGGTAGTTTGGCAATCCCAGAACCAATGAGGATGCTATTAACTGCTTTAGTTTACAGAAGGCAGATTCTGCCACTGGTGTCCATTGTAACAAATCCTGCGCTGCCATAGGCTTTTTATATATAAGGTCAGTCAGAGGTGCAGATTCCAAGGCATAGTTTAGAATCCAGCTCCGGCAAAAATTAGTTGTACCCAGGAAGGACATCATTTCCTTCTTGGTAGTGGGTTTTGGTGCTTGCAAAATTGCTATTTTTTCTGTCCTCATCTAATGTTCTACCTTCCTTGGATATTACATATCCCAGGTATTTGACTTGTTCTTTCCAAAGCTGCAGTTTACTTTTATTTACCTTATGTCCTTCAGCAGCTAAAAATTGTAGAAGTGCTAGGGTATCTTCTCTACAATCCTGCTGGGTGGGGGCTGCCAGCAAGTTGTCATCAACATAAAGTAAAATCTGACTGCCTCTTGGTGGGGTGAATCCCACCAAGTTGCTTGCCATTTCTTGTGAGAATATCGTTGGACTTTCACAATATCCCTGTGGTAGTCGCGTATATGTATACCTTTTCCCCTGAAATGTAAGTGCAAACCAATACTGGCTGTCAGGGTGCATCGGTATCGAAAAGAATGCGTTGCTGATGTCTACCACAGAAAAATACTTCTGTTGAGGTTTCAAATCATTCAACAGGGTGTGTGGGTCTGGCACCGTGGGTGCCCTTGATATTACTGCATCATTTACAGCTTGTAAATCTTGGACCATACGCCATTCTCCATTGGCCTTTTTAACTGGAAATAAGGGTGTGTTACATGGTGAATCGGGAGATTCTACTAGTATCCCTCCTTTAAGTAAGGCTGCTATAATAGGCTTTATCCCTGCCTCTGCATCTTTTCTTAAGGGATACTGTCTTTTTTGTGGTCTGAATGCTGATTTTGGTGTGATAGTAACTGGTCCCGCTGTACGAATGAGTCCTACATCTGATTTTCCTGTTGACCAGAGAGTCTCTGGTATGTCTGTCTCGTAAGGCATTCTCTTCCTCCTTTAATAGGAGTGTCAATCAGCTGTCCTCGCTAGACTGCAAGTGCACAGCTGGGTTGGTCTGAGTTATCCAATTCAACTTCTGTATTTGTATTCCCTGTTCTGACAGTTCTAGTTCTGTCTGTTTCTCCCATCTTGTGACTTTTTCTCCTAGGTCTGCCCATTCTATATTTCTATTTTTGGTTAAGCTAACATGTGGTAATCGATTAGATTTATAAAGTGCAAAGAACTCCTGGGGCAATGAACAGCTGGCCACACTGTTCCCTTCTGTGTCCCAATACAGGTTACGCAATATCAATCTGTTTGCATGATTCTTAAATAATTCTTGCTCATATTCCTTAGCAGGTCCTGGTGTGTTACAATAATACAGGGTACACTGCAACAGGTGTTGCTTATCAATGTCAAGGGAGGGGAACTTACTGATGGCTACATTCATTAACTCTTTGGTCACAGTCCCTGGAACAGTCGTAACCAAGTCCTGGCTGTACCAATAAAACATTTCACCCTCCGATTGCACTGCAAAGGTATCAATTTGTCACCGTGCTTCCATACCCTGCATGGCTGGGACTACTGCTGTACCAAATAGCTGCATGAGGTCTCTGCCCAAGAGGTTTACTGGGCATTTTGCAGAAACTACAATTTTGCTTTTCTGTGTCAATCCTGAAACTGGATCAGTTATTGCAATGTTACGGGAGAGAGGCTCCCGATACAGCTGTCCATTAGCTGCTTTGACCAGTATGTAATCAGGTGACTCTGTGTTTTCTGGCAGTTTTGAGGGATGTATCAGGGTTCATGATGCCCCTGAGTCGCACAAGAATTTGACTTCCCTCCCTTCTACCAAGAGTGTAACTTCTGGTTTCATGTCTGCTAAATAGAGCTCCAAGCTCAATAAAGCTAGGTCCAATATTTCATTTTCTTCATTGTCACTAACTTCCTGCACTTCCTCTACTCCCTCTATCACATACTCATTTGTCCTTTCTTTGCTAGCCCCTTCTAGTGATTCCTGACTACCATACAGTCAGTCCTCACCCTCCTTGTCTTCCGTTGTTGCCTTCTTGTTTTTCTTGCAATCCCTTGCCAAATGTCCCTTTCTACCGCATTTAAAACACTCTCCCCTTTTCTTCCACCCTTCAAAGTTCTCTGATCGTTAATCAGATTGTTTGTTTCCCTGCATGTTTTTCTTGCCTTTTTTCCCGGACTGTACTACGTAAACTTCTGCTCCATCTTCTACAGAAAATACTTGAGCTTTCTTTTTCTTTTTGCTATTAAAATGCCTTTCGGCATGCCTAGCATATTCAAGTAATGATTGTAACCTGCTTGTACAATGGTCTACCATGTGTTTCATAATAAAACTGCTTATAGGCGCACTACTGCCTTTCAAAAATGCATTCTTTAACTGCTGTTCATATGGGGAATCTTGTGTTTGATCTTCAGGAACCTGCATTCCACAGTGATTATTGAAACATTCTAACAATCTGGCATGGTATCGGTCAATTGTTTCACCTTCTTGTTGGATGCATTGATTAATGCAAGTCCAGTCTGCCGTAGGTTTCCATTTTTCAGAGATGCGGTCTGTAAGACCTTTTACTCTGGTGTCTAATTCTGCGCTGCTGTGTGGGAGGGATCTTTGTGCAGCATCACGGGGATTCCAGTTCCCACTAATCATGTACCAATCTGGCCCTACAATCTGTCTAACTACCTTTTCTAGCTCTTCTCCGTTTAAGTTATAACTCATCCTCATTCCTTGTAAATCTTCTGAAAATTATCTAAAATTAACCTTTGGATGGGGAATTCCCTCAGTGGCTTTCCGGATGTCTTCCGGAGTCCAAGGTCTATACACTAAAATAGTTGGGTCCTGATTGTCTTGACCTGCCTGAGGATTTGGGTACTTCTATAAGTGGGCACATTTCTTCTTCTTCACTTATAGATTGTGAATTCTTAACCATTTGCCATAACTCGATGCTTTCATCTGAGTTACCTGCCTTTGTTCGGGACCTGGTCCTGATGGGATCTCTAATTTTAGTCAGTTTTAGTTTCATATTATCTCTATTTTCAGTGACTACAGGATATCCTGGGGGTGGACTAACCTGTTCACTTGCTTCATATTCTGGTAAGGGAGGCAGAGGTGCTGATGCTATTACTAAGTTATTGTCCTCCTTATCTAAAAACATTGCTTTTGAATTTTTATTCTTTTGTTCCCTACGGTTTACTTCCTCAAGCCACCTGTGTGCCTGAGGAATTCCTAACCAACGTTCTTTTTTACCCGACCTTTGGAATCGGTTTTGAGCTGTTTGATAAGTTTGATAAGCGAAGATTTTTTCTAATTTTCCATCGAATTCATATTAATTAACCCATTTTGAATAATATCCCACATTGTCGGCACGCTGCGACTGCATGTATTTTGCGTCTTCTGTTAACGGTGGATTTTGAGGTCTTTTTGTGCAATTATTACCCATTTTGTTCTACCCTTTGATCGTTACGTAACTTTTCTCAATTTTTTAACGTGGTACCACGGATTTTGTTATAGTCTCTTCAGAATGATTGCCTACTTATTCTGTTTCTCCTGATCTATGACAAGACAGTAATCTTTTTCATCCCTGACTTGCAAGAAAAATACAGTCTGACAAAAACAATACACATCTAGTCCCTGATCTAAACAGAAAACAGGAAAAAGTAGATTCGCCTTACCTGAGCCTTCGTGATTGATCCCCAATTTGTGGAGACCCATCCTTCAGTCACAGATCAGAAAGTGGCTGGCCTCTTTTGAACGACAATTCCGTCGGAGGACTTTCCACATAAGAAGAACCGATTTGGTTTCTTCCCCATACGGTTTCAACCACCTGGCCGTCTGATCCGAGGTGAAGAGAGGGCTCTGGCTTGAAGGACCAATCTGTCAAAGGAAAAAACTTCAAAGACCAATACACGTTAGGTTCAAGCAAGGCACCCTTTATTACTTGCAGCAAGGAGACAAAGCATGTAGGCACAAGGTTTGTCTGAATTACTGGTGAATGGTAAATGTATTAACCCTTTTAAACCTCAAATGCACTAAGCATACATATTACTATTACACATTTTTCTAGCACATCCCCTTTCCATATCTTCTTCTTAACGGCGACCATAACATGGGCTGTAGTAAACACCCTGGCACCACCCCAAGAAAAGCCTGGGTTGCCAGCCAACACTCCAGTTGTACCACCATGTCCACCACACTATCCTCAACCACTTGTCCAAAATCCTGCTTTCCCTGTCTCCTAAGTAACTACAAGCTGCCTCCTCCTACACCCCTCCTTGTGCTTCCATCACCTACCTGCCTACTTACTTCTTGCACTTGTTCATCAAAAGATATCAGCACTTGTAACGTGGCCCTCTCTTAGCTTCCTAAACCTTGCAGCAGCTGATCTAACCTATTATCGTTCACCATACTCTTGCACTGTACAATATCATCATTACCTGGAAGCAGCTGGGACTCCACCACCAAGCCATAGCTGGCCTATTTTCTTTTCCTGCCATGTCTGGATGATTTCCTCAATCTCTTCCTTGCTCCTCTCCTATGACTCTTTCAGCTGGCTCCACTGATGGCCCCCACTGGTATGCCTGGATGGCTCTGCATCCTTGAAAAGCACCTTCAACTGGGACACCAACTGAGCCCACTGCTCTGTCATGGCTTGCATCCTGACCATCTGTAAAGCAAAATGAAAATTATTTAGTAAATGTTCCAGTCCTAAAAATAATCACAACCCCTTTCCTAATCCACGGCTACATCATTTGCCCCTTTACCTCATTATTGGCTGCTGACAAAGCAAGGTTGTGTGTCTGTGAGCAAAAATACACAAAGCCATACCTAATATACATTAACTGTAATACCCCATTAGGAACAGCCCATTCCGTGCTTGAAAACACTGAAGCCCCATTCACATGTGACTAACCTTCTCTGAGCATCTGCAACTCCTTAGCAAAGCAGCCTGCTGTCAATTACTACAATCTGTAACAGCTTCATACACCCAGCACCTAGATCCATAACACTTTTTTTACCTGGTTCTAGCCTGACCTGTCTTTATAGTCCCTTATCATCAGCTTTATATTTTGCTCAGCACCAGATGCTCAACCCTTCCCTAAAGTTGCAGTCTGTGCAGTATCACCTGCAAAGAGGTATAAGACTAGCATGCACCAAATAATTCTTAACTGCCTAAAATGTGTTTCTGTGCAGTACTCCTACTGTGGCTTTATAGGTTCATAGGTAAACACTAGTCTATTAGTTTGGAAACTACTACTTGCCTACCTAATAACCAGAGGACAACAGCAAACCTTGTACCTTTCATCTGTGAGGTAAGGACCCAAACCGTTATGCCACCCCCCTCCAGTTTCAAGTCTTCCAAATTAACCACCTGTGAGGTGAGAACTTTAACCCTTATGACACCTCTCCTTACTCTCACCAGCTCCAAATTGATGATCCGAGTCTCTCCTGCAAGCCTGTGCCAACTCATGACCTCCAACGCTAGACCTACCTGTCATCACTTCATACCACTCTTTCCCCTATGGGTCTAACAAATGCTATTGTTAAACTATCCACCCAGAATAGCTGGTTGCTTACTCCCTTAGAGATGCTTGGTTTCATTTATTTCTTTTTCTTGTTTATCTTTCACCACTGCTGTAACTTTTTCAGAGTCAGTAGCCACCCTCCGATGACACCAGTGCTGTGACTTCTCTTAGGCAGCTGCATCCACTGTATAACCATATTCTTTTGTAACCCCAACCCAATGCACTCAAGGAGTACCCGCTGATCTCCTCGTTTCTTCTGATCCTTTTTTCTTTCTTTTTTTTGATGAACTAGTAAGTATTGTAACATATCTTGAAACTCTCACACAGGATGGCACAAGGCAATGGAGAATAAAGGTAGGTAACTCTTCATAAAGACAACAATATCACCACCTGCTCCAAGACATATTTAACCCAAACCTCCCCACAGTGAATGGCCCCATGTCCAACTGCCCATACTACATTCTTCTCCAGTAGTTCCTCAACCCCAAATAATTTGGTGACAGCAGATGTTCTTTTTCTCATATATAAGTACACATATTTATATATATATATATATATATATATATATATATATATATATATATATGTGTGTGTGTATATATATATATATATATATATATATATATATATATGTATGTGTGTGTGTGTGTGTGTATAATATATATATATATATATATATATATATATATATATATATATATATATATATATATTTATACACACACACACACACACACACACACGTACACACAGGGACTGCTGAGTTATTAACCTACTCTAGTAGTAGCCCACTCAAAACCCCAGGCAGTGCAGTGGAAAAGTACCATGCATATCGAATACTTAAACCTAATGCAGGGGAGCTAACCCTCACCTCCTGCCTTGACTCTTTTCCTCTCTGACAGTGCAACCACCACCCCACTACCATTATCGGGATATAATTAAAAAAAAAACACCTTCCCTCCAAACAAACCAAACCACACTACCTGCCTTGGATTATTGCTAACAGCAATACACACACTTAGTTGATCTGACATGGCTGCATTCTGCTGTATCCTTCAAACCACTCCAAAAGAGACTTGACTTGGCCCGATCCTACAATATATCTCACCCCCCCCCCCCACACACACACACACACACACACACTTTCCTCCCTACACCTACAACACTTTCTAAAGACATCCCCAACATTGCACTTCCTGTAAGGAATTAACCCTTTCTCACCTGTTCCAAATAAATGTGCTAGAATCCACTTGGTCATCTTTCCCCCATCTCATTACTCAGGAGCCATTTGGACAAATGCATCTGTATGCAAACTCCATTTATCATATAGTTTAAATCCTCTCAAAATTATGAACTCAGAATAAATTTCAAGAAAAAAGAATGAAAGAAAATCAATATTCGGTCAACAACTAGTACACGCCACAAAGATGCATCCTGGATGTGGTGTTCTAGGTAACTATTTGCAGGCACACCTCAGCTTCACTACCCAAACCATGACACACATACAGAATCATACAGGCTGGAGTTTGGAGAGCTCAGGATATTCATTTGACATTTTCCTGATTTTCTTTGAGTGCCAGCCATTTTATCACCCTGTCTAGCTGGAGACTGCAACCATGTTGCATTTAACTAACTTAAGCAAACCATTTGCAGTATGCATTCACATCCATCATGAAGACAACAGCTAGCTTTAAACAAATGTTTGCATCTGACTTCCAGTATTCCAACAGGGTATTATCACTTTCATCATTTCTGGCAAAAACATGGCATGTTTTGTGATCCTTTTCATTAGGGTAGAGACACCTAAACCTTTTCCAGATGACTAGTGAAACGACATGGAATTTAAATGGCCTGGTTAATACCTCAGTGCATTAAAACTGTGACTGAGCATTCAAACATATTTCTCTGACTTGTACTCCACTGCTCAGATTTACCATGCCAGAATGTCTCTAGTTATATGCACATTCCCTTTGTAGTTAGTAATTTACATCTTTTGTAACAAGTGGATAGGTTTAGTATTGCAGATGTGGAAAATCTTGATAATATATCCATTACTTTTATATTTCACCTATCTTTAGCTGAATCTATTTCCTCATGGCACTAATCAGCTGCAGAATGCAATGTTTTAATATTCTGTCTTAGGAAAATGTTATCCTTTCCTTATGTCTTTCTTGTTGTGCTTGACATTATTTAATTTGCCATCACAATAAGTTAAATTTCACAGTCATTAATGCTGCATGTGAAGAAAACTTGAAACAGTCTATTGTATTTGCTGAAAAATCCAACAAGAGAGGAAAATGTGAAATATGTATGAGAAGAGATAGTGATATATGTATGTTTCTAGAAAAAATTACATTGTTATAAGAATTCTGTTTTAGAATTTAGAGTGGAATAGAAGGATTAATTCAGCTGGCGTACATGTGGCCAAGAGGATTGTTAGAGAAGAGTCAGATAAAGCAGCTTATACCGTCTGACACTATTAGCTCAAGAAATCTGGAAAAAGTCAAAATTAAAGGTCGGGGGTTGAGAAAAAAGTGCAAAATCAGGAACAAGTTTTAAATATTGCTCTTGTGAACTTAAAAAGTTGCTAGAATAACAGATTTTATATGACCATGCCTTTTGTAAAGTACATGAAGTCTGAAATTCAAATATATGTATTATTCCCCTAATGATTTGCCAGAAAACCACAAAGCAGAACAGATGAGAAACACATAGCAAAAATCTAGAAGGTCTGTAAAATTATGAGCAGTTGAGAGTTGTAAAGGAGCTAGTAGGTAACAGAACAATAGTACAGAACAGTGAGCATAAGACAGAGCAGTGTGTAGAAAACAGAACTGTGGGCATGTCACAGTGCAATGTGTAGGTAACAGACCAGTGAGCATATCCCTGTGCAGTGTGTAGGTAACAGAACAGTGAGCTGGTCACAGAGCAGTGGTAGGTAACAGTGCAGTGAGCATATTGCAATGCAGTGTGTAGATAACAGAACAGTGGCTGTGTCACAGTGCAGTGTGTATGTAACAAAACAGTGGGTATGTCACAGAGTAATGTGTAGGAAACAGAACTGTTAGAATGTCTCAGAGTAGCATGTACGGTACAGAACAGTGGATGTGTCACAGAGCAGTATGCCGGTAATATAACTGAAGTACAGAAGAGTAGCATATCACAGAGCAGTGTGTAGGTAACAGAACAGAACAGTGGGTATGTCATAGAGCAGTGTATATGTCATAGCGTAATACATAAGTAAAAACAGTGGGTATGTCACATGGCATTATGTATGAAACAGAACTCTGGGCATGTCACAGAGCCGTGTCTAGTTAAAAGAGCAGTGAGTGAATCACACAGCAGTGTGTAGGTAACAGAACAGTGGGTGTGTCATAGAGTCATGTGTACGTCACATTGCAGTGTGTAGATAACAGAACAGTGGGTGTGCCCCAGCTCAGTGTGGTGGTTACAGAACAGTAAGCATATCACAGAGCAGTGTGCAAGTAACAGAACAGTGGGTGTGTCACAGTGCAGTGTGTAGGTAACAGAGCAGTGGGTGTGTCACAAAGCAGTGTGTAGGTTAGAGAAGAGTGGGTGTGTCACAGAGCAGTGTATAGCTAAAAGAACTGTGGGTATGTCAACGCAGTGTGTAGTTACAGAACAGTGTGTGTGTGTGTGTGTGTGTGTGTGTGTGTGTGTGTCTCTCTCAAAAAGGAGTATGTAGTTAAAAGAGTTGATAATATGTCACAGAACAATGGTTATGCAACAGAGCAGTGTGTGTAGGTAAAAGAACACAGTAGGTTTGTAATGGAATGGAACTGTAGTTGTGTCACAAAAGAATGTGTAGATAACAGTGCTGTGTTTGAAGTTTCTTATACTATATACTGTTGTAGCAGAAATGGAAGGGCTTAGTTTTGGTAGTCTTGATGTTTAATATTTTAATAATGTGGACTTAGTATTGTAATAAGAGCCCCCCTTCCAAAAATCAGGGAGCTCTGCTATTTCTTTTTTCTTAAAGAACCTGGTCTGCATGGAACGACTAGATGTGAGAAATATGAGACAGTTTGGGGTCATACAGCCCAAAGTGTAGAGAAGAGATCACTATTACCCACCTTGTCCTAAGCTTCAGATCAAATTCATATGATGAGTTTTCAGTCAGGAGTTCCAAGACAGCACAATTCTATTTTATGTGACAGAGATAATATAGCATTTTGCTGTTTTGGAACTCCTGACTGAAAACTTAGCATAAGAATTTGACCTTAAATTTTCTGCCAAGATGATGTCATCCCATTTTGCCAAGTCTTTGCAGAGAGCATGCACCTTCTTAGGTGCACAGGACACAGAATCTGGATGTTTCCACATTACATAAAGGACATCCTTCAGCATAAATTGCAGGGGAAGGGTGACTAAAGCTTTCTTACTCATCTTTACCGAATATTAGTTCAGCAGTTTTTGCTGAGAAGGCAGATGAGTTACATGCTAGATAGCAGAGGTCTTTTTGAGTATATGTTTAAAGTAGTGGTCAACTCCTTTGTGACACTCAGAAACAAGGACCTTGGGATCCGCAGAATCTCCTTACGAGGAAGAGACTGATGCAGAAGGAAACACACTACCTCCACCTCAGCAGGGTACAACCCATGCTCACCCAAGAGCAAATGTCTGGCAGATGCTGGATATTGGCCAATGGTGTCCTGGTGCCTATGGTAGAGCACCTTGGATGTGGTTGTGTGCCATGAAAGGACTTTGCAAAGCCTTGTCTTCCAATCAAACCATGCCTTTCACAGGAATCAGATAATGCTCCCTAAATGTGCACTTCTACACTTCCAGATGCATGAAACCATATTCTTCCATATATCAAACTGCATACACATGATAGTGCCATGTTTTTGAGATTTGCAGGTGCACCATGGGACTCTTCTATGGCTTATGAGTTTTCAGCTGCTAAGAAGGAGATAAGATTATGCTTCCTTAGCTGGAGTTCCACAATGAATCTTTACAAATCTTTACTGGTGTCTTCAGAAGTGAGTCCATGTGGACTGCCATGTTATTGTATTGCTTGAAATGCTTGAATGTGGAAAAGGCATAGGTCTTGCTCCCAAAAGTAGTTGGAAGTTCTACACCTCTCATACTCCTTTTCTGTCAGCCAGTGATGGGAATATGGATGATCCCTCATTAGCTGAAGGGAAAGTAGGATACAGGTGTGGACAGGGAGAAAGAGAGAGAGAGAGTCTGTTGTAGAATCTGAAATATATTCTTTGCTCCATGCCTAACATCTGAACCCTTAACTTCTCCTATATGTTCAACCCTAGTCTTGACTTACATGAGAGGGACCAGCAGCTTGCCCTGAAGGAGGCCTCCTTGCAAGGATGTCATTAGCCTCTAGAATCCTATCTTTTCTTATATGGGTATCACAGTTGAAGCACTAATGTTTGCAGAAGTTCTTTATACCTTGGTTCTCTCTCAGACAATGTGACAGTGCCAGTGTGGGTGAAGGTTTTTGTTATGATGACCAAGTGCAAGAACATTTGGAAGGGTTTATCTTTTTTTGTATCAAATTCAGGAATTTTCCAAAGATGAAAATGGCTGGGATGCAAACTGTTCAAACATTAGAAATCTACTGGGAAATACAGGAGATGGTCATACCTTCTTATTCTGGTGAGATATCGTGCACTAAGAGAAGGCATGTGTACCCCTAAATTTAATAAATGGAAATATTCAGAACAATGGCAAGATGGGGATATAAGAGATCACTCACTGCAGAGGGTATCAAGCTTAGATCATCCTTAGCTTTATTTTTATCCCATTTTCTTGTAATAATTTTCACAGTTATTGGGAATTATTTATTGCCAACTGCTCCGTGTATAGAAGCATATTTATATAATTCATCCACGCATTCACCAGGAATACTGACAACATTGTCAGTTTTTCAGTGGGGATGTTTTTATTTTCTTTCCTTTACCTTGTGATAAAAAAATGTATATATATTTTATGCACTCTCTTAGTATATGCATACTTTACCAGCACACATAATAAATAATTATCATACAAAATTTCAGTGACTGTCTCATTCTGTAAACTCATGAAACATCTTTAATGTTCTGTAAACAAGCAGGCATCTGCAACCAAACAAGTGCACTTCATACATTGCGTATTCATAGTTCAGTACTTTTCAAATAGAGTTTCAAGAAGTGAATTGCATTGTCATTGTGCAATTCTGGAAACAAACATGATTTCACTTACTGAGCATGAAATTAACCTTCCTGCCTCAATTCTGGCATAATGATGCTATAACAGTTCTCAGGCTGGTAGCCTACTATGAGTATTCTAACTTAAAACTACATACAGCTGGCAAAGTTAGCAGATTGTCTTGTCTGACAGTCATTTATTTTATGCATTTATTCTTTGTTAACCAGGGTTTCATGAGTCTTGACATAATCAAAAATGTGCAAACAGCAACATAAATCTACAGGTCCAGTTTTTTTTCAAAAAGGGTATCGCTTTATGGCATGTACTGCTTCTGGATCTTAACTGTAGCTTGTCTTTTTACAGAAGCTTTTTTAAAAAACGGTGATGTTTTGGAGTGAAGTCAAATCATACCTCTTAGCCCTTGATAATTACAAATTAAATTAATTACCTTCAAGTCCTTAGACAAGATCCCGAAAATGAGGTATTTCCTTGTTTTATACTACACTAAATCTTTAAATGCTAGATCCCATAGAATTGTTAAGAAATGCTTACATAATCATAGCTCAGTGATCTAAAAGATTATCTGACAGTAAACATTTTGAATTTTGCTGAATGAATTCTTCAGATTATCCTGTTTCTCTGTTTTGTCATTGTCTTCTTTATGAAATTATTGGATGCACACCTAGACACTCCTATTTCCTGTCAGGGATATAGCCAGAAATTTACATTTTGTACTAAAACTTAATGGCGTTACATGCTAGATAAATGCTTAAAAATGTGCTGAACCCTCAAAATGTTACCCCAAGACATATAGGAATATACAAAGCTATTTTTAGAGGTTTATTCCTTTCACACAAGCATTCTTTGTGTACCTCTGTACTGTAAGTATAAGTTTACAAAGTTCAAAACATTCTCTGCTTTTTGAGTCTTGCAGTTTCCAAGAGATGCTCAGAAAAAAAAATTTACTCATTTGAGTACACCGAGAGTATGTCTAGCTACACCTATGTTTCCTGTGATATCACTCATTTCAACTTGCCTTTTCAAGACAGTGAGAATTTGCGCTGTAACCATGGTGCTAATGAGTTTGATTTGATTCCTGATATTTCACTTTTAGGCAATAACATTGCATTTCAACATTGCTGTGCGCAGGCTGAAGTGATTTGGTGTTGCAGTAGTTATTAGGCAGTGAGTTTACCATCTGGCTTATGGTATCGTAACACTCCTTTGAACTCAGCTTTTATTTAGAGCCAGATTGTTGTTCCGTGCCCTGCTTCCTTAATGTTTTCTCATTTCCAAGTAAATCTTACTTTTTTGCCATCATTTTGAGGGGAAAATGTTTTTTTTTTTCCTATGGGGTAGTTGTGAATCTATCCTTTTTCTAAAGAGGAGAGCATTTCAGTGCCATTCACTATACTACTCAGCTTTAAATAAGTTGGCTACAGTAGAGTCTGACACTTTTATGATTTGTATACTTTCTAGTGATACATGGCATTCAGTCATTCTTGTTTTTGTGATCTATAGTTCTTCCAATAGATCATAGAAGTGAATTTAGATCTGGACTTCACTTTAAGTGATGCAGACATTTTTAGAACCTAGTGATATGTGATAATGTGTACTCATCAGTGATTATTAATCATTTGTGCTGAGGGTGGGGCAAGCAGAAATCCCAAATAACCATATTTCACATTAATTAAAAATTTTGTGTGTGTGTAATCTGTTCCAGCCCTGTAATGAGAACTTGGTACAAATGGATTGTAGGTATGTGGCAAATTCTCCATCCCAAACTGAACTGATGTAATTAACATGAATAGAAATTGAGCCTAATACTGTATATCAGATATGGGGCGGCCACGGTGGTGCAGTGGTTAGCATTGCCGCCTCACAGCAAGAGGTTCACCGGTTCGATCCTCGGCTGGGGTGCCTTCTGTGCGGAGTCTGCATGTCCTCCCTGTGGTCGCGTGGGTTTCCTCCGGGTGCTCCGGTTTCCTCCCACATCCCAAAGACATGCTGCAGGTGGATTGGACACTCTAAATTGGCCCTAGGTGTGCATGTGAGTGTGCCTTCTGTGGAAGGTTGGGCGCCGGGCTGGCAACTCGACACTGTAAAACTCCACTGCCATTCAATGTGCGGACAAGGTGATCCGCTGTGGCGACCCCTAACCGGGAAAAAGCCGAAAGAAGAAGAAGACTGTATATCAGATATGAACTGTGAAGTGAATGGAAAATCCATGCATGTCATGGCAGAATCTGAACCCAGAGATTTTACACTATCCCAACATGCCTTTAGTCATCATTTATTTTATTAAGATGTGTTTACCAGGGTAGAACATTGATCAAACAATGACCGGTTACGGCCCAACACAGGTTACATCATCATGTAACAAAACAACGTAGAGTATACAAATTACAGTGATTGACATTTATGGGTAAGCATAGAAAATCTGACAGTATATACAGATATCAAACGTTCACTCTGAACATAAACAGACTAAGATGTCATCAGACTGTGACAGCAGGCTGTCTGTAAAACATTGTAATTAGTACCAAGATGCAGTAGTCAATATGCCATTCCTCATTTAAGAGTAATATTTTCAAAGGAATAATTCAGGGTAACATGCAGCCAAGAGCACAATTCTAGCTCGAAGGTTCCAAATGATGACCGGTGTTACCTCACTTCTAACTACCCTGGCCCTACCAAATCTCATTCTCATCTTGCTGTGCAACAATAGACAGAAAACCGAACCCTTTCTGTGGAGTAATACATATCATTTTTACCCTGTTGTGAAATGTTAAAGTAATACATGTATATTCCATTAATTTGCCAAATACCCCACCCCAGTCATAATTCAGCATTAAACATAAGTGCAATGCAGCATGCCAGAATGTCTAAGTGAAACACATATAGCACGTTTTATCTGGTAAGTTATTTTACAGCTGTATGCCTCTTCTAGACTTTAAACAATTTTCAGGCAGTTTCCAGGGTAACAAATATATTAAAGTAATATTTTCACCATAGGGGGTTGGCATAATGGTTAACTTGTTTACCTTATGAATACAAGGAAAATGGCTTGATTCTTACATGAGATAGTTGCCTAGGCTTAAAATGGCCCACAGGGGAGTTAGCCTTGTCCTAACCTATGACCTTACGTATTCACTGAAAGACATACAAAGTGACAGGAAAGCATATTAATATACACATTATTGAAGAAATCAGAGGTAATCCGGAAAGCTCATGTTAGGTCTGATATCCCACCAGTAACCCAAAGGGTGACAGGACTAACAAGAAACGGAGTCCAAAGGATTAATCCATATAAAATGACATAAGCTAGCAGATATAGAAGAGTCTGTATCTCTCTGATGCCCTCCCTGTGGGAGAAATAAAGACACCTTGTTGAAGTTTCAATTATTTTTTTCAGTTAAGTAGGTAGATGGACAAGTGTTCTTGTTGAAATACATCACATTCAACAGGTCAGTTATTTAAAGGTAGGTACGGACATTGGTGGGAGGGTCCAGGGGAGCTGTTTGGAGGAAAGTTTGGAAGATGGAAAAACAAGGAGCCAATTCTAAAGCTTAGAGGCTAGCTTTAGAATTTCAATATTCCTGATAGATCCGTGAGGGTTTACCAGCATATCAACCTATGGAACCTCATTCATACTTAGGTTTTTATATTTATTTTTAACAAATGAGTCAACTCATATTTTTTCAGTCTCCTCTGTGCTCCATGGAGCTTTGGCACAGATCAGTTTGGCTCTGGCTTCTGACTCAGGGAGAGATCTCCTTGGGGCGGGGAAGGGCTATGGTTCCGAGTTCCATTCTCTTGGATCTGGGGTCCTTTCCTTCCCTGGGTAGATTGGCTTTTGAGGCTATGGAGAGACCCTTGTCTACTTCAGTTAAACAGTTGGTTTCTTCCCTCCCTGAACAACTAACCTTGTCACATGTTCGACCAGAATCCTAACCACGATCTCCATTGGGACAGCGAATACCAAAGCCTCAGGCTTGCCCCTCTTCTTTGTATACCTCCCCAGACCACCCCACTGAGCAGGTCCCTAGGAAGAAAAAGTACAAGAGGAGCCACTTGTCTTCCCTGGAGGAATCTGTCACAGAGGATACAGATTTCAAGGAAGACGAAGGGCCCCCAAAGTCATCTCCTGATGATGTCTGCTTTAGAGACATCCTAGAAATACTTGAGCAGAGAGGGGATTGGAAGCCCATTAATCCTTCATCTGAGGAATCCATCTACTTGTAGGCATTTGATACCCACCCATCTCCTTCCTGGGTAACTCCACCCACTGATGAGCTCATTGAGTTGGTGTCTTGGCAGGCATGGAAGGCCCCTGGCACTGCTGAGCCAATTTCCCGGAGATGAGATAAAATGATCACTGCCCCTGAAGATAAGCAATTCTGGATGAAAGGTTTGTCTGTGGATGTCATGGTCAATGCAGCAGCCACAAAAAAGGAACTAGCAGAGGAAAGTTCCTCTATCCATCCTCTGAACAATGAGTCTCGGATGATGGATAGATTTGAGAAGTGAGTTTATGCATCATCGACCTTTGCCTTATTTTCCTTGACCTGCCTGACACACCTTACCAGACTACAGAGGGATTTGATTAAATAACTATCATATACCCTCTCATGAGCCATTTCTGAAGAAGTTGTGGAGTTTATCTCTCAATTTGCTGCCCTAACCTCCATTTCTAACTCTTCCATGAGGCTCATTTCACATACAGCTGAAGGAATAATTAGAGCAGTGTGTTCAGGCATTGCCATAAGGAGACATGCTTGGATGTGCTTGTGTGATTTTGTGGAGCCAGTCAATGCCCCCTTCGATGGCATGTCATTGTCTGGCCCTAAATTTAGAGACACGTTAATCAGGTGTGAAAAGGATGGGAAAACCCTTTCTGCTGTGGTCGTACATTTTTCCACTCTGCAAAGACCCTTTTCTAGGAATAAATGCAGTAGTGTAAAAATGTGGTGCAGAAAATCCCATGGGTATTCTCAGGACACACATGGGCAGAGGGGGGACCTTTAATGAAAGACGCTGCCTCCACGGCAGAGGTGGGAGGTAGCGGTGGCTCGCAAAACCAAAAGTACAGAGATTCCTTCTTTGGTAAACCCTTTCAGCACTCTTGAAAGGAGGCCCAATTATCTTCCTGTGGAGGCAGTCAGGGGTCTTTGGTCCCTGCACCAGAGAGCCTGGCTACAGATAACACAAGATACATGGGTGCATAGGATTATAGCCAGTGGCTATACTGCACCATTTTGTCTTCCTACATCCATTTGCAAAAAAATCCCAGATATTCCACCCAGTCAAAGGAATAAGATGCACTGCAAATACAAAAGCTGGTAGAAAAAATTGTCATCCATAAGGTCCTACCAGACCAAAGAGGATACGGAATTTATTCAAGGTTCTTTTTTAGTGCCAAAACAGACAAGGGACTGGAGACTGGTTTTGGCTCTCGGCAATTTAAACAAGTCAGTTCAGCGAACCAAATTCCAGATGGTCACAGTTCAGTCCATTCTCCCTTTTGGGACTGGATGACTGGATGTGCTTGATAGACCTTCAGGATCCATACTATCACATAAAAATGCACAGGCAATCCAGAAGGTTCTTGATCTTCTGGCTGGGAGATGGTCATTATCAATTCAGAGTACTGCTGTTTGGCCTCACCACAGCCCCCAGGGTGTTCACCAAGTGCATGGCAGTAGAAGCAGCAGCTCACTCGAGAATGCAAGGATTCTAGGTTTTTCTATATTTGGATGACTGGCTCATCACCTCTGCAACCAGGGCATTGACTGTTATCGGCAAGAGAAAAAGTTCTCCAAACATGCTCTTACCTAGGCATAACCATAAATTACGAAAAATCTCATTTAGAACCAACACAAACTTTAGATTTCATAGGGGCTTCTTTACACAAAACCACAATAGCCTCTCTTCCCCCACCAAGACTGCAGACAATCTGTTTTCAAGTCATGAAGATAATCAACAGCAACAAAGTGCCAGCACAATTAGTTATTCAGGTGCTGGGGTCCATGGCAGCATCAATAATGCTTGTTACTTTGGCCAGATTTTACATGAGGATTTTACAGTGGCTGCTTGCAACACAATGGTCCATCCTTTCCCAGCCAGTGTCAATGCCCATTGCAATCACCAGTATCTGCAAAAGAGATCTTACATGGCGGATTCATTCAAATCAAATTTTACAGGGCTGTCCATTCATTCCCCATCAGCCCAAGGCCACAGTGACCACAGATGCTTCCCAGTTAGGGGTGTGGGGCCATCATCTGGGAAGGATGGTCCAAGGTGCTTGGTCCCCAGTACAGGCCACTTTGCACATCAACGTCTTAGAAATGAGAGCAGTGCTTCAGCATTGCAGGTCTTCCAAGATGCTCTCCCCTCCGGGACAATTGCAATTCAAACAGGCAACTTGTCAGTACTTTGGTACATCAACAAACAAGGAGCAACCAGATCCTACCTGTTGTGTTGAGAAGCTCTCATTGTGTGGCAGTGGACAATCTCATCCAACTGCTTTCTCATAGCAACACACATTCGGGGAAGTCCAATAGCAAACAAATTGAGCAGGTGCATACTTTTACCTCACAAGTGGTCCCTCAATCAGACAGTCTCAGAAAAGATATTCTGAAGATGAGGTCAGCCATGCTGTGACCTGTTTGCTTCGCCCCTAAACAACAAGTGCAGCAGCTTTTTTGCCCTGATCCCCTCACAGGAGAAGTTACTGAGGGATGTCGTTCTTCATCGTTGGCCCTCTGATATTCTCCATGCTTTTCCTCCAATTCCATTAATTCCCAAGTTCCTTCATAAAGCAATCAGGCTGAACAGCGCAGTTATCCTCATTATGCCTTACTGGCCTTGACAGATTTGGTTTTCCTTCCTTTGGCCTCACCTAATTTGGCAGCCCTAGACACTGGATCCAAGTCCAGATCTCCTGTCCCAAACAACAGGTATGGTTCATCTGGACATTCTGAATCTCAAGCTGACAGCTTGGTTTCTCCAATTTCATTAGTAGCCAGACAACCCATGCTCTCTTCCTCTGTCTGATGCATTCTGTTATTCTCTCATAAACCATCTACACAAATGCTTTACACCAGTAAATGGAAGAGATTTGTGCATTGGGTGCTCCAGAATAACATTGAAACTTTCTTGGCTCCAGTTCATGATAATATTCACTTTTTAGCTTTACTTTTCAATGAAGGAGCGTCAGCTTCCATGATCACAGTCCAATTAGCAGCGATATCCAACTTTCATACTGGTTATCCAGACTCCTCAGTTGCTTCTCACAAGCTTTGTAAAGCTTTTTTGAGGGGTACTCTTCTTTTAAAACTGCCCTACAAAGATCCTACTCCTCCTTGGGACCAGAATTTGGTGTTGCAAGCAGTCACTCAGTCCTCCTTTTGAGCCAGCTAATGATTGCAATCTGAAGTTCCTGTCTTGAAAAACTATTTTCTTAGTGGCAATAACTTCTGCTAGAAGGATCTTAGAGATTCATGCCATATCCTCTAAACTGCCATACTTGGATTTTTACAAAGATAGAGTTTCACTCAGAACTAACCCCTCCATTTCTTCCTAAGGTGGTTTCAGAGACCAATACCAACCACGGTATTAACCTGATGGTGTTTTTCCCCAGCTTCTCTAACGAAGGTGAATATTGTTTACATTTGCTAGATGTGCACAGGCAATTGCGATACTATCTTTACAGAACAAAAGATTTCAGGAAGTCAGACCTATTATTTGTTTCCTTCTCACATACCAGATTGGGAATTCCTGTGAACAAAGTGGCTTTAGCCAGGTGGCTTACTGATTGTATCTCATTTTATTCTAAGTCATGCATTCCTTTGACAAAACCCTTGTGAACCCATTCAACCACAGCCATAGCTACATCAGCTGTATTCCAGTCTATAGCTTCCATGGATGATATCTATGCAGCAGCAACTTGGGCTACTCCTCATACCTTTGTTACTCATTACAAATTGGATCTGGTCTCCAGGATTAGAGCATCATTTGTCTCAATGGTGCTTGGGAACATCCTTACTTGAGTCCACCCAGGATATAAGGTTGCTGGGGACTCTGTCCCACAGGTTGAAGAAAGAATGAAAATTGGCAACATCAGATAAAGAAGGGATGCAATCACAATAATGTTCCAACTGTGTTGTCCATTTTCATTCTTCCTCATTTCCCCACCCTCCAGCCCCCTTTCCCTCAATTTCTGGAAGGACAGAGGAGGATTGATAGATTTTTACCTTTCTGGTATAGTTTTTTGCAGTTACAGATATAGTCTCCATGAAAGCCTTTTTTTGTCTGTTCTATCAGCAAACTCAATCTGAGGTAATCAAGATAGGTGCATTGTGGGTTAGGGATGAGCTTGAGAAGTTTTTGGCTCCTATGAGGTACTGTAGCGGCCAAGTCAGATCTGAGAATTGGAACCGAACCCACGGGTTAAGGAAGAATGGAAATGGACAACACAGATGGAATGTTATGCTGAATACATAACTTCTTTTTAAGAAAACACTTTCATCTGAGCTTCATCAGGTCCATCTGATAGAGTGGCTTGCAAAGTGGTTTACAGTTTGATTATTGAAAATGCCTATTTTATGACACTATAACCAAACTTTATTAGTCTGCTTTGTATCCCATGTTAAATGCAAGGCTGTGTCTGGCTTTGTAGAGCTTATATTCCTTGAAGCAGATTATGAAAGCTTTATTACAGACCTTTTTTCAGTCTGATTTGTCCTTATCAATGCTTGCATCACATGTAATACAATAGGCTGTGGCCACTTTTAAGGGGCTCATATTTCCTGAAATAGGTTATGAAAGACTAGTCTTCTCTTGTTTGGCAAAAAGGATTACAGTGCATGATTAATGTGACCAATCCTCATTCTTTTTCTTGATAAAGACAGACACTTTTCTATGTAGGAGAGGCAGTTACTTATAGCCACACTAGGCAACTTCCATTCTTTGATGAACAGCACATGCATCCAGAGAAATAGCTTTCAGTGGAAACAAGTCACAGTGCTCATTTTTATAGAGATCATGGATGTGCACAAGGAGGAGGAGAAATGTAAGTAAAGTTCGAAACCTCAGAACATTTTGTATATGCTTTTTGTGTCCATGGAATAGAAATCCACCAAGTGATGAACTGCACACTATACAAAACCTCTAATAAAAACAAGTATGTCAGATCTTCTTTGAGCATAGACCTGTGATATAAAGAATACAGCAGTGTGGAGTGAGGCCCTGGAGCAACAGTATAGGCAAGCCGTGCCTGTGGTTTAAAGAATACAGCAGTGTGGAATGGGGCCCTTGGGTAACATTATAGGCAAATGTGCCTGTGATATAAAGAATACAGCAGTGTGGAGTGTGGTCTTGGGATAACAGTATAAACAAACTGTACTTGTGGTTTAAAAAAATACAGCAGTGTGGAGTGGGATCCTGGGGTAATAGTATAGACAAATTGTGCCTATTAGGTAATGAATACAGCAGTATGTAGTGGGGCCCTGGGGTAACAGTATAGGCAAGCCATGCCTATGGTTTAAAGAATACAGCAGTGTGGAATAGGGACCTTGGGTAACATTACAGGCAAGCTGTGCCTGTGATGTAAAGAATATGGGAGTGTGGAGTGGGGCCTTGGGATAACAGTATAGGCAAACTGTCCTTGTGGTGTAAACAATACAGCAGTGTGGAGTGGGGCCCTAGGATAACAGTATAGACAAACTGTGCCTGTGGTGTAATGAATACAGCAGTGTGGAGTGGGGCCCTGGGATAACAGTATAGGCAAACTGTGCCTGTGGTGTAAAGAATACAGCAGTGTGGAGTAGGGCCCTTGTGTAACATTATAGACAATTGTGCCTGTGATATAAAGACTACAGCAGTGTGGAGTGTGGCCTTGGGATAACAGTATAGACAAACTGTACTTGTAGTTTAAAAAAATACAGCAGTGTGGAGTGGGATCCTGGGATAATAGTATAGACAAACTGTGCCTATTAGGTAATGAATACAGCAGTATGTAGTGGGGCCCTGGGGTAACAGTATAGGCAAGCCATGCCTATGGTTTAAAGAATACAGCAGTGTGGATTAGGGACCTTGGGTAACATTATAGGCAAGCTGTGCCTGTGATGTAAAGAATGTGGGAGTGTGGAGTGGGGCCTTGGGATAACAGTATAGGCAAACTGTCCTTGTGGTGTAAAGAATACAGCAGTGTGGAGTGGGGCCCTAAGATAACAGTATAGACAAACTATGCCTGTGGTGTAAAGAATACAGCAGTGTGGAGTGGGGCCCTGGGATAACAGTATAGGCAAACTGTGCCTGTGGTGTAAAGAATACAGCAGTGTGGAGTGGGGCCCTAGGATAACAGTATAGACAAACTGTGCTTGTGGTATAAAGAATACAGCAGTGTGGAGTGGGGTCCTTGGATAACAGTATAGACAAACTGTGCTTGTGGTTTAAAAAATACAGCAGTGTGGAGTGGGATCCCGGGGTAATAGTATAGACAAACTGTGCCTATTAAGTAATGAATACAGCAGTATGGAGTGGGGGCCTAGGATAACAGTAAAGGCAAGCTGTGCCTGTGATGTAAAGAATACAGCAGTGTGGAATGGGGCCCTTGGGTAACATTATAAGCAAACTGTGCCTGTGATGTAAAGAATAGACAAACTGTGCTTGTGGTTTAAAAAATACAGCATTGTGGAGTTGGATCCCGGGGTAATAGTAACAGTATAGGCAAGCCATGCCTATGGTTTAAAGAATACATCAGTCTGGAATGGGGCCCTGGGATACCAGTATAGGCAAATTGTCCTTGTGGTGTAAATAATACAGCAGTGTGGAGGGGGGCCCTAGGATAACAGTATAGACAAATTGTGCCTGTAGTGTAAAGAATACAGCAGTGTGGAGTGGGGCCTGGGATAACAGTATAGGCAAACTGTGCCTGTGGTGTAAAGAATACAGCAGTGTAGAGTGGGGTCCTTGAATAACAATTTTCACTATACTGGACATTACACAAATGTTGTTAAATGCAGGCCAAATGGCTAGAACATCTATACATGGTTGCTGTGGAGTATCCATAGTGAGAAGGAGAATGCCCCTGGTCTCAGACCATGGTTCTGTGGTGTTCCATTTTGGGTCTTCACTATCAAGCTGCTTCCTAGGTCTAGCAGTTAGTAAGGCCTCTTTTGTTCAGCTTCTTCCTCTCTTCAGATTTCACATGGTGAAATCAGTGCAAATGAAGGCTAGAAAGCTCTGTGCCTGCCTAGGAAAGGGCTGGAAACTGGGGGGGGGGGGGGGGGTCAGATGGAAGAGCAGTTACCAATCTCCTGAGACATGGGGTAGTATGATCTGGTCCAGGGAGGGGTTAGATGATGTAAGAGGCTGATGTAATCAGAATGGGCGAAGGCTGTTAATCAAACATGGAGGCTAGGGTTTGACCCCCCTTTTCTCACTCCTAACAACAAAAGGTCCCACATGAATACTAGAAATCATTTTCAAATACTCAAATGTTGCTGTTTGTCTGTACACATCATGAGTAAAAAGCAGTTTTAAATTCCTGACAGTTACTGTTTAGGTTTGTACACTACTTGAGGTTACAAAATAAATAAATAAATACACACACACACACACACACACACACACACACACACACACACACACACACACACACACACACACACACACTTGTTTCCTGTGTTACTAGTTCACCAGATAAGCCACACCAAGGTAGATGCAGTCATCAGCAGATCTAATTTCTTGATTGGCTTTTTTTATATTAAAGCAGTGATTAGAATTAATTACCAGTTTATGTCCAAATCCTGGGTTAAACAGTGCAGGTGTTTTAGCTGTATGATTTATGGTTTAATTTTCTCAGTACAAACACACTTTTGATGGAAATGCTTGAGATTAGACCAGGGTGGTGATGGGTGTCCAGCCTGATCTGCCAGCTTAACTCCACTTTTTTTTCAAGGATGGCATTTTCTTTTGTTTGAGTTGACCCATAGTGAGATTGTCCAGGATGTAGAAGAGGAAACCTCCATGTTCTGAGTAATCATTTATTTATTTATTTATTTGACATTTGTTAACCGGGTTGGTCCAGCTGAGCTGTAAGGCCATTTTTCAGTGGAGACCTAAGAAGAAATCTCCAGTTGATATAAATAATGACATTCTATGATGAAACTTTATACATGGATCAAAAATTAAAAGTTTTAAACAATAATATACAATATTAAGAATATGAACAGCTATTAATATACAAAATTTATGTACATTATTTATTTTTATTTTACATTTGTTGACCGGGCTAGTCTAACTGGATACATGTCCATTTTCAGTAGAGGCCCGGGGAGAAAAGCTCCAAGCATCTGCAGTGAGTAAACAATAAAATATATAGTAATAGTCAAGTGGATTACAGTACATTAGCCACATAGTACATTA
Organism: Protopterus annectens; assembly: GCF_019279795.1. Classification (NCBI taxonomy): domain Eukaryota; kingdom Metazoa; phylum Chordata; order Ceratodontiformes; family Protopteridae; genus Protopterus; species Protopterus annectens. The sequence goes on along the minus strand of NC_056748.1, from coordinate 1,023,948,102 downwards.
GCTAGATAGGTCAGAACAAATGTTTACTGAGTAAGTTAGTAGCTTAAGCTAAGATTAAATACAGAGAACCAAAAACATGAAGTGTTTTTTTTTTTTTTTTACTACAGTTATGTGAGATAAAACAGAAAAGTAGTAAAGTATAGAGAGAGCAGGAGGTGAAAGAGATATCAGTCTGGGTTGGAGCAGGGGCATAGCCAGTGAGTTGTAAGATATTCTTTCAGATGCTTTTTAAACAGAATAGTGGAAGCAAGGGAGGAAAGTTCAGTAGGAAGCTGGTTCCAGATTTTACCTACTGTGTTGGTGAAAAGTGAGTCTCCTGCTTTATATGATTTAATAGTGGAAACTGGAAGCTTATTGGATGAGCGTAGCATAGCAAGATATTTGTAGGGTGAAATCAGGTTAGTGAGGATAGGGGTATTTTCAGGGTGGTAAAGGATTTTTTGGGTGATAAGAATTTGTTGATACAGTAGTTGGTTCTGCAGTTCTAGCCATCCCAGTTGTTTTACGTTAAGACAGTGGTGAGTTCTAAAGGTGGTGCCAGTGGCAAATCTGGCTATGTTATTGTAACTGGTGGAAAGTTTGGTGAGATTGTTTTTTGATAGATTGGTATATATTGCCAAAGCATAGAACAGGGTAGACATAAGGTGGGTCTGGGCAATAGTTATTCTGGCTGAAGGGGAAAGAAAAGGTTTGATTCTGTAAAGAGTGCCTAGTTTTTTGTTGACTGACTTTATAGTAGAGTTAATGTGATAATCAAAAGTAAGGTTATTATCAATTGTTACTCCTAGAAGATGGGTTGAAGTATCTGGGGCTATGTTGGTTGCATTGTTGGAGGTTAATGTGAAGTGCAGTTGAGGTGATTTAGGAGTTGGAGCAAAGAGTAATAACTTTGTTTTTTTGGGGTTCAGGAGGAGGCAGTGTTGCATGAACCAATTTTCAACACTGCTAAATACTGTTTGGGTGAGAGACTGCAGAGAGGTTATGGACTTAGCTGAACAAATTAAAGTGGAGTCATCTGCATATTGTATGCAGGTGGTCTGAGGAATATTGGTATGTAGGTCATTGATAAACAATGAGAAGAGTAGAGGTCCTAAAATAGAGCCTTGGGGTACTCCAGTGTTCACAGGAAGGGATTTTGAAAGATTATCCCACAATACTGCTTGTTGTCTGTTTTCCAGATAGGATTTAAACCAATTTAATGCTTGTGGGTCAAGAGATTGGGCTTTTAGAATGTCTATAAGGATATTATGGTTGACCATATCAAAGGCTTTTGAAAGGTCAATAAATAATGCAGAGGAAAAAGTGTTATTGTTACGATTTTTGTTTATGGAGTCAGAAAAGGACAGAAGGGCAGTTGTTGTGCTATGGAAAGGCCTAAAGCCATGTTGGCAGTTGGCAAGTAGATTATTTTGGAGAAGGTGGTTAAGTAGTTGTTTGTGTATGCACTTTTCCATTATCTTAGCAATTGGAGACAGTAAGGCGATAGGCCAAAAGTTGGAGAGTTCAGTAGATGACCCACCCTTATGTAGAGGGATGATGTGGGATACTTTCCAAATGGAGGGGATTTTGCTTTCTAAAATTGTTCTATTTATAAGGATGGAGATGGGATAGGCAATAGCTTTTGCTGCTATTTGCAGGTATTCAGCTGGAAGACAGTCAGCAGAAGGGGTGCATGGTTTTAGTTTTTGAAGGAATTTGCAAATGAGTGATATAGGTATCGGTTGTATTTGAAAGGTAGGAGATGGAGTCTTTGTGGTATTTAATGGGGATGTGGTAATAGGTGGTAAAGTACTGGCTAGGGTTTGAATGGCTTCAGTAAAGTAGTTATTATAGGCATCAGGAATTTGGTTGGAGTTATTTTGGTTGAAACCTGTTGGGGCAGGAGTTTTAGAGTGCCCTGGCTGAAGAAGTTTGTTTATGCCAGACCAGAATTTTTGTGGTTTTTGCTGATGAGTTTGTTGGAGGTGAAGGTAATAGTGTTTTTTGTCTCTGAGAATATCTTTCTTGGTTGCATTTCTTACCTGTTTATAGTAAAGGTGATCTGATGGACATTTAGATACTCTCCATTTGGCCCAAATTTTATTTCTGAATAGGATATTTTGCCTAGTTTCTTTAGTAAGCCAGGGGGCAATTTTGGTCCTTATTCAGGAAGAACGATAGGGGGCATGGTAATCTAGGATCTGAAGGAATCTAGTGTTAAAGTAGGTCACTGCATCATCAAGTGGAAGATGAGACATAGGTGACCAGTCACATGCTTTCAGTTCATTTTGGAAGCTCTCTTGGTTAAAAATTTTTTTGGAACGTGAGGTTTTAAAATTATTAGTAGTAGGGCTATGGATTCTTTGTTTAATAATATAGGTTAGCATGTGGTCACTAATATCGTCAGGAAGGGTTCCTGGTTTATAAGTATCACAGTGGCTGTTTATAAGTATCCAGTCTAGAGTGGTTTCCTTGCTGCTTGGCTTATGGATTCTAGTAGGAGTGGTTATAATTTGTGAGAATCCGTAAAGATTTATATGATTGGGAGGATTAAGGGAACTGCAGGTAGCTCAGTCTATATTAAAATCACCTAATACAATGGTTTCCTGAGGTAGGTGGGTAGAGAGGTAATTAAGTAAGTTTTCAAGAGTGTTAATATTGTTTCCAGGGGGGAGATATGTGCAGATTAGATAGATAGATTTGGAGTTGTTAATTTGAATTTTGGCACTAAGAGTTTCAGAATTGGTATCTGATGGTAGGAGCACATTGAAGGGAGAAACTTGGAGTTCAGATTTATATAGAATGGCTACACCTCCACCTTTTTTGGTTTTACGGTCAAGTCTCAAGATATTATATCCAGGAGGGGTAATCTCTTAGTCCAAAGTTGAGGGCTTTAGCCATGTTTCTGTAATACAGAGAATATCGAATGAGTGCACATCTAAGAGTGCATGTAGGTGGGTAATTTTATTGTTAATGCTACGGATGTTAAGGTGAGCTATTAGGAGGGAGTTAGAGGGTCTATTTAAAGTAGTGATTGGAGGAGGTGTTAGGTTGTGTAGTTTACTGGAAATGTCACAATTGGGGCCTGGGTTAGGATGAATATCACCATCTAATAGGAGGTGTTGGTGAGGATATTGTATAAACTTAAGGATTTTGTAGAAATTGTTTGGGTATTTTTTTATATGGAAGTAAGTAACATGGGTAGCTCTATGGTATTTAGGTAATATATAGATAGAAGTGGAGGTAATGTTACTGTGGTTGAGGTTGTTTATGGGAGAAATTGGTAGAGTTTGCTGGTAGGGATGGTGGTGTTCAGGAAGAGAGGAGTATTCAAACAAGGTTAATGTGTATGGTATTGTGAGAGAAGTAAGAGTTGAAGTTAGGAGTAGTAGGTTTGTGAGAATAGATTTGTGTGTTAGGGCCATTAGGATATGTGGTTAAGGAGTTTGGGTATATTCACGAAAGGAGTATAGTAAGAAAAACTACAAGTGGGGGAAAGGAGGGAGTGCTAACAGAGGAAGAGTAGGTAGATGGAGGAGGTGAACAATTAAGTAAAATAAAATTGGTTGTAAGAGAGAAGCTGTACACAATTTATGTGAAATTAAGGTGGCTATAAGAGAGAAGCTGTAGAATATAAGCAAAATAGGAAGGGGTGGGGAGAGGTGAGGGAGTATTCCAAGAATAGCAATTATCTAATTAGGGACTAGTGGATATAAGGGGGAGGGCTATTAAGTGGAAGTTGTGTTTGATAGGACAATAAATGTGAAGGGGTGGGGTTACAGGAAGTATATGGCTAGGACCACTGGGGGTGGGTGGGAATTGGGGGTAGGGTAGGGGAGCGGAGTGAGCCCACATGGCGAACGGAGCAGGTTCAGACAGGCAACTGAGAAAGTCAGGGAAGAGAGAGAAATAATCAGCAAACAGCTAGCTACTTGGTGCCTTAGTTGGGAAGGATAGGCAAAGAAAGGAGGAAACAATGTCGAGAAAGTAAGTGGTTGCAAAGAGCAAAGCTAGTGGAAAGAAGAAGGCAAAGTAGAAAGATAGGGCAGGAGGGAAAATGCTCAATCCTGAGACAGAGATTTTATTTCAAGGGAAAAATAAATAGGGAAGGATAGATGTACAAGGGGCTATCCTAGTTTAGGCCGCCATCTAGTGGTCAGATATTGTGATGCAACAGACACAAGGGAGCAGAGATAAAAGGTAAAGGGTTTACGAGTGCTACTGTAGATAAATTACAGGAGACAGCACAAGAGTAAGAAATGAGAAAATTATGTATAGGTATTTAGGGAATAGAGAGGGGAGTATGGCTGCTGGCTATCCTGGCTAGGTAGAGTATCATACAAGCAATAGATATTAAGAAAGTGTTGAAAAGTACTACTCTGTTAGGTAACACGTACTTCCTTGCCTCCTAGTGAACTGGGTTCTTAAGCCGGACAGCAAGTCTTTTTTCTAAAGAGAAATTGGTTTGGTTTGTTTGCAGTGGGTCCTTTGAAAAAAAAGAACAAAAATTACAAAGAAATATAGGTTTTGATGATCATTTCAGTTCACCCTGGTATACCACTAAGTGAAAAACACTACATTATGCTGCAATGAGGCCCCAGCTTGAAGCCCTTCATTTCAGACCCAGTAGATTGGCTATGTGCTCGAGCCAGTACATCTGCAGTGAGAAGGGTTGAGCCAGGACATCTGCAATGAGAAAGGTCGAGTCTGATCTATGCTGTTCTGTGAATTTGAATGGTTGCATGGAGAATGCTCACCTATGCAGCCTCACATTTCTATCTTGCAGCTAATTTAATCACATCTAGGGGGCATGATCTAGCTTTTATGCAAACTCCTAGCCAAGGAGATAATATTTTTGTGAACAGAGCATCCTCTCCTGATCAACAAACATTCCCTGTCAGATGTAGAATATGTGGTTTTAGCCCTACTTAATTTTCAACTCAGTTAACAAGTAGTGTGTTTTCCCCATTAAAGGCCTTTGGTAGCACTATCCTTTGGCCTACTGCTGTTCCATCAGTATAAATTACAAAAGGCCTGCACAAATCTAGAGATCGTACAAGAAGTTCTAAACACATTTTCTTTAACTACTCAAAAGCACTGCCTGCATCTAGTGTGCTCTTAAATTTTTTGGTTATCTTCCATTTTTTCAGACCTGTAAGAGGGCCTGCTGTTGATGCAAAATATAGTACAGATTGTCAGTAGCACTCAACAAACTCCAAGAATGTTGTCAAGTGCTTTTTAGTGCCTGGAATATTGACAGTTTCTTACTCCTAGTTTTTTTTTTTCTGGGACCTAACAATCCCTCTATCATTTACATATCTAAAGTATTTGACTTTGTTCTAAGAAGTCTAGTATAGTTTAGCTGGTGGGAAGTCTTAATCCCAAGAGTGAATTACGATATTCTTTGGGTTAGCAGCAGCTGGAGGGGAGTCTCAATCCCAGAATGTATTGTGGTATTCTTCAGTTAAGCAGCAGTGTACCTGCCATAGGTCTTTAGGACTGTGTACATTGTTCTGGGAAGGTTGTGTGAGCTCCTTGTAGCTCAGAAGGAAGAAAAGTATACTGGCCTTCTTTTTACTGACCTTATATGTTGGTAGGATCGGCCATCATCCATTTGTTATGGTCAAATGTGGTTAAGAATCTTGCTTTCCCTGACTTTTCTTAGTCAATCAGTGCTAGGTATTGGATAACTCTCAAATTTCAAAATGCTGTTCAGTTTCTTAAAATCATTACAGAACTCAATCATTCCATCAGGCTTTGGAACTAATACAGTGGAGCTGTTTCACATGCTTTTTGACTCCTCTATCACTTCCATCTTGAGCATTTCTTTATTTCTTCTTCTACAGCCATTTTATGTGATTATGATTAAGCATTTCCCCTTGGAATGATCTTGACATGTCATTGATTGAGGTTTGATTTACTAGGTAGTTCTGAAGGCACTTCCTTGTTTATTTACAGAAACTCTCTTACCAGTTGCCTTTTTTTTATTATTAGGTGGCTTAGATAGTATGCTATCTACTAGTATTACAGGTATACAGGGAAGTTTACCTTCTTCAACAGAATTATCAGTTACTACCTTTAAGCTACCTGCAGACGTCCATACTTTCCATCATTTCAGAACATTGATAAGGTACAGCTGTTCTAGCCTTTTATTACCAGTTTGTTAAAACTGAAGTTTACATCATTTAATTTTCTACTATTTCAAACAGACCCTGACATTTCGCTTAAAGTGTGTGCTCTATGGAAAGGGCAAAACTATCAGATTACAGCTTTCAGTTCCCCGATCTTCTGGCACTCCTTGTTACATGGCATGAAATCTTTCCCTGTGCTCCCTTACAATGGGTATTATTAATTTATTTTAGGCCAGTACCTAACACTTTTGAACTGGGGGCTTCTATCCTTCCATAGATTCACGGGAAATATGTAACATGACTCAAAACAACTGAGATCTGACCCCTCCTGAAGCCTGTGATGCCGTTCAGTAGCAAGAAAAAGGTGTGGTATTAACTGGTGTCAGAAGAAGGTGTGGTATTAACTGGTGTCAGAAGAAGGTGTGGTATTAACTGGTCTCAGTTTTTATTGTATTTCTTGATGACTTTTTCTCAGCATGGACTTCAATGTCTGGTTGAAACACTGACTACTTAACTTTAAAGCATTGGTACACTTGGTACAGTGTTCTGGACATAAATGGAGTCCTTTGGCCAGTGAGTATTTCCTTAGATACTCCTACTGTAGACAGCAATAACATTAACTCCCTAGCTGCAGATTTTGCATTAGCCTTTTATAGAGGAATAGCCTCATGATACTTATTTGTGTAGACTAAAATAACCAGAATATATTCAGCCTCATTGCTAAACTTATTTAACAAATGATCCAAAAATGTCCATAGCAAGACATTCAGATGGTACGTCTAATGTAAGTACTGGAAAGAAAGGAGTTTTGAAACCTAAGTGAAGGGCTACCTTGTGACACTCAGGGCTTCCACAATAGAAGTTCTAAATGTCTTTCTTTATTCCTGGTCTGTAAAATCTTGTTATGATCATCCTTTAGTGTTATCAGTTCTCAGGTGTCCCCCTAGTACATGATTATGTGCTTACATCGCTATTATGTTTCTGAATAATTTGGACACAAATAATCAGTGTACATCTTTCTCTTTGTCATTACTTTGTAAGTAATGTGTAACTCAAGAGTATGAGTAGGAAGCAAGATCAGAAGCCAGGCTTGGGTGTGAAACATCAGTGTCCAGTACCCCTGATATGGTTGATAATTGGTGTGTGATTGCTGGGCTTTTCTCTGTAATGTTGATTTTCAGGTCTACCAGGAATTTCCCGTTTCCCAATGATGGTATGTCCTCAGATTATGTGCATATATGTATGTGTGTGTGTGTGTGTGTGTGTGTGTGTGTGTGTGTGTGTGTGTATATATATATATGTATATGTATATATATATATATATATATATATATATATATATATATATATATATATATATAGTGTTGGCATGGGCAGGTGTAGGTGGGCTTACCCCCCTGCAAACATGCTTTTTCTTTTGTTTTTGTAGTTTGAAATGCTGTTTGCATTCTCATTGGTTTGACAAATTTCTAATTGCACTTTTGTGAGACAATTACAAGTGAGGTATTGTCACTGAGACAGTGAGAAGATTTTGTTCAGCTTCTTCCCTTATAGCACTATTTATATTATCCCTTGCTTGGCTCGATGTGTCAGCTTCCCACTCTGCCTTTTTAAGGTATACCCAGTTTTCAAGAACCCCAGCCATCTCTGGAGTATCTTCATAGTGTGTCATGAGGAAGATGGTATTGCCTTCTATCCTTCCAATACAGCGATGTTTCAGTGTACAAATCTTCTCCTACGAAAGGTAACTCATGCCACTATTCTTTAGTGTCAGTTATTTTTATTGTATTCCCATTCTCTCATTCATTTCATTTATGAACCTGATCCATAGGACCCTCCATCTTTTGTTTAAGGCTCCTGTGTTTTGAATCAGTGGGAATATCATTAGAGCTCTAGTCAAGGTTATCTTGTGTCCTAGTATAAACTACCTTTTCCTTTATTTCTCTAGTTTGCTCTGTCTGTATCTGACTGTGAGTGAATGTAGCCCTCTCAGTCTGTTTAATCTCTAGGTTGCTTCACCTTTGCAAAGGATTTATTTTCATTTTTTTTTACTTTGTCCTTTACTTAGACGTCCATTGCTTACAGCTTTTCCTCATTTGAGTTTTCTGTCTTGTGTTGATAGAACTAGGTATAGAACTCAAGCCAGGTACTGCTGATTCCTCTTTTAATAAATTGCAGATGTCTTTCTTATTGGGAAATTTGTCTTCCTCAACACTCACCTGCTGCTTACAAGTCTCTGTTTTGGGGACAGTGTTTTAGCTTGATAGAAAGTTTATAATTCACTCAGATTGTGTACATTTATTACTTCCTCGCTTAATGTCTTTGAATTCTTCCTCTTCAATTCTGTTAGTCATTTCTACTCCTTGCTACGTAACAGTTTCATAGTGCAATGGTACGCCCACTGTCTTCTTTGCAGCACTTTGATTCATCAGTTTTTAATGTGTAACTCCCTTCCTTCTACTAGTTCTGCTCTGCCACAGTCGGTTTGTCTGTATCTTCATTCACATTTTTGTACCTTTGGGCTGTTTAACACTATTCATTGATCTTAATTGGATTCATGCACTCTTAAGAATTTGTCTGGTGCATGTTTCCCTCTTCCTCCTTTTTTCCAGTTTAAGCAGACGTGTATCTACAGGCTTATTCATTTGCTGGGTCCCTTCCCACAATGATAATATGGCCTCTCAAAAGGATTACCTTCTTCCCATTCCTTCAACCAATGTTTACAGTGCAGAAATCATTCCCTATTGCTTTACCTTTTGTTAAATTGGGAGCTACAGAAACATGCTGAACTAACTTTCCAAACACAGTTTGTGTTTGTACTTGAGTAATGGGATACTGTTTCCTATCTCCGTGAGAGCAGACTACTTCAACTGTGTTTTTTGTGAGTCTCTTTTTTTCATAAACATACAGTTCCAAAGGTGAGCATACTACCTGAAACTAATAGTTCTGCAGCTCTCTGGCACCAATTAAGATATTCCATATTAGTTCTGCGGTACCAAAAACATACTCAGCTGACTCGACTGTTTTTTTGCAGACAGTTTAATCGTATTCTTTAGGTTCATTATCATTAGTAGCATGATTTTCACTGATTACAGTTTCTACAAGTATAACATTGTTACTATTAATAGCACACAATCTAGCTGTATACCAATTTTTCCAAAATGTACAGTGGAATGACTACAGTTAATGATTTCTATTTTCAACCTATATTTGTCACATGCTTTTCCATAGGTTTGTACTGCTTAATTTTTAATATACTTTCTTTGCAAAGCAATTTCTTTACTTGTACAACAAAATACTCAGTGCTCTTAGGGTCACTTTGGAAAAAAAAACTTTTGTAAAGAAGCAGGCAGAATCCTCTTAAATGTATCAACTTCCTCTCTGTCATTTCTTATGCCAATATGTAATACAACTCCAAATAACTGAGCCCTTCTGCAGCCTATGTTGCTTTTCAATAGCAAGAAAGAGGTATGGTATAAACTTTTACTTTTACTATGTGACCCCAGGGATCTAGTTATAGTCTAAGTACAAGTTTTAAATCACATAACTAGCATACCTTATTTCTCAGTGGTAATACCAGCTCTGGGTAACAATGGGCCAGATTCCAAAAGAGCTGCTATGGGGGTGGGAGTGGGCAAATTCCAAAACACTTGCTCTCAGCCTGCTCTTAATGTAACTGGTCACTTATAGCGATAACAAGTCTTTTGGAATCGGGCCCAATATTTTTTTTTCACTTTTTCAGAGTCCTGATATTCAGTCACTTGCATGTCTATGAATGCCTTTGAAGGGTGCCATTTAGCATGTTGAGGGGATCCTGGCTGAGTCACTATTTTCTCATTATTTGTAGAAGTTGTACAGCTTGAAGGCAAGCAGGATCACCTTCAAGTCTTCCTCCTTGGTAGGTGTTTGACTGGTTCAACTACCCTTGATATTGCCATGGATTTAGGAAATGCCACCGCCTCCTTTGTTGCAGAAGTAATAGTGTCTATCAGCTGTTTCACAGTTATTATCTTGGTAAATGGACAAACATATCTACCCTCCAAACAAGCTTTCTTAAAACACACCACAGGACTGCTTTCTTTTTATCTGGGATATATTTGTTCCAACCTTTTTCTCACAGCACATACCACAAGAATGATGTCCCTTGCATTGGGGAGAATATGCTCAAAATATGGCCTTTTTTCTAAGGGAATGAAAGGTATCATCTCAGGAATTTTTGCATGAAAAGAATGTGTCAAAATCTGCTCACTGCACTCAACATTATAGAATAAAAAATGCCCCAGAGATGAACAGTCTGTAGAGTAACGGGATTTTCTTGAATATAAGCAAAAATAATGCAGCTTCTTCACAAATAATGGAATGAGAAAACTACTTAAAGTACATTTTAAGTATAATCCTTTACAGCAGGGATGCAGTCACTCTTATGTCTGACCAAGCTTCTCAGCAACTCACTTTTTTCTTGTGTTCCTCGAAAAGGAAAGATATCCGTGTGCCTTCTGGCATCTTTATCAGGTCTTTTTCTACTCTGTAGTGCTTCACCAAGAACTAATGTTTCAGACACAGAATTCTCTTCCAGGAAGGGCCAGTGATGCTAAACTGGCCAACTTCAGCCCTTAGTTTTGGCAATGATTGGTTTTATTTACACACAAACCAATGAGAACCTACCCTAACTAATACAGCAACCTTCCCATATTCATTAAAGATGGCTTTATATTTAATATTTATAAAAGCATTATTTCCATTTTTATGTTAGTTTTAGTTCATCTTGACATACAACTTAATCAAAAGTTTCCTTCTTTGGTGGCAAGAATGAAAAAACACCTATATAAAAGAATATGTCTATGGACAGTGCAGTGGTGCAGCGGTAGCATTGTCACCTCACAGCAAGAGGTTCGCAGGTTTGATTCTTGGCTGGGGTGCCTTCTGTGTGGAGTCTGCATGTCCTCCCTATGTTCATGTTGGTTTCGTCCAGGTACTCCGGTTTCCTCCCATGTTACTAAGACATGCATCTGGAGTGTTTGTCCCCGGGCTTCCGCTGAAAATTGGCTTAATTCCAAGTCGGATTTTAATGGTAAACAAATGTTAAATGAATAAGTAAAAGCGAAACACAGTGCTCTAAAGAACATGAAGGGACAGCATTGGGGGAATGCAGGTGCCATTTTTTAGATGTTTGAGGAACCATGCTACATTGACCATGATGCAATGCCCTCAATGCTGAGATGAGTATATATGCACACTTCAGCACTGGCTGGTGTGTATCCACTCCTTGGCTGGTCTGTGCTCCAAAGTCCCAGTGCATGTTGTGTTCAGTTCCAAGCCTTTACTTACAGGACACTAATAGTTCATAGGTTAGTACTAGGCTAACTGCCCTTGGGAGCCATTTTTTAAGCCTAGCCAATTATCCCTTGTGAGACTCAAACCCTGCACCTTGTGTTTGTAAGGCAAACACCTTAACCATTAGGCCACCCTCCCAACTCAAGACAAACCCCATCATCCCCCCAAATATAGCATCAGCTGTGTATTCCCATATCCTCCCGCCTTAGTCTTAGTCCCCAAACAATGAGAATAGATGCTAGTGGACTGAATATGGACTTTTTTCTTGGTTGTTTTCCACTTTCATCCTAATCTGAATCGATATGAACTGAGAAGTCTGGATGTGTGATTTTTATTTTCCTTGTAACATGTAGCTTATAGTTTCACCCTGCTAGACATGTCTACTGAATTGCCTTCTGAAATGCATTTGCTAAAATCTTCAGAGAGTTATACTGCAGTTTTGTTACTTTTGCCTTCCCATTTCGTTGCTGCTGGAATTTGATGCACCTAATGTTCCTAAGGTACTGTTGTGTGAGAGGAACAGAAAGCCTTTCTGAGATACAGAAGCATTATGTTCCTGCTGAAGTTTTTTTGGAACAGTAGAAGGGAGTTTGCTTTTGATGACATCTCAAGCTGTTATTCGTTGTGCTAAGTGTCTCTATTTTCTCTAGATGCACGATTAATGGTCTGCTGTTCATACCAGTTTAAGGATCATGTTGATATTTGTTAGGGGTAGAAGGAGCTTCATTTTAGCAGATGAAAAAAGTAAAGGGCTGTATGTTTTTCAGTGGATTTAATTTGCAAAAAAATAAATTATGTACTCACCATAACTTTTCATCTGTGTTGTTCATTTTCATTCTTCCTCAGCTTGTGGGTTCGGATCCAGTCCTCGGATCCTCCACTTTTTACAGCTCGTGGCCTACCACAAACACTTTAGCTCCTCACTTAACCATAATGCTAGGGTCCTCTTCCATAACTTAGATCTTGTTTGCTGCTCTTTATTTCTAAACAACCCTATATAAAAGAGAAACCACTATCTGAAGCTCAAAAAGAGGAACACTGGCTCCTTTGGTTTCCTCTCATGCTTCCAGAAGTAAAAAAAACAGGAGAGGTAGGGGGTTGGAGGGGAAGGAGTTGAGGAAGAATGAGAATGGGCAACACAAATGGAACATTATGGTGAATACATATCTTCTTTAACTGTTGTCAATTTTTATTCATTCCTCAACATGTAGGACAGTCCCCAGCTACCTGAAACCCTGGATGAACCCTAAGAAAGGATATTCTTGAGTACTGTTGAGCCAAAGGGTGGTCTTCCCTTAGGACCAGATCAACTTTGTAATGAGTAATAAAAGTATGAGGATTAGCCCAAGTGGCTGCAGCACAAATATCATCCATGGAAAATCTGGATTGAAATACTGAAGAGGTTGCCATGGATCTGGCCAAATAAGCTCTCAAAGGTTTTGGTAAAGACAAACCCAACTTATTGTAGACAAAAGAAATGCAGCTAGTTAACCCACTTGGCTTATGTTATTTTGGTAACAGGTTTACCTTACCCAATCTCAAATCTGAAAAAGAGATAAATAACTGATCTGATTTTCTGAATTTGTCAGTTCTATGCACAGAGAAATGTAATTGTCTACAAACATCCAATAAATGCAAAATGTATTCCCCTTTGTTGGAGAAATTGGGGAAGAAATCTAGGAGGTTGATGGAGTGATTTATTCTGGATCCTGACACCACCTTAGGAAGAAAGGATGGGTTGGTTCTTAAAGATGCTCTATGTTTATGGAAAAGCAAATAAGGAGGACTAGAGGATAAGGCTTGCAGTTCTGAAACTCTTCTAGCTGATATAATAGCTACCAAAATATTGTTTTCTTTAAAGGGGGGTTTCAGTAAAAAGCTTCCTTTAATAAAAGCCTTATGTAGTCACAATGAAGCTAAGGAAGAATTGTCAGCTTCAACATGTACATTTGAAATAACAGCCAATTGTACTTTAACTGTTGAAGAACTAGCCCCTTCATTACAAATAGTAGCCAAACATTTGAGAACCTTAGGGACTGGTGCTCTAAAAGGGTTGGTTTCTTTCTACTGAACCCAGATAACACACCTGTTACGTTTACTTTTGTAAATCTTTCTAGTAGAAGGTTTGTGGGAAGAAAAATAGTATATGATGTACAGGGGAAGAGAGCCTGGGTTGTCTCCTGTCAATGGAATTAGAGAAACCATGTGGTCAAGTTTAGGACCAAAATGTCCTAATGAGTCATGTTTGTCAGATGAGACAAAAGTTCTGGAATTGGATCCAAGATCCACAGGGGATGAGTCAGGTGAGGCCAGAGGAAGGGGAGCCAAATCTGACAAGACCTATAAGGGTCAATGAAGATTACTGTGCTCTTCAATCGAGATGCTTTCTGAAGACATTTGGGGATCAGAGGAGTTGGGGGGGGGGGTAAACATAAAGAAGACCAGAAGGCCGATCGTGGAGAAGAGTATTTTTCATTGACTCCCCCGGTGGGGGGATCAGGGCAAAACACTTGCTGCACTTGTTGAGGGGAGATGCAAATAGGTCACAGCATGGATGGCCCCATTGACAAAAAAATCTTCTCCATAATTTCCTTGTTGAGAAACCACTCATGAGGCAATAAGATAGATATTTTCAACTTGTCTGCTATCATGTTGGATTTCCTGGAATGTGTGTTGCTGTCAGAATTTGATTGGATGAAATCTCCCATACCACTCTCATAGTTTCTCAACATAAGAGGTAAGATACCCCTTGTTTGTTGATGTGACATACTATTGGCATATTGTCTGTCTGAATCACAATAGTCCCTGAAGGGAGATTGTCTTGAAAGACCTGAATGCTAGCAGGACTGCTCTCATTTCTAGTACATTGATATGCATGTTGGCCTCTTCTGGGGACTAACTACCTTGGACTGTCCTTCTCAAGAAATCTCCTCCACCCAAATTGAGATGCATCCATGGTCACTATGGCTTTGCGCTGAGGGAGTATGAATGGGCAGCGCTGAGGGAGTATGAATGGGCAGCACTGAGAAATCTGATTGGAGCAAATCCACCACCGGAGATATGTTTTGCATGCCTGAATTATTTTGATCTGGGTGGACAAGGGCTTGTACAGGATGGTCCACTGAGTTTCTGGGGTCCATTGAAGAATTCTCATATGGTATGTCACCAATGGTACCAGAATTATAGCAGCAGACATCGAACCTAACACCTGTAGAATTAATCTGTCTGACAGTGATGAGTTTTGAATTATTTTCTTAACTTGAAATTTTATAGTTTTTACTCTTGGCAGGGGAAGGGAGGCTTTCATTTATACAGTGTCAAACAAGGCTCTTATGAATTCTAGGACTTGAGTTGGTTCTAGATGAGATTTGTTGAGATTGACAGTAATGCCTATGTGAGAGCAAAATTGGAGTACATAATCTCTTGCTTCAATTACTAGATGACTGGTCAGGGTGGTAATGAGCCAGTCATCCAAGAAAGGAAACACTCGGAATACATCTAGTCTCAAGTGAGCTACTACTGCCGCCATGCATTGGTGAACACCATGGCTGCTTTCGTGAGACCAAAGGGCAGCACTCTGAAATGGTAATAACTGGGTCCCATCTGGAAGCATAGATATCTCCTGGATTGCCTGATCATTTTTAAATTATAGTACACATCATGAAGATCTATTAAGCACATCCAGTCGTCCTTGTGCAGGAAAGGCAAAATGGACTGAACATGACCGTCCAGAACCTGGTATGTTGAACCAATTTGTTCAGATTCCTGAGATCCAAAATTGGTTTCCAATGCCCTGTTTTCTTTGTCACTAAAAAGAATCTTAAGTACGTTCTGGATTCTTTCTGGTCTGGTGGGACCAGATGGCTATTTTTGCTTGCAGCTTTTTCTATTTCCAGAGTAGCTGCTTTTCTCTAACTAGGTGGAAAACTGGGAATTTTGTTTACTGTTAGAGTAGGGGGAAGGGAAAAGGGAATTATATAACCTCTGGAATTAATTGTTTGCACCCAGGTATCTTTTGCAATGTTTTGACAGGCTCCCCTTTGCAGGGATATATGACACCTGACTGCCTCCAGAGGTGGGCAGTTGAACCTCCTTTCAGAAATCCTGGTACAGCTTATCAGAGAGAGAATCTCTGGAGACCTGGTTCTGTGGTCCTTCTCTGCTGTTAAGGTGGCATCTATCATTAGAGTTCCCACCTCTACCCCTGGGGGAACTATCTCCACACAGATCATGGAAAGGACTCTGGGTCATTCTGAATCACATCTTCTTACCAACTTGTTGATTCCTAGAGAAGGGTCTTTGAGGGGCTGAAAAACATATGCCCACTGTCGACAGGGTCTTACCATCTTGCTCACACCTGGAGAGTGTGTCCTTTTGGGCCAAATGACAAACTTCCATCAAAAGTAGAATTGATGAAGGAAGATTTGAAGGGCTCTGCACAATCACACAAGTGCATCCAGGCATGTCTCCTAAAGGAAATGCCTGAACCCGCCACCATTGAGGTACCTTTAGCTGCATAGGAAATTAGCCTCATGGACGAGTTAGCAATGGACTGCAAGGTAGCTAACTGTGATGCAACAGAAGTCTGTGCCTCAGCAGTTACTGCTCCTGAGAGGGATTTGGAAAGCTCTTTAATCAAATCCCTCTGTAGACTGGTAAACTGCACCAAATAGTTCAGCGATCAGAGTGAAAGTCACTGAAGTGTAAACAATGCTATCCAGTGCCCTAGACTCCCTGTTGGGGGGGATGGACAGATGAACACTGTTCCATGATTTCTTTCTTTGTGGCTGCCACCAGGAGTCACCCAGGATGTCGATGGACCAGACCCAAAGACCTCCAGAAATTCTGATTCCTCTTGGGAAGGGTTATCGGTAAACTAACCACCTCTTGCTAAGGATCTCCAAAATGTCTCCTCCAAAGGAGACATCATCAGGTGGGGATTGTAGGGACCGATCCCCTTCATCAAAATCAGTATCTTCTGTGATTGACTCCTGAGGGGAGTCTAAGTGACTCTTTTTGCACTTTCTCTTCCTAGGGACTTCCTTGGTGGGATGCACTGGAAAAGTGTCAAAAGAAATAAGGATACCCTGCTGTGTGGTCTAGAGGCTTTGGGGTGGTTGTCCATGTGTGGTAAAGTGATGAGGCTCATGGCACAAAGACATCTGGGAACCAGAAGGAAGATCTGAGGAGGAAGGAACTGTCTGAATTCTAGAAGAGAAAACTCTCTCTAGTACCTCAAAAGCAGAATCTCCTGGGGGCAAGGAAGTCAGTGGAGCCAAGAAGGCATGCGTCCAGACCATTGTCTCCTTCTTACCCGAAGGTAGTCCACCCAATGCAAAAGTCAGAGCTGAGCTGTCCAATGCTGACTCTCTGAGGTGCAGAGCAGGCTCTGACCACTTTGGAGTTGACTCTAGCAACTTGGAGCTGACGATGGTATTTCACCCTGAGATTCATCCAGATCCAACAGTTTCTGAGCTGGTACACTCAGAGAAGCAATTGGATCTGAAGACACCACCATCTTCAAATCCAAAACAGACAGTCCCAGAAGGCTCGGTTCCAAGGGCTCCAAAACTGAAGGATGGATTGGAGAAGGTGCCAGAACCAGTGGAGTAGCACTGGTGAAGGTCTCCAGACATGAAGGGGTAGGAGCCAGGAGAACTCCCATCAGTATCTGCACTAAGAGGAACTTCCTCAGGAGCCAGGAGAACTCCCATCTATATCTGAGCTGAGAGGAACTTCCTCATCATTCTGTCCACATCAACCTCTGTAAGACTCCTTGAAGAATGGGATGAAGAAGCTATAGAGGGAGATCTTGAATGCTGACACCTCTCTAAAAAGAGTGAAGGTAGCTGAGAGGGGACTGGGTCCAGGGAGGATGCATATTGGGTCTGGGAAAGCTGTTTTGGTTCTGAGAGAACCACATTCAAAGAGGCAGACCTAGTATCTGAAGCAGTCAGATCCAAGGATTTGGTCTACGATCCAACTGTTCGGAAGCACTTCTTGTCAGCTCCTTACTAGGATCTGAAGATGCAGATGAAGATCTAGAAGGTTCAGCAAGTCATTTCCTCAACTCTTTCTGGTCTGCCTTGGAGGGTTCAGCTCCAGCCAGCAATTTGAAAAAACTAGTTTGTAGAACTCCCTTCAAAATCAATTTGATTTTCCTATCCACTAAAGCGCTAGGGTTAAATGACTTGCAAATATCACAAGGGACTTCTGTATGGGTAGTGCCCAAACAATATATATAACAGTCGTGAGCATCGGATAAGAGAATCTTGTGCCCACACTGCTTGCACTTAAACCTAAAAGGTTTTTCAGCCATAATCACAGAAAAAAGAAATAAGGCAAAGAATAAGCTTGTTTTATTTTCTTTCTTTTTTTAATGGTAAGATAAGGAAAAGAGGAAAGGACTACCAGCAGTGATAGTAAAGATTACCGAAAAACTGTAAAGCGGGATCGATAGGGAAAAAAACTACCACCAACAGTATTAAGTTATGCTAGAAAAAGCGTATAGCTAAGGGAGGATACAAAGTATACTAGTTTCAGAGAAAGGTAAGTTAGAAAAGGAGTTATAAAGACAAAAGGACTTCAATTTGACAAAAAAGTCACTATATGAGAGCTGTAAACAAGATCTGAGGTATAGAAAGGGACCGTAGCATTATGGATATGGGAGGAGCTGGAGAGTTTGTAGTAGGCCACGAGTTTTAAAAAGCAGCCAAGTCAGATCCAAGGAAAGGATTCAAACCCACATGTTGAGGAATGAATGAAAATTGACAACATCAGATCTTTAATTTTATTAGACGGACTAGGTTTATTTTTGGGCTAAATTTTACAGATTTTTTTTGATGACTTGTTTGGCCTGTTGACATCGATGTTTCTTCAGTCTTGATGGTATATATATATATATATATATATATATATATATATATATATATATATACACACACATATATATATATATATATATATATATATATATATATATATATATATATATATATATGTGTGTATGTGTGTGTGTGTCTATTTAATTTCACTGAAAGCCCCAAGTGTTGATGTCCAATACATAGACAACATGAATGCAGACACATTTGTAGTACAGTACTGTGCAAACACTGAGCAATAACCTCAGCACATGCAAAATACAAACTTAAGAAAAGACTCGAACATCACATTATGCAGGGGTGCAAGCCCTCCTCCCATGCTTCCCCACAGCCACTGCTAATTCACTATATTTACTCTGAGATTGTACAATTTTGGGAAAAGGCCATTTTTCCCAATTCTGATAATTCTTCAGTCTTATACAACTGCAAACTAGGAGCCATAATCAAAAATCCTAATGATGTGTACATCCTGCAGAAGGGCCTCACTGAGAAAGTGCCAAAAAGTGCACTGTCATCCCTTTTGGTAAAAACTCTGTACCCATGAACTACCATATAGACAGTAGTCTACTTAACACCAAAAGTGTGATAAGAGACATTGGGACACAGGTGGACAGTAGTCTCTCCTTTGATAATTACATCACCACAGTAGTCAGGAAATCCTTCTACATGGCACACCTCATCACAAAAGGTTTCTCATCCAGGAAAAAAGATGTTATTGTTCCCCTCTATTCATCACTCATTAGACCCATTATAGAATACAGCTCCCCTTTTGGTATGTGCCTCACAAGACATCTACAACTGGAAAGGTCGCAGAAATACCTCACAAAGAGGATTAATCGCCTCAAACAGATGCCCTATGCAGACCGTCTCAAAAACCTCCAGCTTTACTCCGTCGCATATCACCTACTCAGAGGCGATCTCTGCCTAACATACAAAGCTATGTCAAGCCCAGAGCAGTTGGACATGCTCCACTTAAAGAATTCCCAATCCCTCCGAGCTACATGCTCTAGGGAACTAAACATTGTCACCACAATAAACAGAACATGCTGGAGGGATAGATTCCTGTCCCAGAGACTTCCCATACTCTGGAACAAATTACCTATCTATATCAAACAAAGCTCCTCATTAGCATTCATCAAGAAAAATCTTGATGACTGGATAGGATGTGGGAAATTCACCCTGGGGATCACTTCTGTGGCTCTGCTCGACAGGGGCACAGGAAAATAATTTTCTTGAGTGGCGAAAGCTAGGGTACATTTTTGGCTAGGCTTATATAGGCCCTAGGGCCAATAGCCTAGTACCTACCTATGAACTGTTGACCATCTGTGTAGTTGACCACATTTTCCTGACTAAACAGATGTTGACCAAATGAGGATTTGATGAAACTGACCTCCTCCATATATATATATATATGTGTGTTTGTGTGTGTGTGTGTGTGTGTTGTGTGTAAACATATGCCTGTGTGTGTGTGTGTGTGTGTGTGTGTGTGTGTGTGTGTGTGTGTGTATATATATATATATATATATATATATATATATATATATATATATAAATATATATATGTTTTCACAGATTTACTTGATGTGGAGTAATTACTGTATAAATTTATATGTAGCTGCATATTAGTTATTGTATTATCCCATTTTATATTATTTCAAAATGCTTCATGAAGTTAACATTTATTTATTTGTTTTTCTGTACAATTATATATCAGAATAATTAGGGAGTTCCATCTAGTGTAAGTACTTCAATGACTGGCAGTGATCGAAAATGGAAACCTTACCTGATATAAACTTGGTCACATGATTATAGCATTTCTGTAGATTAGAGCAGAAATAAGTATATATTTTGTCAGTATAATTTTGGCAAAATTAGTCAGATACTGTTTGTAGCTTTCTTTTTGTGTGATATCTTTGATGTGCACATTATAGTTCAAGAGCCCTATCTTTTGATTACCATCTCTTTTAATAAAATTAGTATGTAGATTCATAGGTTAATACTAAGCTAATTGCCCTTGTGAGCCATTTTAAGCCTAGCCAATTATCCCTTGTGAGACTCAAACCCTGCACCTTGTGTTTGTAAGGCAAACACCTTACCCATTAGGCCACCCTCCCTACATATGTACATCATATGTCAGATGCTGATCGTGAGTTTCACCTAATACTTTAATGTTAACGCAGGAACTACATCTGGGAGAGTATTATTCTATTCCATAGTTTGAGTAATGAATTGTGAAAAGCATTTTGAGTCTGCCTTGGTGTTCTGCAGAGTCCTACAGCAGAAGAGAGAGAAAAGGAGACTTTGAGTGGATTAAGTACCTCTGTTTTCCTTTTTTTGCTAGCTGCATTATTCCGACTGCCTTTTTAATAACTTTGCTACTTATCTGAACTGTTTTTAAAATTTAATACTGTTTGCACTTTAAATTATAATTTTTTAAGTGTTTTTCATCTGTTTAACTGTAAAGGGCTACACACTCAAGTGCGATAGCCTGTTTTCTGCGTTAAAAGTGTTTTTATTGCTGTATTTGCTTTAACTTAAAAAAAAAAAAAATCCTATCCCTATACTCGTTTCCTGCCTTTCTAGAACTAGTAAAGTCCAGTTTTCAGATTTTGCTGAATTCTGGGCTGTTTGTAAGTTCCTGTGTTGGCCATACCTTTCTAATATAGAAGGTAGCTGGTCTGTTCATCAGTGAGAGTGGTGAGGTTTGGAACAGCCTCTCTGTCATTGGAGGAGTGGTTTCAGCTCAGAAACTGTAGTTTTATTGGCCATTTTGGCTATTTCTATCCCTTTCATTTTTCTGTTTAAAAACCCATGTTTGCGCAGTTTTTGTACTCGTATTACCTCGGCAAGAGCCTCCCTGGGTGTCCTGCAGATACAGCACTAGAGAGAGAAAAGGAGACTTTGAGTGGATTAAGTACCTCTGTTTTGCTTTTTTTGCTTGTTTTTGCTAGCCGCATTATTCCAACTGCCTTTTTATTAACTTTGCTATTTATCTGAACTGTTTTTGAAATCTAATACTGTTTACACTTTAAATTATTGCTTTTTAAGTGTTTTTCAACTGTTTAACTGTAAAGGGCTACACACTCAAGTGCGATAGCCTGTTTTCTGCATTAAAAGTGTTTTTATTGCTGCAATTGCTTTAACCTAAAAAAATCCCATCCCTATACTCGTTTCCTGTCTTTCTAGAACTAGTAAATTCTGTTTTTTCAGATTTTGCTGAATTCTGGGTTGTTTGTAAGTTTTTGTGTTGCCCAGACCTTTTGAAGATAGAGGGAAGCTTCTCTGTTCATCAGTGAGAGTGGTGAGCTTTGGAACAGACTATCTGTCACTGGAGGAGTGGTTTCAGCTCAGAAACTGTAGTTTTATTGGCCATTTGGGCTATTTCTATCCCTTTCATCTTTCTGTTTAAAAACCCGTGTTTGTGTGGTTTTGCTCATTGTGCAGTGCCATTTAACTAGGGCCATAAAGTCTGCTCTTCAATTTTTCCAGTTTCTTAGTTTTAGCACTTGAATCTGCTTCTTCGAGCTCAGCAGTTGCACAGAACTTGTTGTAAGCACTAAATAGCTACAAATTGCTACAGCACTCAACCTTCCTCATTACCTAGAGGAAAGCAGCTTTTGTACTTACTTTCCTCACTTGTCTAGAGGAAAACAATTTTTTATTCAGGCATGTCCAAGGGCCAGCTCCCAGTGTTTTTTCTTGTCCACCTGAAGAATCTTGGCATCTTGGGGCAATGTAGCAATTGCCTCATGTACACAGACAACCCTCTCCTCCTACTACCCAACACTACAACCTGTGAGAGATGCACTTATATAGCCAAACTGGAGGCAAAGCTCTCTCCAACCAGGACTGAACTAGTCAGTCAAGAGGAGAAGGTTAACACTTGCACCACACCACAATCATCACATAGTCTCACTAAACCTACACCACCAAAACCCACACATAGAAACACAAAAACATTCCCGGAGGCTCTCAATAATAATCTGCCCAACCAACAGAGACCTCCAAAGCAGAAACACAGGCAACCTCGACCCCTCAACACAACCCAAAAGACACAAAACCCACAAACTCGGTGTGCCACTCAACCACTGCCCATAAGGCAAAACAACGTACCCAACACATTAGTCATAGGTGACTCTATAGTCAGGCCCACTGATGTTCCACTCACCAGACTAAACAAGAAGAAGGTTACTGTTAGCTGGCAATCAGGTGCCAGGATCCACCACATATGTCACGCACTCAGGTCACTCCACAAGTACAAATATGACTCTGTCATTGTCCATGTTGGTGTGAACGACCTGAGGCATACCTCCCTGGACTACATGAAAAGAGATGTGGAAGAGTTCTCTGATCTTGTAATCAAGGCATATATGACCCTACACCTGAGTAGCATCCTACCTTCACCCAGAATGATACCACAGTACAAGGACAAAATGATTGACTTCAACAATTGGCTAAGCTTCTGGTGTCATTCTGATGGGATCCAGTATCTGTCTGCCTGGGACAACATGGTCGACAGGTCACAATGCTTTGCCAGAGATGGCCTGCACCTGTTGCCCCTGGTATTCTGGATACTGGCTAAGGCTCTTTTTTAGGCAAGGTTCAGGTGACAAACCCACCACCATAACAGGTACAGGCAAGCAAAAACTGAGGGTAATGCTACTCAATGCTAGAAGTCTAAACCTCAAAATGCACTCACTCAAGGCACTCCTTAAAATGGAGAACATCGATATCTGTGCAGTGACTGAGACCTGGTTCAAGGCTTCAGAGAGCACCCCTGCATTTACCAGGCTATAACTCATACCATACCTTTCGGCCAGACCGGAACACCAAAGATGGAGGTGTATCCATATTCATTAAGGATATCCACATCTCCAGGCTAGTTGCCCAACATAATACAACCAAAATTATCCAAGTGCAACTAACTCTGGGCAAAACTGCAGTCCACATTGTAGCTTGCTACAGATCCCCCACCATGCCCTAGGATTCCCACTCCTCTTTTCTTGATATACTGGTTCAGCCAAACACCCTAATAATGGGAGATATCAACTATCCCACCATTAACTGGGAAAACTACTCATGTACCAACTCCTTCGCTCAACGCTTTCTATAATTCATAAATTCTAATGGCCTGGATGAACTTATCCTTCCCCCACCAGGGGCAACAATATCCCAGACCTAGTTATGACCAACATGAGTGACCGGTGTTCCATACCCGAAGTCAACTCCTTGTTGGTTAGATCCGACCATAGGCTAATCGCTATAGATATCCACATCCTGCCCCCATCCCCCATTAAGGAAACTGTAAAAATGTTTCTCCAAAGCCAACTTCATGCTTCTTAAGACAGAAGTGGCAAACTTCACGACACCCATATAGATGGACAATGCAGTTTATGACTGCTGAATCCTACACAAATTCACTCTATAATCACTTACGTGACTGCATGGAACATGCTATCCTCCAAAAAAGGAAGCCAATCTGGTAGTCCCCAAACTCTACAACAGAAGGAAGAAACTGCTGCAAAAGAGAGTAAAAGCCCATAAGTGGAAGAACTCCCTGGTCAGCCTCTGTAAGAAGCTGAGATCCCTCATAATATCCTCTAAAGCTAGCTACAAAAACAAGATTGCTACTGATTCCAAGGACAACCACAAAGCATTCTATAGATATGTCAGGAATCTCAATGGTAACACCCAGATCTGCTCTGAGTTAGAGCACAATGGCACAAAAATCACAGAACCAACTGATATTGCCAACATTCTGGCTGATAGGTTCAGTGCTAACTTTACCCACCTCTCACCCCCTAAAGGGCCCATATCTATACTGGAAGAATGCGGAGCCCCTGCAATCACAACTGCACAGGTAAAAACTGCACTTTCCAAAGCCAAGAGCACAGCATCCATGGGACTGGACAACATCCCAGGCTGCGTTCTACATGAACTTCAAAACAAACTGGCCCCCCACTTAGCACCATGTTCAATCATAGCCTCACGTCAGGCTTTGTACCCACTGAATGGCACACAGCAACAGTTATACCACTCCATAAAGGGGGAGCCACCACAGACCCTGGGAACTATTGCTCTATTAGCTTGACCAGCCTGGCTGCAAGGCCATGGAACGCATCATCATGGAACTCATAAACAAAGACATTGGTAACCTCCAAACTCTGGACCCCACCCAGTTTGGGTTTGTGAAAGGCAGATCATGCCTCCTGAACCTGATTGACTTCTTTGAAACAGTCACTAAAGCCGTAGATGAAGGTAAGGCAGTTCACACAGCCTATCTAGACCTTGCTAAGGCTTTCAACACCATCCCCCATTCTGGAATTATAGATAAACTCACTAAACTGGATATAAATCCATACGTCACAAGATGAGTCCCCAACTGGCTCACTGACAGAACCCACACTGTAAGAGTTGCAGACTGCATATCTGACTTCAAACCAGTGATGAGTGGAGTACCACAGGGTTCAGTCCTGTTTGGTATTTACTTCTCTGAAATATGGGCTAACACAGAGGGCCTCTGGCTGATGAAGTTCGCAGATGACTGCAAATTATGTGCCATAGTCGAGTCCCCAAATGACGTGGACATCCTACAGAGGGGCCTCACTGAGACAGATGCCTGGTGTCAGAGCCATGGCCTCAAGCTCAATGCCAAAAAGTGCATTGTCCTTCCCTTTGGAAAAAACTCTGCACCCATGAAGTACCACATAGGTGGCAGTCCACTTAATGCCGAAGGTGTAATAAGAGACCTTGGGACTCAGTTGGACAGTAGTCTCTCCTTTGATAATCACATCGCCACAGTAGTCAGGAAATCCTTCTATGTGGCAGACCTCATCATGAAAGGGTTCTCATCCAGGAAAAAAGAGGTCATTGTTCCCCTCTATTCGGCTCTCATTAGACCCATTATTGAGTACAATGTCCCTTTTGTAATATATCTCAAGACATCTGCAACAGTTGGAAAGGCCACAGAAGTACCTCACAAAGAGGATTACGGGACACAAATAGATGCTGTCTCAAAAAACTCCAGCTTTACTCCATAGCATATCGCCTACTCCAAGGTGATCTCTGCCTAACTTACAAAGCTATGTCAAACCCAGAGCTGTTGGATATGCTACACCTAAAGAAATCCCAATCCCTCCAAGATATATGCTCTAGGGACCTAAACCTTGTCACCACAATAAACAGAACATGCTGGAGGGATAGATTCCTATCCCAGAGACTTCCCATACTCTGGAACAAGCTACCTATTTATGTCAAGCAAAGTTCCTCATTAGCACTTTTCAAGAGGAATCTTGATGAGTGGATGGGAAATAAGAAATTCATCCTGGGGTCACTGCTATGACTCTGCTCGACAGGGGCACAGGTAAATAACTTTCTTGGGTGGCGAAAGCCAGGGAACCTTGTTGGCTAGGCTTATATAGGCCCTTGGGCCGATAGCCTAGTACCTACCTATGAACCTATGAAAAGAACAATATTTCTATCAAATCAGATGAGATAAATAATGGACCTAAACCAGCTGAAAAAGACTGCACTTTGTCTAGAATGATATGAAGGCCTTTTTCTTTTAGCCAGCTTGCAACTGACCTTAGATCTATGGGTTTCTCCTGTGGGTACTTTCTTGCCAAGCCAACTACACTGGGGCATCCTGGCATGTCTCTTTCCTGATAGGTCATATCCCTCTAAGTAGTGATTTCCATACAGCTCTGGACAGGAATGGAGAAGTCAGGTTTATAATATTGTGGCCAGGCTGGGGTTTTGGTTAAGCCCGACCTCCCACTAATGTGCAAGGCTGATGTCACCCAGGGGGTTATACAACTGAGATGCAAGGGAAATAACCCCTGCCATCTGTTTTTGCCCGCCCACCTAATGCAGACCCTGAGTGAGCAAAGCCTCCTCATTCCTCCTCTTTATGGCCAGCTCCAGCAAGAGGGTGCCATTAAATGAACTCAAGTCACTTAGGTCATAGCCAAGTTTGTGTCTGTGCTGACTGTCTAATATGAGGGTTAGTGTTGAGGTCATTGTAAAGAAGAAAACAGTCTTATCGGAATACTGGTTAATTTTGCAGATCCATAGTTCTTACTGTTATAAAGTATGAGTCTAGTAAAATGATCTTGATAGATCTAAAAATAAAGCACCAACAGACTAACCTAAATTAGACGGTGAAAAGTAGAAAGTGTGAAATGAGCTGGTTCAGTGCTGTGACCTATAGGAACTTATTCTGAGAATCAGAAAGACTACTGTATGTGAAACGAGCTGGTTCAGTGCTGTGACCTATAGGAACTTATTCTGAGAATCAGAAAGACTACTGTGGTCATGTAGGAAGGCAGCATGCTATACATGTATACACTTTTCAAGCACCTTTGTGAGTGAGACAGGATAGCAATAAAAACAAAGTCACAGGAGGAGCCACCTTTATGTCACAGTTTTCCAAACTATTGGGAATTAACATTCATGGATGAAAATGATGAAGATGATGGCAGAGGAACAGCAAAAGGCACCAGCTGCTAAATTTAGACTTTCAGGTGATGCCATCATTCTTGTCTAGAGATCCCTCACATTCCTTGGGTGCCTTGCATCCCATGCGTCTCAGTGCTCCCGACTGCCAAATGCTGCCATCTGTCACATGATGTTCCCATAGCAAAGACTCACGCCAAGTTTGGTGAACTTGCATCAGATATCACTCCTGTCCCTCTTGGCTAGCTTTCCCAGTACTCAAGCTGACTAATATAATGTGGACCATGTGAGTACAGTCAAGGAAAATTTATTATAACCCATTTCTTACAGTGTGGTGGTTTAACATGGGGACTGGTAACCATGACATCCAGCTTCATTCTGAAGTCCTAGGTTTGATTCCTTGAGTCTTGGGGTGCAAAGGTTGTGAGTGTCTGTGTACAAGGCATGTAAATAAACAGTGCTTAAGTGTCACCACTCAAATGAGGCACTTGTGCCTACAGAGTAAACCTGGTTAATAAATAAATAGTGTTAGGCAGTGGGGATCACAGATCCTGGCAATGAGACTGCCCATTAACATACAGTTGGGTCTAAACTGAATGAATGAGGTCTGAGAGAGTGGTAGAAGTGTTAGACATGGGGCAAGAACTACAGAATAGCTCTTTAACAGATCACAAAGACTCCATAATACTGTGCAAGCAGCCTTTTTAGCATAGCCGGCCTTAGGCATAGGCCAACTAAGCAGACGCCTAGGGCGCCGCTTTAGTAGGGGCACTTTTCCATTATTTATTTGGCATAGGTAGACCAGGATGGGGGCACTGGGTGGTGTGGTGGGGGGTGCCGTGGTGCCCTTTTGCCTAGGGCACCAGTTGACCTAAGGCCGCTCCTGCTTTTTAGAACTCCGTACTTATTTTCATTAAGCGAGGTGATGATAAGACTATAATGAATACTTTTTTGCAGACTACATATCATTAACTAACTGCATGTATCAGTGTTTACGTAATAAGTGTAATCTTTAAGCTTGGGAGAGTCTCAAAATGTTGCATCTAGGCTTATTGCTTAGCTATTTTTTCATATTGCCTTAACTGCAGCTGACAAATACTTTCATGAGTTTTTACCATTTTTTCATAAAATGTCTCAGAGAGTTAAAGCCATATGCACACATGCTATTTATTTGTTTTTTTTTTTTTTCAAAGTTGCCTCTTAAAAGGCAATTTATAATCTTTCTGTTGGGCTTTCCATCTGCTAAAATTCAATACAATATGATAATTCTTTTTCTTCAGGATTCTACCCTATAATCTTCTGCTTGTGATGTCATTATTTCTTTTATCAGCACCTCTGCATTTATCTGTGGGAAATCTAATGAATCATGACAAGTTCTTATAGTACACAAATTCCTTTAGCAACAATGAGCAAAAGGTGGTAAATACAGAAAAAAAATGGTAAGAAGGCATCCACGTGTATCAAATGCAGTCCTAGGAATGTTTCTTGCATGTAATAGTATTCCCTTTAGCAAACATAACTGAAACTGGCACTTCAAACCCCATACAGACTATGTCTTCTCGCTGTTATCCTTTATGTGGAGAGGTTGACAGTGACACCAGCTGAAGCAGGTTATTTACTGTTTATGTTTCATGCCACTTTAAATATTAAAGCCTGTTATTGCAAAATAGTAACAATTCTGACATATGGAAATAAGAGTAGCTTACCATCTGGGATAAATTATGAAGCACATCAGCATGAAGCCAGATGCCTGAATTATCCTGAAAGCTTGAAAATAGAATTTATACCACATACTACCAACTACATAGAACTTTTACTTTCCCAGAAATGTAGGTTCAAATCCCAGTACAGACTGAGTGCACAGTGTACCTTCACCACCTCTAAAGGTGTTAAGTGTTTCTTCTTATCCTCAAAGCATTCTTCAAGTAATTCTGCAAATACTAAATGCTGACAGTAAGAAGAAGGCATAGAATCTATAATATTTAGATGTGATCTTTCAGATTACTTATTTAGGGTAAATCCAAAGCATTTGCACAGGGTTCCTAGTGATTCACTGAGTTGTGTTGTTCAGTCAAAAACAGATCTAATATTATTTTAGTAGCAAAATGACACATTGGCAACACAACTTAGTGAATTTAGAGCTATATGAATATGTGTACTTTGCTAATTTTTGTTTTAAAGGGGTCTGCATCCACTTCAATTTCTGCAAATTCACTTACTCTGAAGTGGTAGTACCTCAGACTAGGATTCACAGAGATGCACTTTATGCCCAAACAGGTGTGATGCTACATGCTGGTGATACAAGATAGTGAGGAGGAACCTCATCTGATAATATTGGAGGGACTGAGGGGGATATAAGTAAGAGAGGAAATACCTGCTGTCATTATTGAATCTCATCAAGGATCTGAACCTCTGAAGGATTTTCGGGTGAATGTCCTGCAGAAAACGAAACATATCTCCCCTATTGTTAAAGACCCCCAATGTGAATAGTGGGATTTTTCTCAGGGTTTGTTTAATGGCCTTGAAGCCTCCTCAAGGGGTGTTTGTCCTTGCCCCTAGTCTTTCACTACTGTAAAGAGACATAAGGAATTTGATTCCTTGGATGAGGGCTGGGATTCTGGAGAAGATTATCTGGCGTATTCTTTCCAAACTCTTTCCCCTCTGGACTATGGTTCAGGGCAGAATTCTTGAGTCCAGAGTCTCCCTTAGAAGAGTTGCCCTTTGGGGTTACTGTTGCATGCAGAATGATATATGTTAAATGGGACTGTTCTCAGGTCTCTGGCATTCAAAAAAAAGGTACTATGAGCTCCTACAAATGGAGTCTTCCAAGCCATCAGCTGTCCCTCTTGTTTGGCTGCCTTTTTGGAGACCTCTTCTACTGCATCTGTAGCTCCTGACTCTCAGCCTCCAACACCAAAGATACCTGATCAGTTCTACAAAGTACCTGAGGACAGCAAGTTTTTGTATAAGTGCCCTTCTGCTGATCCTTCAGTGGTCTCTATTTCTTCTGACAAACCATCTAAGTTGTTTTCATTTACTAAGCTCCTTCCTTCCTTGCTTCCTTCTGAATAGGATGGTCAAGCCATGGAGAGGTTCAGCAAGAAAGTTTATACTGCTGCCACCCTGTCATTTAGGACCATTAATTACCAGACTCGCATGACCAGTATGTTTTGGACCTCCTTTCCCAGATTTCTAATGTGGTGTCTGACCTTCCACATTCTAATGAGAAGGCTTCTACTCTTTCCCTGACGGGGTCCACTTCCCAGGTCACTAGTCACTTCCTAAAGTGCAGCTATGATGCAGCTGATGCCTCTTCCAAGGCTACTGCTTTTGGTATAGTGATGAGGCATTATTTTTGGATACATTTTCAGGTTTTACCTAATGATATTAAGGCCGAGATCTTGGATGTCCCCCTAGTTAACAAAAATCTCTTTGGGGCAACTGCTGCTGACTTATTTAAGTCTATCCAGATAAGGGCTAGGTTTTACAAGAACTTTAAACATATTTTTGTTTCCCCCATCCCAAAATTCCAAAGGAATTATCCTTAGTCTGCCTTTTTTGTAGCCAGACTCACCCGCCTCTTAAAGGTAAGAAGGGTTCTAGGCATGTTCCTCCTGCTAAGTCTACTCAGACTCCTCCTTCCTAGAAACCTTCTTTTCAGGACAAGTCTGTTTTTATTTGATGCTTGCTCCTCCCTTCCCCTAGGGCAGGTCCCATTGTATTTTTGCCTTTCTTTATCTCTTCGAAATTGATATTGGATCACCTTAATACTCTTGGGCACACTCTATTATGCATCGGGGATATTTCATGGTTTGGGAATCCCTTCCCCACCCTTTCCAGGTATTCCTCAACATCCTTGAAAACAGCTTTCTCACTTTCCAGAGGTTCTGCAATCCCTTTTGAATTAAAGCACCATTCAACTAGTTCCATCTGCCCAGGTAGGGAAGGGGTTTTACTTCAGAATATTTTGGATTCCTTAGAAGGAGGGTACACGGAGAGCAATTGTGAATGTTTCTATGCTCAGTACCTTTCTCAAGGTTCCTTCTTTCCTAACATTATCTCTTCAGACCTTGTTTTCTCTTCTTCTTCCGCTGGCCATTTTGGTTTCTCTTGACCTCAGAGATGCATACCTTCACATTCCCATTCACCCTTGGTTCAGGAAATGTTTACATTTCTCTGTTTCTTCCTTGTATTTTCAGTTCTTCACTTTGCCCTTTGGCCTTTCTACTGTCCCAAGGGTACTCACCACATGTCTTGCTCTTGTCATTGGTTTTTGTAGGCTTCAGGGGTTAGAGATTTTTCCTTATCCAGTTGACCTGCTCATTCAAGCTCCTTCTCTCAGCAATCTCTTGCAGGATCACAAGTTTGCCATTTGCCTTCTACACAGTCTGGGGTTCACCACAAACCCACAGAAGTCAGTTCTAATGCATTCCCAGGATCATGTTTTCCTTGGATGCAAGCTTCAGACTGTTCCCATGCTGGGACCTCTCCCTACACTCCCAAGGTTCTCTGACAACCTTTTTCCTATCTCTTCGTCATCTGTCTTCTGTCATGGCCATGGAATTTCTTGGGATTCTAGGAATTTTGGCCTCCACTATTACCATGCTCCCCTCACAGCAGAATCCATATGAGGACATTTTAATGGTACCCCCTGGAGTTTCCTGTCCCTTTTCTTCCTTGTCTCAAACTCAAGCTTCAGTGGTGGCTTCATCAACTCTCCCTCTCAATCCAGTATTTCCTTTTCAGGCTCCAATTCCCTCTTAGGAACTGTTCATGGATGCCTCAGACATGTGGGTAGCTTTGTGTGGCCGTCTAAAGGTTCATTGTCTGTGGCCTCCTCATCAGAGGTCAGAGCATCCATCTAACCATCCATCCTCAAACCCTTTTCCCATTTTTGCACATGGGGTAGGGTGTCACTTTAACAGAGACAATCATGTAGAACCAATGTTTATACCACCAAAGCTCTGCAAGTTTTTTATTTCATCTTTCATCCTGGGCTCCTCTAAGTCTTGACATACCACATCACTGTGGTGTTGTCAGTTAACAAGCATGGGGGCACTAGGTCCTATAACCTTTGCAGACTAGCTCTTTATGTCTGGTGTCTAACTATCCAGTACCAAGTAAATCTGCAGGTGGTTTAAATTCCCTCCAAGCACAATCTCGTGGCAGACTCTTTGAGCAGGTCCAGAGCACAGGCTCATGAATGAATGCTTCACAAAAATGTATTACTGGATATTGTCCATCTGTGGGGGTATTCCACAGGCAGAGGCAGATCTTTTCATGTCCCCTCTGAACAGACAGCTTCCTCTATTCTGTTCCAGAGTCCCAAGTCCTCTGACTTGGAAAGTGAGTGTCCTGTCTTTTTCTCAGAAGGGAATGTTTCTGTATGCTCCCCCCTTCCTCTTTTGCCTTGACTTATGCACAAGATCAGGCAGGACTCTTAAAAATCTTGCTGGTGACTCCCTTTTGACCCAGACAGCATTGGTTGCCCCTTCTTTCTCACTTGGCAGTGGGCAGTCACTGCAAGTTACCTCACTGGGTGGATCTTTTCACACAAGGCAAGGGATCTCTTATCCATCCCCAACTGTCCACTCTTGAAATGGTAATGTGGTTTGGATTCCTTTTAGGTGCCTCTTTTCTGAGGGAATGCTCCAAGTTCTGCAGGAGGGCAGGAAACCCACTATCAGAAAGTCATATATGTCCAAATGGAAAAGATTTTCTGTATGGTTTCTCTCTTGCCATTAGGATCCCCTCTTTGTAGAGGTTCCTCTGGTTCTCACGTACTTGTGTCATCTGCCCCATGCTGAGTTGGCATGTTCTTCAGTTAAAGCTCACCTGTCAGTAGATTCTGAATGTCTGTCCTTGATGCCTCCTCTGGCCTCTCAGTTTGAAAAGTCAAGCAATTTCTTAAAGGTTCCCTTCATATCAGGCCTTCCAGGAAGGCTAGCTTTAAAACTAGCCAGGTTCCCTTCTTGTGCTCAGAATAACCTATCGTTACCCATTTGGTTATCAATTGTCATTACCCAACCCATGGCCGATAATTATATATTACCCCTAATGAGAACAACTGGGATCATACCATTGATAATTTGAGGGGATCCATGCATTTAGCAGCTCTCCATTAGTAGTACAGGAGCAGTCCAGTGGTAAGCTTTCTTTTTCCCATCCATAGATCTAAGTTACACTTGAAAATGGACAGGGTTGAACTTTATTTTATATTATTGGATGGGGAGTCTGTTTCACAGTAGCAATGTCCTCTGCAAGATATACCTATCCCTCCAAAATGTTCTGTTGTTGCAAAAGAGGTTTAGATCCCTAGACCAATAATAGTAATAACAATAATAATTAATAGATTGAAGTCATATATGTAGAAAAATAACAGACATCAAATTAAAGACAAAAGCAAATGAATTGATCCTAAATGCTCAAGGGTTGCCTATAAGCAGAAGAATTTAAGGACAGTAGAGAAGTTAATTTTTGTAATATGTTAAACTGTGAAATGAGCATTATAATGTTCAATTAAATGCATTTGGTTTTGTACCATGTTTATTCTGAATACATTTCATTTCCGTGCAGTGTCACTATGATACCAAGATACAAATGTAGCCTCATAATTAAAGGAAAATTAAATGAACAGGTCAAATGTTTATCTCATTACTCATTGCTGATATACAGATGGTTTGTAAATGTGTTTATAGTAAACTGAATACAGAGGGATGGTGACTGCTTGTCAAAAGGACAACTGTCTAGGTTGGATAACTGTGTCTGAAAGCAAACACTCTGTAGCAAGACCTGTTTTTCATCCTCTGAGACCACCACAACTCCAGAATATTATGTACTGTAAATATAATAGTCTCAGGACTAATATATTTGTTTAATACAATTACTGCAGTGTGATGGGCAAAGACGGGATCTCATAATTTTTGCTGCAAGTCATTACTGTTTCACTTAGGGTGCACCTCTCTAGCTTCACTTGAAGAAGTAATTTGCTGTTGCAACCCCACTATGAAACTCTATTCAGACACTGTTGTTTTGAAAGTAGAAAGATTTTGGGTGGATTTCTTTCAGAACACAGTAGCAGTTTCTGCAGATAAACATCTTCTGCCAGATACTGTCAGCAGGTGCCCTTGGACAGTGGATTGCTGCAAAGTTCTAGCGTTAGTAACTCACTTTTGCATTTTTTGAGATGTAATTTTCTTCTACAAAGTAAAGTGAAACTTAGGCTAAATAAATGGATGCATAAACTTCTGTCTGTTTTTAAAAATGTTCTTAATTGTTTTCTTGAAACAGGAAGTCTTCTCACAACTGCTGCTCTGTTGTGGTCATTACTGGTTGTGTTAAGCCTGTTAAAGGGTTTTTTTAAACATTACAGTGTGTTAGAAGAAATTGCCTTTGATATGTGTCCAACTCTAGCACTGCTGGCCTTAGTTTGACGCCTTTGTTAGTCGTCTTTGCAGAAAAAAAAAACTACTTAGCTCTCATTAGCCCAAGACAGTTGATGTAACATTTAAGTGATACAAGACATCTGTTTGTTGAAACATGTCAAGTGCTGTTGTATATTTTTTCTGTTCATTAGGCCCCATTGTGCACACCAGCTAACCACATCTGTGTGCAGTACTTCAGAATCTATTCCTGCAGCATACAGCCAGATGTCTTTCTCATTGCTAAAAGCTTTGATATTCCTTGCTTGTGTCAGGCAGATTGGGTAATTTTACCAACAGCAGTGTTAATTTCATTCAGAGAAAAGAGGTGGGGCACAGACCAGCATCAACAAATAAGATCTAAAGTGGGTTAGTGATGACATTCTTAATGAACACATCTATTTAAGTGTTTTCTAAACTTAGCATTGGATGTTTAGTACTTTCCTCTATAGGCAAACAGGACTTCACTCATTCATTCACTTAATAACTGCTTTATCCTGTTCATGGAAGCAGTGGAACCAGATCCGATCCTGGTACTCGGTGGGAACAAGGCACACAGAACAATCCTTAATGGGCTACTAGCCTATCGCAAGATATGCTAACTCATTCTATCATAGAGTCGTGCATATCTCTGGATAATTTGAAAGACTGTTGATTCACATATGGAAACCAAAGAATGTAATGCAGGGACATCTTGCAGACTCTACAAAGAAGTCCTCCCTTAAAAAGAAGTAAACTGGGAAACCATATGCAGTGAGTCAGCAATGTAATAAGTGCTTGACACATGACTTATATTCTGTTTTTTTTTTTTTTTTTTGAATATTCTATGGTCCTTTTGGACCCATTTCAACCAGTTTAGACATCAACCAAGGAAACTTCCTCATGCCACTGTGTCTATGGTATGATGTGGTGCATCAAAAATTCCTTTTGCTGGGCTAGATCTCATAGCCTTCTAGTTATCCTGGGAAAACGTACAAGTAAACTGACAATTTTTTGAACTCTTGGCACTGTAAAGTGTAAGCTGATGGGTAACTTTGATAAGCCATTTATTTTCCTGCAGTGGCTTTCTGTTTCTGTTTACACTCCTACCAGGTGTTCATTGATTATGGCATGACAAACTTACTTGTAGACATTGAATAATTTTAAAAATTACTGAACAAAAAAAAATCACTTTCCACTAAGTTACTGTCTCTTCTGTGTTGCAGCTTGGCCAAGAATTGAACGGACACAGTAATAGTAAGGGGTCTTATAAGTGGCTTCATGAGGAAGTGCATATGATGAACATTGTTACAGAGAGGCTGAGTAAAGTGAGAAGCATGTTGCAGCAGAATATGAAAATCTGTTACAATTAGCTTGCTCATTCAGTAACATGAGTGGAAAACGTGTTACAATAGCAGGTATTGGCAGTAATGGAATTGCTATCCGTATAGTTACAGATATTCTCTGCATCTAGCTAGTGAAGTGAAAAGCTTGCATCTAAACATGTCACAAATTCACATTCATTTAATGAAAAAGATTTGGCAAAATTATTGACTTATGTGCATGATTACTGTAAAAAGAATGGGAAGTTGATATGAAAGGAAAGTGCTGACTTACACACTGTTGAGAAAATGCAGCTCTATGCTCATATCTCAGGAGAGCTATTACTCTGATTGTAAGGCCACAAGTCTATAGGATTTACAGCAATGACTGCTCATAATTCACTTTCACATTTGTTATAACACATTGTATTCTCAGTTTATGCACATAATTTCAAGGGGTGTTCCCATATACTACACAATGTTCCATGTTTAAAATACTATTCCAAGTTTATGTATATAATTAAACATGTCTGCATACTCACCGCACTGTGTATCCAGACACAAATACTGCTGGAAAGTGTTTCATTTGTAATCTGGTCTGGTGCTCTTGATTGTGATAGAAATCCATATGGCACAGACAATAACAGACTGGTAAATTGATGGTTTTCCTGGCCAAGATCTAAGTGGAAATGTCTATGGCACAATGTCTCAAGTCAGAGGAAGAGATGGGAAAATAAATTGATTGGGGGCTGATTTAATTGTTATTTCTTATCAGGACTGCACAGTTTACATTTGAACACAACTTTCAGCATACTCGGAAATTTATCAACATTGTTTTCCAAATGTCTTGCCTTAACAGTAGAGTTTCTCAGCTTATGTGGTCCTTGACTGAGTATAATCAGGAATCCCAGCATTACAGTACAGATGATTAAATCTGTGAGTTTCCAGCGATGCTGTCTATGGCAAATTATAACATACTCTTTTCTCTTTGCAAATGCTTTTCTCCCCCAATTTCTCAAATTTATTCCAAGACATTAGTATATATCTCAGTATATCTTTTCTTACTTGTCACTGCTGATGACATCTCCGCTTGTGTCTGTATGATTTTTGAAATGTACGTGGCTTTTTTTCATTAGGCATCTAGTTTTTTTCAATATTCTTTTGCTAATAATGTTCAGGCCTATACTTTTTATGCTGTAACAAAATACTTGCTTTTTGTAAGATTTCAGATTATACATGTCTGCAGTGCATACCTTTCAACTTCTTTGCTCAAGAAAGTTAGACAAAGTCAAAATAATGGAGCAGGGGAAAGGCCCAAAATCAGTAACAAATGTTAAATATTAATCTAATTCACTTAAAAAAGTTAACAGAACAACAGGTTTTACATCAACATGTGTTTTAGCTGGAAGGAAATGTTAATGGCCAGGTCAAAATTTTCTGTACAACTAATGGAAATAAAATAAATAAATAAATGAAAAGAAATGGATGAGCTTCATTCTGCATTTCTTGGTTTGAATCACTCTCAACTCTAAAAAGGTTCATGTTGAAAATGCATGGTCAGTAACTGTGCTCCTCAGAACAGAGGGATGGAAAGTGCATAGATAATAAGTATATACTTAGTCCAAGGTTGCATTCCCTAGAAGTACTCCTCATATTCTGAGAACTGCCATTTTGGATCTAGTAAGTAGCAGGCATGTGGGGTGGGGCTGGGTGCAGGCAGATGAAGCACCCCTACAAAAATGCTTTAATGACATGGCAATAAGTTTCAGTATTTATTTTTTTTTTCTTGGCATTTACAATTTTTTTTCTTTTTTTTAAATCTGTGGGACTCGGAATTCTGTGTCTCACACTTCCAGTAGAGAACCACTCTAAATAGGTTACCCCTGAGACAATTGTTCAGTGGTCACCCATGTGAAGAGTCAGTTGAGCTATGTTTCTTACTTATTTAACAAATAATTAACTAAACAATGGGAGGCACTTGCTTGTTTTACTAAATATACTTTACATTTAGCATACCTATCCTACACCTTCTTATTTTACTAACTATACTATGCAAGTACTCTTATTTTAAGTATAACTACCCCAAACTTGCATGTTTTACTAAGTATACTATGTGAGTACTCATACTTTAATCGTAATTACCCCACACCCACTTGATTTACTAAGTATACTATGCAAGTACAAACAGACTAGTGTAATGAAAAAACAACTTCCAATAGTAGAGGCTAAAGGCAAAAACGAGAAAAGCTTCCACAAGCAGATTTTTAATCACAAACAGCAAGTAAAGTAAGTGCTTTCATTTTGGTTTAGTGACCAAAACTTCATCAGACAATTAAGTTAACCCGTCCAACACGTTAAATAGTGCAGAACAGATCACATGGTAACTTATTTGCATTATTAGATTCAAATGGCTCCTTTTGATTTAAACTTCAAATGAAAATTACCTAAAAAATATGTATTATTAAATTGAATTAAATAAAGTAAGAATGAATATATATAAATGTGTATACAAAATTATCATAAATACACCTAAATGATACAGTTAAAAATAACAACACCGGATGCAAAAATTATAATTAAAATAAACTGTTAGAATGTCGGCACCAACATCAAAGCATATATGAAAAACAAGATGTATATATAAAAAATCACTACCTTTGTAAGCTTCTTAATTTTAAAATGCATGCTAAAGAGCATGCATCATTCAGGCCTGGTTGATAGTAGGCATTCAATCTTATTTGCCACAACAACTCCTGAAGTTCTAATTTTTAAGAAATAGACCCCCCCCCCGAGGGTCCTGTTCAACTTGATCTATAATCCGGAAACTGAAACTGTGATCTGGATATTCTTGTACATGTTTTGCTAGCGCATTATCTGTTTTTAGTTTTCTGATACTATAGATATGCTCATATACCCTTTCTTTAAACTTTCGGTCATTTTGTCTGACATAAAAACCAGGGCATAGTTTACATGTGGCTAAATAGACCACACTTTTGGAGGAGAAAAAGCTATATAACTCAAGCCTTATTCTAGCTTCTATAAATAAGTCATTCAAAAAGAATTTAATTTTCTGATAAGCTCTATTCAATTCATAAAGAGATGCATGCTCATAATTATTGGTATCAAGCAATTTAAACATACGCTTCCTATAATCATCATCTTCGAAAAACCCTTTATCAGGTTTAATAACCCATACATTGTGAAATTTCAAGTTATTCAGCTTATTCCAGTCTTCCCTTTTAAAATTGGTCACATTGTTCACAACCCGCCTATTACTATTATTTAAAGCCTCACGTAGATCAAGTTCAAAGATATGCTCAAACACTGATAAAATAGGTATCATGATAGGGTAGTAAACACTCAACACTTTTCAATCATTTTAAACAACATTCTGATTTTTAAACAAGTTACCTAAGTTCAGTTTATGTATAAAAAGTCTCAAGTCAATTGTAGTTCTTGCTAAATCCACACGCTGGGTAGGAACAAAAGTTAATCCTTTAGCTAAAAGGTCTGCTAAGGAAGTGTCCACAACAAATCTAAAATAATTAAAAATCTTGAAATCACCACACTCACATTTTTGAGAAATTTAAACAATTTGGAATTTAAAGAAAATGTAAAATTCCTTACAATTGATGTAAAAGATCTGTACACGGCCATTCCCCCAGAACATAATGAAGGAAAAGGGCAGAGAGATAGAACTAATACAAGAATTACTTGATATTGTATTAAACAATAATTACTTTATGTTCAAAGGGGAGTACTACATGCAGAAAACAGATGTAGCAATGGGCTCCCCCTGTGGTGTGAGCTTTGCTAACCTCATTATGACCCATTGGGAACAACAATATGTGTTTAAGGACAATGCATTTAAGGTGAACATTTACTATTATACCTGTTATTTGGACATCTTCATTATTTTTGAAGATTCCGTCAACCATATCCCAAAATTTGTGGAATATTTAAATAGTTCCACCCAGTTTTTGGTTTTCAAGTACAACACGGATTTTGACTGTATAGCGTACTTGGACATGGAACTGTACAAAGATAGGGATCAAAAAAATGTTCAAAGCTAAGATCCATAGGAAAGCAACTTATTCAAATTCCTTTCTTCACTATTTTAGTAATCATCCACTACAGCAGAAGAGATTGGTTGTAAAAGGCCAGTTAGTGAGGGTGGCCCATATGGTGTCTGAAGACAATGGATTTTTCAAAGAATGTCAAACTTTGAGCAACATCTTTTTAAAATGGGGGTACCCCTTAAAGTTAGTAGAAGAGCTGTTAAGTGAAGTGAAGTGAAGTGGAAGAGAGCAAAGGGACCTTTAGGCATATACTAGCACAAGGGAGTAGGCATGATGGAATTGATGAGACTGTTAGGAATGACCTTGCAATTGGAAAATAAATTAAGTACAACCTTACATTTATTACACCATTTAGTATCGGTGCAGGAATCATAAGACAAATTTTGAATAAGAGCTGGAATCTAATAATTACTGATGATGTACTGAGACACATAGTTGAGCAAAAACCTAGGGTTATTTTAAGGAGAGGTCCTAATTTGAAAAGTTTACTTGAGAGACAAAAAGTTAAGATAGTAAGGACAGCAGGAATGTACAAATGTGAAAATTGCCCATACTGTAGATTTATGGAAGTGGGGGCAACATTTAACATTCAGGGATAACAGTATACATATAGCAAAAGATTTAATTGCTCCTCCAAAAGTGTGGTCTATTTAGCCACATGTAAACTATGCCCTGTTTTTTATGTTGGAAATAATTACCAAAAGTTTAAAGAAAGGGTATATGATCATATCTATAGTATCAGAAAACTAAAAACAGATAATGCACTAGCAAAATATGTACAAGAATATCCAGATATCCAGATCACAGTTTCAGTTTCTGGATTATAGATCAAGTTGAACAGGACCCTCGGGGGGGACCTATTTCTTAAAAATGAGAACTTCAGGAGTTGTTGTGGCAAATAAGATTGAATGCCTACTATCAAGCAGGCCTGAATGATGCATGCTCTTTAGCATGCATTTTAAAATTAAGAAGCTTACAAAAGTAGTGATTTTTTTTATATATATTCTGTTTTTATATATACATCTTATTTTTCATATATGCTTCGATGTTGGTGCCAACATTCTAACAGTTTATTTTAAGTATAAGTTTTGCATCTGGTGTTGTTATTTTTAACTGTATAATTTAGGTGTATTTATGATAATTTTATATACACATTTATAAATATTCATTCTTACTATTTTTAATTCAGTTTAATAATACATATTTTTTAGGTCATTTTCATTTGAAGTTTAAATTGAAAGGAGCCATTTGAATTTAATAATGCAAATAAGTTACCATGTGATCTGTTCTGAACTATTTAATGTGTTGGGTGGGTTAACTTAATTGTCTGATGAAGTTTTGGTCACTGAACCAAAATGAAAGCGCTTACTTTACTTGCTGTTTGCGATTAAAAATCTGTTTGTGGAAGCTTTTCTCATTTTTGCCTTTAGCCTATACTATGCAAGTACTTATACTTTCAGTGTAACTACCCCACACCTGTTTTGCATTTATAGTCTAATTGCCTAAGAGTATAATTAACTGCTGTGGGCCTGTTACACACCACAAATGGTTATTTGCCTAGCAATGAAGAAAAATAAAATGCTACTTTCTTGCTTTTTAATAATTGAGTAGTGAACACATATGATGACTTGCTGTATTGGTAATTTAATTTTGAAAATGATTCTTAAGTTATCATGTGTAACTTATTTTCTGCTTCATCAGTCATATTGTATGAATGTGCTCTGCAAGCTGCCACACACAGGCGCACACACATTGTAAAATGTCTGACAACAAGCCCATTTGTTGCTCATAGTTTTGTGCTAGTTAACTTGGCAGGTAGAAGTCAGTCGACCCTGCCTTATTACTAATGACTGCTGGTTCAGTACCGATTCATTAGCAGCATATGTGGCATTATTTTAAAGGTCCGGTATACTGCAGACTGCACCTGATGTGGAGAGTGAAAGACAATTCAGTCTGCAGTATCAACTTATAAAGTTGTTTCTTTCCCTTCAATGCATCAGTTATCTTCACTATACTACATGCATTTTACAACCACATGTTTGACAGTTTTGCACATTCAGCTAAAAGATCATAGGTCAGACAAATAATGGCATATCCACCATCAATCAACAACTATAAAATATCAGCATTTTATCCAAACAAGGCAGCCATAACTGAGCCTCATACTTGAACTGACTGATGTTCTGGAAGAAGATGTATTGTGGGTTGATACTGGGGAAAGATTAACTACATCTCCACTAAGAAAGACATGCACTTAATGCAATCTAGAATTTTTACTCAACAACATTAAACAAATAAACATTGTATGAGTCAAGGCCACATGTTGCTGAAAATCTAATTCTGTTACTGCAGACTGTCTGTAAAAGTATTTTTCCTGTTGGAATTATTCTGATGAGTTTACTCTTACTGTAGAAATGGCACTACATTCTTTGCAGTGTCCACAGTACTAAGGTTGTGATACTGCATGCCTGAATAGTTTTTTGCACATTCTACAGGAAAACATTTAAGGAAAAATTTTTACAGAGCTGTTCACAGAATTCCCAGTCTCAAATGAAGCTTATTCCTGAAAGGTTTTATTGGCACAGCTCCAAGTTTTCGAGATATTTCCACTTGCCAAAATCACATCCTTGACTTTAACAGAAAGTAACGGCCTTAACCACGGGAATGCAAACAACATACAGGGAAGGCATGGTTAATAAATGTGCTTTTTCCAAATAACTTACAAACATTATCAAACATTATTCCTTTATGGCTCTGCGTGCACTTCACAAATTAAATTGGTTCTGGTTTAGAACAGTTGTCCCAGAAACTAAAATTAAATTTTCTTTGGAATGTTGTGAATCTCAGAGAAAAATACCAAGTTTGTACATTATGTTGTTCAGAAAGCAGAAACATGAGAAATGGAAGTTAATCGACCTATTTGGTCCCTTGTACCATAACAGCAGTTTTCTCTTATGAGTTCTGAACAGCGTGTTTATTCCAGGGGGGAAAAAAAAAAACAAAATTTGAAAATAAAAACAAAAATCTCATGCAATTAAAAAGTCACAAATAGACCAAACATACAAAGTTTGCAGAGATGCATTGTTCATAAACAGCTCTTTGAGCACTGTGAATGACATGCAATGCTCAGTTCAATGTGGCTATCATATATATTCTAGGTCAGTCTGACCACATGTCACTTTCTCACAGGACAGCAAATGTCACACAAAATTGAAAAAAAACAGAATCATTTTGTGGAAAATGTGCCTCATGCACCTTACGGTGAAAAATAATTTCAGCAAAACTTTTCTTTCTAAATTCCATCTGATAGTATTTGTTACACTACAATTTCTTTCCAGTAATTCTTGGTTTCACAGCTCTTTCCCTTGCAGAATTTATTCTATCATGTAGTCAGTATA
This sequence comes from Protopterus annectens, assembly GCF_019279795.1. Lineage (NCBI taxonomy): Eukaryota > Metazoa > Chordata > Ceratodontiformes > Protopteridae > Protopterus > Protopterus annectens. Next base: position 1,023,905,124 of record NC_056748.1, on the reverse strand, counting down.
TCCAATTTTAATCTCAAGTTATTTGGAAGTTCTTTTCGTATGCAGCAAACCATGACCGAAAAAGGACCTCTTAGTTAAGCTCATATACTTTTAAAAGAAAGGAAAGAAAAAAAAAAGACAATGAATGTTGAATTAAAGTACACCACAGATACATGCTTGTCACTGGGCTGTAGAAGACACGAGAAGGTGTTACAGCTTTTAATTAGTTATCACTTCATATGTCCCGTGGTGTACTGTTTTGATTTCATACTGACTTCATAAATTCTGTTGTTATATACACACAAGGAAAATGCAGGCATTCCACATAGTGACAGAGATGAAAATGCAGGCATTCCACATAGTGACAGCGGTATGAGGGAAAGAGGGACTATACACACATCTAATATATATATAAAAAAAAAGAAGCCATATGCCAGTTTCTAAATGGCAGACAGGAAAATTATTCGAATCACAAACTCTAGTGCCAAATATTATGGCAGTATCTACTGCTTCTATAACTAGTGTTGACACAGTTAGCAGTGCGTATTATTCAAATATGGAGAAATTCACATTGGGCAGTTAATAGATATAAAGGATAATGATTCAGGCCACTAATCATAACCCATTTATTATGTGTTCGATGCATGGATGACACGAAATTCACCTAGAGAGTAAAGCTCGAGGGGTGACTCTTGGCAGTCATGTTCAGAACACATAATTTAGGGTTAAGATCAGAGATCTGATCATAAATCTTTATAGTGGATGGAGCTTTATCTAGTCTATGTGCTACTAGTTACAGTGAAAAAAGACTGGCTTTCAAAGTCATAAGGCACTTGGGGAGCCCTGTCAAAAGGCAGTGTAACACAGTTCCTTATATTGACAGTGTCCTTGCTATGCCTCTAAACAGTCCAAATTTTTTGCAGACTTTCCAGATTTTTGTCTCATTTCTTTGGTCTGTTCCTCATATAGTCTGTTGTTTTCAGACAAATCATGGAGGTTTGATGTCACGTTTCAGAGTTTGTATCCTTCAGAGAAAATGTAGGTGAACACACATCTTGTTATTCTAGCTACTTTCTAAGTTTGTAATACGAAGTGACACCTTTTCAGTATGGACTGCAGACAGAAACAAGTGTTTTATTCTGCTGCTGTCATTTGCTGGTCACTACTGGTAGATGTTATCGCCTAACCCAAGACCTGACCTTAGGAACTTAAACAGGGGTGCTTAACATGTTTATGGTTGGGTCTTGCACCACTGTAGCACTTAAATGATTTGTTTTTCTCTGAATAATGGAGCATAATTACCATGCTCTGTGCACTACATACAAACTATGGTCAGCTGTAGGTACCCTATTGTCAGTGATTTGTTCCCCTATAGTACATACGCAATGATAAAACTCTGAAATCCATATCACATTGACCAATATCAGTAACATAGAATATCTGCCACACCTAACCACTATGGTGTTGCTACCTCACCCCTTCCCCAAGTATCCAGGTTAAAAAAAAAAAAAAGTGACAGCTGAATGTGTTCGTACTGAGATAAAGGCCTGATTGTGACACAGGAGACATATGATCTACTAGTGACCTAGGTACTGAAGGAGCTGATGAGGGAGGTTAGTAGTAAACAGATGATGTTGGCTCACCTACCCTGTGGTGAGAGAGGCATCTTCTCTCACAGCTGTACTGGACATCCAGCAAAAGCTGCCTTTACAGCAAGCTCTTCCTCAGGATTTGGTACATGATGGGGAGGGGGGGGGGGCATGCAGAAAGAACTGCACAATCTGTAACTGGTGGTGGAGTAGCATCCATGCTTGGGTGGTGGGTATTGCAACTGAACATGCCAGGTAACACAGAACTTCATCTTGTAACTACCAAAGATTTTATGACTATGCAAAAAGTCCTAATGACTGTCTTGATGAAAGCCTCCTATGACCAGTGCTCACCTGAAGAACAAATGAGCCAATCTGGTCACATGAGGGCTAATGGTTGGCAAGCAGCAGGGACAAAATGTATATAACAGAAAGTAGAAGAAGTGTATAGTGTTGTACATCAAGTCAGATGGCAAATAACTGAGCATGAATGTGGTATACTGAAAATTAAAAGTAGATGTTTAGCTAGGTCAGGTGGTAGAGCTCAATGTACTTCAAAAATTTCATGTGGAATATCAGTGACTTGATATCTGTGTAATGCACCTACCTGGCACTTCACTTGCTTGACAAAGAGGACACTGATAATTTATTCACTTCAGATATCAATGTCATGGATGTACAGTAGGTCAGTAATATGAAGACAGCATTAATGAACAGATGTGTGGGTGATTTGTGTGATATTACAGTAAATGGTTAATAATATCCAGTAATATCAACATTCTATACAAATAAAATCTAGGAATATGAGTTTATCAGGTGTGGAGCAGGAGTACACTACACATACACACCTGTATGCACAACAGACACATATACACACATCCACAATATCCACACTAATAGATATGTGAGGTGTATGTAGCATCATTACAAGGAACTTTTATATTATGCTTATATCTAAAATACTCCTCCTAGACTTTTGTTTACTGTACAACTGCTTCACATGTGTGCACCAGCCTCATAGTCAAGTACAGAGGAAATGTAGGAAAAACAGCTTCAGGACAAGAATAAGAGGTCTGCTCAAGTAAATGGCTGTGATTTCATAACTTCCATGGCAGGGGGGTTTGCATTTGTGTAATAATTCTCCATAATGGCATTCATCAATATAACAGGGATATCTGTGAGTTATGATACTCAGTTCTCCACAAGGTTTTAATTACATGAGCACGTCTTAGCATACAATATTGCATTCTTGAGCCATGGCCATCAGAGGGCAGCCCAGCAATAAAGGAAAAGAATCCATGTACTCACCTTTTTGTTGCCTTTACAATGAAGACAAGGGAACTGCACCAACAAGTGCCTTTTAGCAAGCTAAATGCAATGAAATATTGATCAGAAGTGTATAGGCAATGTTAAATAATGTAATTGTAAAATAGACTAACAACATGAAACACAGAATATTTGCAATTATATATTACTATAAAGAGTGCTCTAATTATTAGTCCCAGAAAGGAGGTAGACAGTCAAGAACTCCATTGAAAGCTATAAGGGCTATATACCCAATATGTACAAGTAATAGGGCAAGAAGGAAGAATCCAGGGCTGTATCATCATCATCATCAACCCCCTTCTTCCCATTTTCTACATGGAGTCGGGGTGTCGTGTCAGCAGTCAGCATCTGTCTTGATTCCGTGCCACTCCCCTAAATTTTTTGAAATTCATGTCTTAATTGTATTAAGTCTGTGCTGTAGCAGTGGTCCTATTACTCACACGCCTGCTTTTATGGGGAGTTATCCTACAACTGTAATTTACACATCAAAGAGAATGTTGCTACATGATTTCATTCCTTTATGACATTCTGAGCCATCAGAGCTGCTTGACAGCTATTGCTTGTAGCTGATGACTTAAGTTCATATGTTCAAAGGTACTTACAAGGCTACTGATCTGTTATGATCTTCAGAAGCTTTATATTCCCAAGGTAGACATTATTCATATGAATAACCCAGGAACACACTGAAAAAGGATATGTTAGTATGTGTACATGTATTCCTTATCAGTGAGGGCCAAGGTTGCTAAACCTAGGGTGAATTTGTGGCTGGCAATCCATTCATCCACATTATATTTGAATAGAGTAACAGAAGTACTTTTTTTGGTGTGGAAGATTGTTGCATAGAAGAGGTATTCTATTTGATGCGTACGTCTCCCTCTGACATGTTTTATTTATTTTGCAAAAGAGAATGAGATCACTTAAGTAGGAATTTGTGATGCTACTGGACCTGTGAATACGTAATAGGTCTGTCACAATATGGTCTGTTGAAGCTGTACTCACAAGACACAGGGTCACCTCTCAGTAGTCTGTGTGACACTGTTAAGAGAGAGATAAGGCTTTGAGGAGGTCTGCATAGGTTTTTATGATTTAGACCCTTGATTTTTTTTTAGTGAAAAACCACTGTGGTCATTCCAGTTGTGATGAGTGGACAGTTACATACTGAAAAGAGCATATGTACTGAATGATCAGCCTAATGAGTGCTGAATACAGTTAAATGATTGTATTCCTGTATCTGGACACAGTACTTTTAGATATAAGCTGTGAGGTAGACAAAAAGATCTCCTTACAGCAGTAGATGTGTGGTGATCAAAAGACAATTAATTGTTGACATAGGTTTCCACATCCCTATCTACTATTTTCAAGGATATATTGTCAATGTGATGATTATAAGGTCCCCTGCAAGCTAAAATATATGATTATGCACTTTTTGACATTTTGTTTTAGTCCATAGTTTTGACACCAGATATTTGTTTAGGACAGGCCCTCTAAGGGGATCATGGTATCCTCTGGGCAGTTTATGATGGTACAAAGTTAGCAGTCATCTGCAAACTTGCTCAGCCACAGACCCTTAACATTAGCTTTGACCTTGAAAAAGTAAATGCCAAAGAGGAGTGGTCCAAGAATTTAATCCATGTGAACCACTAGTAGCAGGTGCTTAGAGGGAGGTAGAGCTACCCACCCTAATTACCTGGCATAGCTGGCCTTAGGCATAGGCCAACTAGGCGGCCGCCTAGGGCACCAGTCTAGCAGGGGTGCTTTTCCAGTATTTATTTGGTATAGGAAGACCAGGATGGGGGCACCAGGTAGTGTGGTGGGGGGTGCCATAGAGCCCTTTTGCCTAGGGCACCAGTTCACCTTAGGACGCTCCTGTTACCTGGGTACTATTTGAAAGCTAGTTTGCTATCCAGTCAGATACATAAAGATTTACATTTAGCTGGGAAAGTTTATTTACAATACCAGAGTGAGGGATTGTGTTGAATGTCTCTGCAAGGTCTAGATATGTGGGGTTGTCCTTTTCCACTGCTTCAGTAGCGTTTTCAAAGAAGTCAACCAGGTTAAGTACTCATGACTGGGTTGGATTGAAATTCTGTAGGTTACCAATATCTTTATTTATTAATTTTGTAATGATTCTTATGCACCCAGCTTCCTTCCCTCATCCATTTTAATAGTGACATATACATAAGCATTAGCAGAACAGAAGAAAGGTTAGAAAAGCAATACTGAGTATAGAAATGGAGACAGTGAAAATATAAATATATATAGATATAGATGTACTCACTCACACACACACACACACACACACACACACACACACACACACACACACACACACACACGTATTTTGAGCTAGAAAGGTCGCATGACATGCTTATATGATCTCCTTTCTGGTAGATATATGTACAACATAGAAAACAACCAAAAAGTCAAAAGGAGGAACACAGTGCCAAATAGAAACTCCAACATGAACAGGAAGCACTCAGATAGCCATAACCCCAATCCAACTTTTATTAAACAAGCACCAAGGACAAGTACTTGTCCTTGGTGCTTGTTTAATAAAAGTTGGATTGGGGTTACACATCCGAGTGCTTTCTGTATATGTACAACATAGGCTTTCCTACCCTTGGTCAGGTATGAAGTAGCCAAACTGATATCTTGTCAAGTTTCACAGTGTTAATCTCCCCATCTCTGTTTTACATAAGGGATCACTACCTGCACAATTTTTCAGTGTTTGCAATTTTTCCCCCCGCTGGCTAATGATCAGACCTGCTCTCATTTAATCAGCTCATTTGTTCTCTTCACTGGGTGAAAGATGACTGAGAAGGTCTGTGAGTGAGGTAGCCATTATGGGTGGTTCAAAGTTTTTTTCATTTTTTTCTCCCCTGTGGTCCATGTGCTGTGAGGGGCAGTGGAAGCACATACAGTAGGCTATCTGTTGAAGGTGGCTCCTCAATTCTACAAGCAGCATTTCGTTAAAGTTGCCCCCCCCCCACACCTCTCTGCAGCATGAGTAGTGGTCTTTGTGGTATTCAGCAGGGAGATCTACGTGCCCACAAACCCTAACTCTCCTAGGAAAGGCAGGTGGGCTCTGTCCTTTCACTCCCACCCTTGCCCTTCTCCTTCTGTGCTATTAATGCTACTTAAACCCTTATTACCTGGGTCATAGTCAGGGAGCCATCCCCCTGCACCACCGAGTTAGGCTACCTGCACAATTTCTGTGCATTTCAAAGCTTTATGACTTTGCTTTTTCATCCTTGCTAATGTGACTCTGAAGTTAATGTATATAAATCAGGATTTGAAGGGTACAGAGGGCTTTTCCCCCTTGTAAAAATATGTAGCTGGTTGAATATTTATTTGGTTTGATTTGTTTGGATAAAGTTTTAACTGAATGAGAAGTAATGAAACTTGTAAAGTATTTATTGAAAATAAATACAATAGAAATATACACTACATTTTAGAAATTTAGTAGAAGCTTTATAATGTTGCTATCATAGGACATAGCATAATTATTCAATTTGGGAGGTTGGTTTTAAATAAATAGTAAGTTTGGATAATTTGCAGACGTCACTAGTAAATGAGGATCTAGTCAGAACGAGTTTTGATCAATCTTATAAGAACAGTCTTATCCAGCAGTTGGCCATTACTGGGCAGATTGGCATCATCGGTTTTGGTGCATAGTGAATTGGACGATACTCAGCCTTTGTCAAGATGAATGTGTAAGTCACATTCTGGAACAGTCACTTGTTGAGACATTTGCAACACAACTTGACTCGAACAGCTTTTTATTGATAATCATTCACTTCACCCAATTGTGATAAAAACAGTCTAGTTCTATAAAAGTGATTGAAGGACCTTGGTGTTTGCATGTCTAATGATAACATCTCCCTCTTATAGGTTCATAGGTAAGTGCTGGGCTAGCTGTCCTTGTGGGCTACTTCAAGCCTAGCCAGTTTCTCCTTTTTTTGCACAAATAACTTATCCCATTTGGTTATAGATTGGCCTTACCCGTCCCATGGTTGATAATTATATATTACCCCTAAACCTCTTGATCCAAGTATTTGCCACCTAGATTCTGAATTCACATGAACAACTGTTGGCGGTGCCCATGCACTGACCCAGGTTAATCTTCCTCTCCAGTCCTGACTATTTTCCCTCCCTCACTGTCTCCCTCCCTCTTTCATACTATCCCTACATCACTCTAATCTCACCTGCACTCTACACCCTACCTAACTTCCCTCATACCATCCCCTCCCTCCTGCTAATCTCCCCTGCCACCACTTACTATCTGCATTCCACCTAAATCCCCATCTCATCTGTACCCCACCTAACAAATGTACTTAGCTGATATCCTAATACTATGTATGCTTGTAATCTAACTTGTAAATATTCAGTGTTTAAATTATATTATGCAAAAATGTTTACTCATCTATATCATCACAATGTACCTACTATTTGTATTTCTATTTCATTATTATTGTATCTTTAAGCTATTTCAGTTTTATTGTACCCTACTGCCTATCACTGCTAATAATGTTTGTACAGTAGAGTCTGTAACTGGAGTTTTTCTCCCTGGACCTCTGCTGAAAATGGGCTCTTTCTGACCCAGTCGGACTATCCCAGTAAACAAATGCCAAATAAATAAAATAAATAAATAAATTCAGACTGCTTTAGCATAAGTAATGTCTTAGCTGATGTATTGTAGTAGAAGTTATAGTATTGCTGAGTAGCTTACTACGCAGTTTGGATATTTGGTATTTATTTTGGGAAGAGTAGAACAGAAAATGCTGACACCTTTGTTCTAATTCTCCACCCCATTAACAGCTGTGAAAGTTAATGTCCCATAGGTTTTAGTGCAATGTCTCTATATTCAAGTACAACACAGCAGCCTTGGCTTACAGACCATAGACAATTATCTGTGATGAGTATGTCATAAATACAATCCGACTTTGCCAGTATTATGAGAGATTATACCGAGTTATATTTTAACTTGATGACATTACATCCTTAGTCTGGTAGTCAACATAGATGAGATGCTGACTGTTCTTGATGTAAAATAAATCAGAAGCCACTGTACTTCACGGTCTGTTTGGAATTTTCTGATCTATTCTTATATCTATGGAGCTGTTCTTGTAGTACTTTTTAAAGATTTAACAGGTTATTGCCATCGACTGAATTTCTTTTGACATTCCTGGCCAAAACATGATAGCACATGCCCTTTCTTTACACTTAACAAATGTGTCTGATATAGTCTTTCCAACCATAGAGTACAAAGCTGGTTTGTCTCAGTGAGTCTTACGACTGAATATTAGCCCTCACAGTTCATTGATTTTGACGAATAGTGTAGTGGACTTGGACTGGTAATGGTCTTTTTTTCCTTTATTTGGCCATCCTGCCAGTTTCATATTTTTTAACAATTTCCTCTTTAATTTGCAGTTATTAAGAAAGCAAAATTGCTTTGTGCAGTGATTTATGAAATATTTTCTATACTCATAATGATTAGCCTAACAGAAAACTTTCTGACATAAATGTGTTTTGCAATTTCTCACAGGCATACATGGTAGCAGCTAATGCTTTTTAAGTTTGTGTATATGATGTCTGAGCAACTAGAATGGATCTTGACTGATGTGCCACTGAATGAGCCTCCAAAAACAACACTTACCCCATACCAGAACTGGGTATCATTGACCTGTAACACTGCATTTCTTGTTCTGCCATAATAATAATAATGTAATGATGAAGCCTTGGCCACCAGCTTCTTGATGAACAAAATGTTTTTATTCTGCAACAGGTCTCAGTGGCTTAATTCTTTCAGAGCAATTTGGAATGAATTTTGATGGTACGGCATCATATCCACAAATCTAATACATGACTTCCATCTGAAATATCATTCTAACTTTCTCAGGATCTGATGGTATTTCATAACTTGTAGAACATTCTACATATTATATTTATCTAACGTAGTTTACTTGGATTGATATCCTTTTTCATTGGAGGCCGGGAGGGGAAAACTCCATATCTCTATATTCACATACATAGGCAATATATAGTAATTTTATTTTTCACATTGTATGTAATATTTCATCCTGGTTACATATACATTTTGCATACATAATTAGTTGTAGCAAATGATTAATGTTAAAGCTTGCATCATAGAATTGTGACTATAGAAATAAAGAAAAATAAGAGAGAGCATATGCATTTGTGTAACATTGTAGCAGACAGAAGTGGAAAAGAAACAAAGGGAAGATGATGATTTACATTTGGATTATATTAGTAAGTAGTGTTAGAATGAGGAAGGAAGAAGACTACGTAGGATTAGAAAGTTAAAGAAATAAAATCAGTTAAATGTTTACAGTGGGAGATGAGGGAACGCATAGTCTTCACCATATGGGAAGTTAGTATGGAACAGTTATGTTTTGACAGAGGTATTGCATCTTGAATTATCTTTCTGCATCAAAAAATTAACCAGTTGTAGAGCAAGAGCAGAGTCAGGTGGATTGCAGATACTGTTTTAGCAGACTTTCAAAGCATTTGTTGTTTTCTGTAAGTTTTAACCCTAGTGGGATGCAGTTCCACAGTTTTTGAGACACAGTGAGAATAGAATGAATTTCGGGCAGAGTTTTTTGAGTTAGTTACAGATAGGAGCATATTGTTCTGTTGTTACTGTATGGTAGTGATATGTTTAATGAGAGAGACAACTATTTGGCTGTGGGCAGAAGTGAGCTGAGAGTAGGTTAGCTGATTTGGGAGTTCTAGCCAACTTAGGTCCTTTAGAACTTTATTAGATGAATATTTTATTACAGCATGCATTACATTTGCACTGAGGGTAATTTTAAAGTTTGTAAATATAGGTGATGCATACAATGGAGATGGGAGTAAGTAAGTTGCTGCTATAGATTTTCTTGTGGATACTGTGAGATATTGCTTTGCTGTATATGGGAGCCTATATCTTGTATATATTTTTGATATTTTTGGAGAATATGTTAGTTGTATTTCAGTTTCTTATATATGAGTTATCCAAGTAATTTGGCTTCTGTCATGGTTTCTGATTTTGTATTGTCAGATGTGACAATATAGAAATTGTGTTTTTGAGTATTAAATTAGTTTAGTGTAAATATAATTAGTTTAGTCGTTTTTGCATTTAGAAGTAGGTCTCCACTGCCTAGCCAAGATCCAACAGATGAGAAAGACTCTTGGGGGATATCCTGGAAAAAATGTAGTGTTTGGACAGAGCAGATGAGAGTTACGTTGTCTGCATACTGAACTATATTTGCTTGTTTAGTAGAGATGTGGGGTTCCTTAAACTATATTAAATAGAAAAGAACCCAGTATTGAGCCTTGAAGGACTCCAAATGTGACTGGAAGGAGTGAAGGAGAAAGCTTGTTTCCATTTTATGATTATCATCTATTTATGACATATCTATGAAACCAGGTGAAAATAATTGATTCAGACCAAGGGAGGAGTGTTCAGTGAGAAGTTTTTGATAGTGAACTGTGTCCAAGGCTTTTGACAAATCCAGGAAAACTACTGATACTAGGTTGCCATTATTTCTATTCTGGTTGATACCATTGGTAAAGCTGATAAGAGTGATAATTGTGCTATGACTGAGATGGAAGTCATGTTGGGTCATGGAAGGATGATTATTTTGGGTAAGATATTTGAGGAGCTAAGAATGGATACATTGTTCTAATATTTTTGATAGTGATGGAAGCTATAGTTCTGTAGTTGAATAGGTTCACTGAATTTCCACTTTTGTGGAGTGTTATTATGAAAGATCTCTTCCAGATGGCTGAGATGTAGTTTTCTGTTAAGGGTCAGTTAATTAATATAGATACAGGGAAAGCTAGAGCTTTGGAAGAGTCTGCTGCTAAGATTGTTGGTTTGAGTTTTTGTAGGTATTTTTATGGTGGTAGTTTGAACTATTTGGAAAAAGAAGGAAGTAGTACTGTTATTAGATGAGGTTGGGGTAGTGGGAGACCTTTGTTTACTAAGAGGCATTACAGAGTTTATGTTGAACTGGGTTGCTGCATTGTTTGTGTTATTACTGCCTTAGCTGGGTCCACTTCTAAATCTTGAAAGATCATAATCTCGAAATTCAAAATACTGAGTCCAAAATCTTGAAAGTTCAAAATACTGAAAACTCAAAATATTGAATTTCATAATATCAAAAAAAAAAAAAAAAACTACAGGATAGTAACACTTACTATACTCTACCAGAAGTACATAGAGAAACAAATAAAAGACCAAGCATATTAGTTTACTCCAACTATTAGCAGAGGGCCAAGCCCCCCATACCACCTGCTACTTAAATATATCCACAACGAGTTCGCACTTTACTACACTAAGATGAGTTATGTTGTTGTATAGCAAATTAAAAGGGCACCTGACTAAGGTTACAATAGGTAGTCATGAAGCACATAATAGTATGTTTGCCATTTTCTTCTCTGGAGTGCGATCTTGGAGTTGATATATTTAAGTACTAGGGGCATAGGGGATACACAGGGGCTTGCCCCCCTCCTTATAGTTGGAGAAGAGTAATATGTTGTGTTATGTAGTTGTGCTGGAATATTCTAAGTGTTGGTGTACTCTGTTTTTTCGATATTATGAAATTCAGTAATTTGAGTTTTTAGTATTCTGAACTTTTAAGAGTTTGGACTCATTATTTTGAATTTTGAGATTATGAGCTTTCAAGATTTAGAAGTGGACCCCCTTGGCTATATGGCTTATACCCTGTGTTATATTCTTGGCAGGATATAACCCATATAGCTAAGGCTACTACAGCAGTGGTCATTTGAGCATCTTCTGTTATGGTAAGCTTAACTTATGCAACTAAAACTTTTATTGAGGTAGTTTTTAATAGAGCTGAAATGGTCTAAAGAATTTGAGGGATCACTTTTATGCCATATTGTGGAGCAGTAAATTATTTGCAATTCTACATGAAGCTAAGATTTTTTTTGATTCAAGGAAATTTCTAGAGTTAATCATTCTTGGTGGCATTTTTGGTAATTTGAATGAAATGGCAACTTATTAGGAACTGCTCTGATAGGCAAGTTGGGGGACAGGGGATTTTAGAGAATGTTTGCTGAGCATTTGCTATTAGGATGCCCAGAAAGGATTATTTGTTTAGACAGAGATTTTTTTGTCTGGTAAGGGATATTATTATTTATGTTAGGATATTATAAGAAAGATACTATAATATATGTCTCTTGTTGGGGTGCAAGCCTCTGGATATGGTATATAGTGTCTGATAATAGCTTTTGGCTTCTGTGGGTAGAACCGACTGCCATGGTCTGTTAAGTTTCATTAATTATTAGAAGCTGAATGATGAGCTAATTGCAGGGTTATTTGTGTGAAGTAATACTGTGGTCTATTAATGCTACTGAGTATTTTTAACTCCTTTTTAACAAAGATCATTGTACCCCCTCCTATTTTTAGTCTGGACTGTTGTTTCCAGAATACATGGTAGTTGGAATGTAGAAAGACTGATGGATAAAAATCTTGTTTTAAAAACAGAAGTGTAGCATTATAGTAAAACCAAACCTTCAAATAAAATAACACTAGAGCCAGAGTCCAAGGAACTTCCCAAACAAGATATAAGGTATAAAAAAGATGTTTGTTTAGTGCTTTTGTCCTCACACAAAAAGGACTTCATCTGAATGTCCCATAATACTACACACTGCAATTGATATGATTTGGAATGTAACTAATTGAATAATTGCTTGGAAGATTTAAAGACATAAAATATAATTTTAATATAATGACTAAATAAATTAAATTTCGATCAACACTTAAATCAATACGAGACTTATATATAAGCTTAAAAAATGTTGTTGTCTTTCGGCATTTCCCGGTTAGGGGTCGCCACAGAGGAACTCTGGTCTGCTAATGATTGGCAGTAGATTTTCACTTAAAAAACAAACTTTAAAAATCACCCCTTAGGTGAATCTTTACTGCAGTTTAGCTGCTCTCAACTTCAAAAGAGGCGGAATAGATATATAATCGTTAATTCCTGGGTAATATATGGCATGGAGCTTAAGTTGCCATCTAAGTTCTTTATTCTCTAATGCTGTTTTGAAATCCCCACCTTGGGGGTTCAAAGTCACTTGATCCAAAATTGAAAATTTAAACTTTGAAAAAGACAGGCAAGTTGCTGAGTGCTTAAATAAAGCATTATTTTCATTATGCTTAGAAATGTCGTAACAGCGTTTGCATACTCTTTTACAAAGACTGCATTCAGTTTTCCCTACAAAAAATGCAAGGCATCCTGAACATTTAGCAAGATATACCACTAGATTTGAATGACACTTGCCTTTGCAAAAAGGGTGTATATTACATTATTGAACTTTTAAAAGTTCGAATGTCATATGGTCGAAGCCATATGATCAAACTTTTAAAAGTTCAAAAAACGAAAAAAAAATAAACAACAGAAAAAAACTACCTGACCGTAGGTAGCTGCACCCCCCCCCACACACACACACACACACTTACCCCTCTTTAAATATACCAACTCCGAGATTGCACTACAGTGCAGGAAAAGGAAATCTTCCCATTCCGCACTGTAAGGAGATCTTCGTTGAAACATTCGAACTTTTAAAAGTTCGATCATATGGTGTCGACCATATGACGTTCGAACTTTTAAAAGTTCGATAAAGTAATATGTACCCTTGCAAAAATATACTTTGGAGTGAACACTGTTTTCCAAACCCAAACTTTTCTCTTCGAGAATAAATGAGCACTGATTGCATGTACCACACATTATAGTACCTTTCTTTTCATGTTTGAATCCCTGACTATTTGACCCTCCCTCAAACAATTTTTTCATGTTGAATGCAGTCTTGTGAATGAATAGGTGTTCTCCCTGAGGTAGTTAAGCACATCAGGACTAACCTTAAAAATGTTCCAGTTTTTTTGAATAATGTTCTTAATTTTAACTGACTGAGAACTATATTGAAATACTAGAGCTTTTTCATAGTTTTCTTTATTAGTGGGGCATGGATATTAGAGGGTAAATTAATACCCAGTAATGGCTTATATCTAACACCCCATTTACCTTCTACTTGATGTGTAACATTTTGTACCAGGGAGCTAGGATAACCCTTGGCTAAAAACATATTAACCAGATGAGTTCTCTCCCTCAGTCTTCACGGTGGGAGGGCATCCTTGCTATACAGTGGATATAAAAAGTGTACACACCCGTTAAAATGCCAAATTTTTGTGATATAAAAAAATGAGACCACAATAAATCTTTTCAAACCTTTTCTCACCTTTCATGTGACCTATAACCTATACAATTCAATTGAAAAACAAACAAGCCTGTTAGGGGAAAAAATATAAAAAATAATAAACATACAATAAGATGGTTGCATAAGTGTGCACACCCTTAAAGTAATACTTTGTTGAAGCACCCTTTGATTTAATTACAGCATTCAGGCTTCTTGGGTAGGTGTCTATCAGTATGGCATATCTTGACTTGGCAATATTTGCCCACTCTTCCTTGCAAAAGCACTCCAAATCTGTTAGATTGTGAGGGCATCTCTTGTGCACAGCCTTCATCAGGTCACCCCACTGATATTCTGTTGGATTTAGGTCTGGGCCATTCCAAAACTTTAATTTTCTTCTGGTGAAGCCATTCTTTTGTTGATTTGGATGTATGCTTGGGGTCATCGTTGTGCTGAAAGGTGAAATACCTGTTCATCTTCATCTTTCTAGCAGATGCCTGAATGTTTTGGGCCAAAAGTGACTGGTATTTGGAACTGTTCATAATTCCCCATAATTCCCTCCACCTTGACTAAAGTCTCAGTTCCAGCTTAAGAAAAGCAATCCCAAAGCATGATACTGCCACTGTCATGCTTCACCGTGGTGATGGTGTTCTTTTGGTGACGCGAAGTGTTGTTTTTGTGCCAAACGTACCTTTTGGAATTGTGGCCAAAAAGTTCACCCTTGGTCTTATCAGACATTAACACATTTTCCCACATGCTTTTGGGAAACCTGATGTATTGCTTTGCAAATTTTAGCCAGGCCTGGATGTTTTTCTGTGTAAGAAAAGGCTTCCGTCTTGCAAACCTACCCCATACTCCAGACATATGGAGAATACAGGAGATTGTTGTCGCATGTAGTACACAACAAGTACTTGCCAGAAATTTCCGCAGCTCCTTCAGTGTTGCTGTAGGTCTCTTGACAGCCTCCCTGACCAGCTTTTGTCTTGTCTTTTCATCAGTTTTGGAGGTACGTCCAGTTCTTTGCAACGTCATTGTTGTCCCATATTTTCTCCACTTTATGATGACTGTCTTCACTGTGTTCCATGGTATATCGAATGCGGAAATTTTTTGTACCCTTCTCCTGACTGATTTCTTTCAACAATGATAGCCCTTTGATGCTTTGTAAGCTATCTGCAAACCATGGCTTTTGCTATAGCAGGCAACTGAGTAAATGTCAGGAAAATCCTACTAGGACAGCTGAACTTTATTTGGGGTTAATCAGAATCTCTTTAACTGATGGCAGGTGTGTACCCAAGAAGACTGAATGCTGTAATTAAATCAAAAGGTGCTTCAACAAAGTATTAGTTTAAGGGTGTGCACACTTATGCAATCAGCTTATTATATGTTTTTAATTCTTTATATTTTTCCCCTAACAGATATGTTTGTTTTTCAATTGAATTGTACAGGTTATAGGTCACATTAAAGGTGGGAAACGTTTTGAAATGATTTATTGTGGTATCATTTTTTATATTACAAAAACCTGGCATTTTAACAGGAGTTTGTACACTTTTTATATCTACTGTATTTATACACTGTTCTTTCACCAAACTTTTCTTCTGGGCTAGGGGGTGGCAGCTAGAAAAATGGAGATATGTGTTGCTAAAACTTGATGTTTTATATTTTAGATATGAATCCTCTGTCAGTGTGAGAAATGAGAAAGTTAAGATAATTAATCTCATCATTCTAAATACATTATAGTCAGAATTGTTATTCAAATACTCAATTAACTTGGGTATATGTATTTCAGACCCACTCCAAAGAACAAATATATCATCCAAAAACCTTACATACATTCTTATGTTAGTAAAGAACTCAGAATTAAACAAAAAGTTGTTGTCCCGGTCCCCTTTAATAAACACATCACACCAAATGACATTTGACAACCTTTATTAAATTTTCATAAACATAACTTTGTTATCCAATATTTATTAATTAGAACTGAAACACAATATATCTGACTGAATTCCAACATCCACATCCAAGTAATGTTAATCAGGACAGCGTGACCTTGCCCATCCTGACCCAGTAAGCAGCATCCATACCTCCAACTCGCTTACTTATGAAGCAGCGTCCCACTACTCGCTTCATTTACCATTTATTGAATTGCATACCCCACTTATTTTACTTATGAAGCAGTGTCCCATTACTCGCTTCATTTACCATTTATTGAATTGCATATCCCACTTATTTTACTTATGAAGCAGCGTCCCATTACTCACTTCATTTACCATTTATTGAATTGCATATCCCACTTATTTTACTTATGAAGCAGCGTCCCATTACTTGCTTCATTTACCACTTATTGAATTAACATCCAACCAAATAAGCAGCGTCCTTAACCCCACTTGCTTATTTATTGACCCACATTCAAATACTCACTTTCCTTTCCCAATTTATTGGAATGACCATCCAAAACGCCTGTCCCTCTTCTCCACCCTACCCAAACTAACAAATAACCACAATCCCTAATATACCACCAAGAAACTAGGGAGGGAGGGTGTGTAGCAAGTTCACACCAAATGTGATTCCTTACCCAGTTACACTTGTATAAGCCCCTTCCTATCCATACCTCATTTACTCCCAATCATCCCGCTCTTCCCATTTAACCCTTTCCTCCCCTTACCCTCTTTACTCCTACTAATATGTTTATCTAACCCCCCCTCTGAAGATGACCCAGGACAAAATGGTTTGTTACCAAACCTCATTTCTCCCAATCCAGTAAAACAAGATTTCAAAAATGGGGGCACAAGAGGCTGCCTTTGCAACACCTCTGTTCTGTTTAAAGATTTCACCTTCAGATTAAATAAAGTTGTTTTCTAAGACCATACTCATACGTTCTAAAATTAAATTGATCTTATCATTTGAAAATGTGGTATACCAGCCAATACTGTTATAAAAGTTCTCTAATCTTTATTCCTTAGGGATGCTCGTAGATAAGTCCATGACATTTATTGTAAGAAAGTTCCTGAGCCCATATTTCACCATTTAATCTCCCCAAAAAATCCCAAGTGTCTACAATCAAATGTGAAACTTCTTTATATATTGGTTTTAACCACTTATCCACACAAACTGTCACGAGTTACGTTTTGACCCAAGATGTCTTTTATCCATTATAACATAATTAATTTAAGTACTTGCACTATGGGTCCCTATTATTTCATCGAATGGCCACAATGTCAAATGGCATTTCACTGGAAATGTTGTTTGTCGAACCATTCTAACTGAGATCGCATTACTGTAGGGATCAGGAAATTTGCCCTTCCTCCTCTAACATGATCTCAGACTTGGTATATGTAATTAACAGGGGATGTGGGGGGGTTTGTTAAATGACATTTCTGATGAAATTCTGTTCGACAATGTGGCTATTTGATGAAATACTATATACCCCTGCACAATATGAAAGCTCATTTGTTTTAATAGTTACACCAAAAACTGACCTTAGGCATAGTCTAACTAGGTGACTGCCTAGGGCTATGCTCTAGCAAGTGCACTTTTCCAGTAATCTGTATGTTTTAGGTAGACCAGGATGGGGGCACCAGATGGTATTGGGGGTCACTGTGGAGTCCTTTTGCCTAGGACACCAGTTAACCAAAGGCCGGTCCTGGTTACACTTGCTTTGTTATTTAATAACCAGTGTTGTGGTGTTTGTTGTTGTTTTTTTATTTGCTGCTTATTAGTTTGATTTTTTAGCAAGCCATTCTCACTGAGAACAGTGTATATGGAAATACTCAGGCCTTTAGAATGTCTCATTTATTCATACTTTTGGCATTAAAATGAAAGAGTTTGACTTTTCTACAGATGTGGAATATAAAATGCTTCTGGAACTATAGTTGATCTGCTTTCTCCAACATTATTGGTCCTACTGACTTGCCCAGCTGGTTTGCCTGTTCAGGGCCAGGGGTGGGACTTTGTTCTCTGCATTGACATGTTAAGCTGAATGTAGGAACACAAGTGAATTTGCAATGAGCTTATGTGAGACATCTTTTAAAATGCATATCTAATATACCTGTTTTGAAGGCTGATGACTGCAGGAAGAGGCACCAAATAGCTAAATTACCACATCAGCTAGTCATTGCTCTCTTGGTGATATCTGGCACTGAATGCTGCCCTGTAAGTGGCTGCAGGCACAAAGTACAGTAATCAGGCAGTGTGTGATCTTTTTCCACTTGTGCAGTCTGAATCAACTCTACAATTAAGTTAATTTAAGAATGTATTTGTGAACCATTCTCTGTCAAAGCTTTATTGTTGGAAGCTTCTAACAAACATAACACTGTACTGCTGGCTTTGAGTTCTTCAGTCTTGTCTTGTTATCAATGAAACTCAGTGAGTCACTTAAGTAGATACTGCCCTTGGTTCACCTGTAAAAGCAAAGATGTTTCAGTATGTCTTTGTTGCTCAGACTGAATATTGCTAGTAGAAAAAAAAAAAACACTTTTTTCTTGTAAGCACTTCAGCACAGGTAACTCATAAAGTCTGTACTTTATTTATGTGTACATTTGATGTAACTAACAAGCAGGTTCTATGCAGCAGATTATTTAACAGGAATACTTACCTGTCTGTCTTTGTGTTCATAAATTGTTTTATTCAGCATTAAAATGGTGTTAATGTCTTTTCTTAATCTCACTACTATGTTTTCAATAAATATATGTACAATATCTATTCAATGGACTATTTCAGTTTATTATACATAGACATATGCATTTTGCAATTATTTTCAAGCAGAAACATTCCACCTCTCAGTATCAGCTTTTCTTCTGACTCTTATGCATTCACTGTTGACCTTTAGAAGAGAGCAAGACATTGCTAGTTTTCTGAAAGCCAATGATTTTGCCTCCTAGGTTTGGCATGAAGGTCTTGTCATAAACAATCAATCTACTGCACATTCCTAAGAAAATCCAAACTTTAATTTCAAACCATTCACCCTCAGCTCCAAACAAATGCTGCCAGATGTCCTTGATAGACTGGCACAAACCTTCAGTATGAGGTAGAGCAATACAAATATATTTTCATCAGTTGCCATCAAGGCATTGGCTTGATATACCTACTTATCCAAACTGCTAACTCAATCTTTTAATTGTATATAGTAATCTGTTTGCCCCCAACCTGAAAAAAAAGAATACCTGCTTTTTTGGTAAAGGAGAAACCTGAACCTCCTGACACTGCACAGTTTATTCTATGCTGCTTGAATGACACTTTCCATGCTGTTGTCATTTATACAGCATATACTTTAAAATACATATAAATAAATTACTGGTACACAAGTTTAGTCCTTTTTACTTGTTTAAACTTTAAAAAGAGTAATCTAGCTGGTCACTTATGATCTTGTTTAGAAGTAGTAGGGTTCAAAATGAAATGTACTTCTGTACAATTGATTATCGTTAAGGAATGAAAGTAAATAATAAAAAAAAAAATGAGTTTTAGAAAGGAGACATCCAGTTCATGATCATCAAATATAGATAGAATTACAATTACCTTATGATATAAGGTTTATAGAATATAGCACCAGCATGGTTTGGAGGTTGGCATAATGGTTATGATACTTGTCTTACAGAGATAAGATGCGGGGTTTGATTCTCACATGGGTTAGTTGGCTAGGCTTAAAATGGCCCACAAGGGCAGTTAGCCTAGTACTAATCTATGAACCTATGAACTGTGCCTTGTGAGCCTATTCATATTCTATGTACGATATTCTCAAAACCAGTGGATGATGGCTTTAACACTGATGATGAATTTCCCTTAATTCCAAAATGAGTTAATTCCATCTGCAGCACTGGTTAGCTGCATACATAGGCACGTATGGGAGCTGTTCTCGACGATTTGAATTAAAATCCGGTAAAACAGACAAAAATAGTAAGACTCGTGGTGAATGTTGCACACTCCAAAACAACATTTGTTCCCACCAACATCCTGGAATGGTGGAGTTTAGGCCACACTTACCTCTGAGAACTCAATCTACTTGCATCATTACCAGTGTGCAAGTTAACCAGCACCTTTGAGAAAGGACAGGGCACTCTTCTTTCTTATCTACCTGACCCACAAAGGCACATTTCTGAATATCAGTTAAAGTGTGGTAAAATCCTACATAACTGGGAAGCCTACCTGCAGACAGACCAGTGTCTAGACAAATTAGACGACCTTTTGAATATCTTGTTGAAATGCAGTCCTTCAACACAAGCAGAGGCAAATTCCAGAATACCAGTTATGGAGTGAAGCCACTTATATTTTGACAATTTGACAATCTACATGCATCAGTAGTTATTTAGGTAGTCTTCTGTTGATAAGTTGCTGGAGTAAAATTCCTTAAAGAAATACTGCTGATACTTTTTGGTGGTTCTGTGGTAGCTCATGGAGTCTAACTTCTTTAAGTGCTTGTGGTTTGCTGACTCTCTGTTGAGTATACTCATGTAGAGAGCATTGTTTTAGAAATCTACGCTGATAGAGTAAGTCCATTTTAATAGATAAGGAAGCATATTCATGACAGGTGATTGCTGATTGCTCCATTTCCATTTATGAAGACATACTTTTATAGCATACATTTTTGGTCCTGCAACTACATTTCTGGGCTTATTTCTGTCCTTGTATGGACATTTTAGTTCACTATTATGATATAGCAGGTATTGAAATTCATGCTACAATCAGACGCCTACTTTCCACTCTGATATGTTAAAATCTGTATCAGAGCTTTGTCTACCAGACTTTTCTGCAGGCTGTGGAAGGAATTCAAATTGTATTTATTTATTTATTTATTTATTTGTTTACATTTGTTGACCGGGAGTGTCCGACTGGACGTAGGTCCATTTTCAGCAGAGGCCCGGGGAGAAAAGCTCCACAGTTAAAATAAACAGACAGTAGTTACATTGGATTGCATAGTGATTAACAATTTGATTAACATAGCAATTAATTACAAACATATTTACAGATGAAGAACATAGTACATCAGTAGACAACTAGAACCTTTATCTGCGAAGTACATAACAGACATTAACAAATGTTACAATAAGAAGTTCCTGCTGTATAATAAGTACTAGGCTTATGAGCATCTGAGCTTGCTATAATCAAGGTAGTTAGTGGGGTGGAAAGAAAGGTAGTGGTTGGATGGGGTGGGTGATATTAGAGTGGCAGTTGCAAGGGCATAGCCAGCATGTTTTTAGGTGTGCTTTTAGTAAAGTTTTGAAGTGGGTGCATGATGGTAAGGAGGTAATTGTGGGTGGGAGGGAGTTCCATAATTTGGTTATGGCGCAAGAGAATAGTGCTTCACCAGCAGAGTTATTGGCTTTAGTGATCTGCAAGTGATTTTTGTTGCTGGATCTTAGTGGTCTGGTGGTGTGATAGGGTTTGGAGTAGATTCTGAAGGGATGGGATGTTTAATGGATGGTTTACTAGTTTGTGGGCAAGTCAAAGTTGATACCATTGAAGGAGGTGAGGGAGTTCAAGCCAGTCCAGTTCAGCAAGTGAGAGACAGTGGTGACTACAGTAGGATGCCCCTGTGGCGAATTTGGCGATTTCGTTATAGCAGGTCTCTAGCTTGTTTAGATCACATTGCCTTAGGTTGGTATATATTGGAGAGGCATAAAGTAGGATGGAGATAAGGTGGGAATTTGCTATTGAAATCTTTGCTGCTTTGGTGAGAAGTGGCTTATTTCTGTATAACGCTCCTAGTTTTTTGTGGACTTTTTTTATGGTCATGGATATGTGAATGTCAAATTTTAGTTTATTGTCTATGTCAACTCCTAGCAATTTGGTGTTTTCAGTTGGGTATATAGTGGTGTTGTCTTTTGCTGTGATATTAAAGTGAGAGTTGTTTTGAGTATGTTTGGTGGGTTGGAAGATGAGTAGTTTAGTTTTGTTTGGGTTGAGTATTAATTGGGCATTGGATAACCAAGTTTCAACAGAAGAAAAGGCTTCCTGTGTGATTTTTTGCAGTTTGGGTAGGGACTGGGCTGAGCAGATGATGGTTGAGTCATCTGCGTATTGTATGAGTGTGCCATGTTTGGTGGCAGAGGCTAGATTATTGGTGAAAACAGAGAAGACTAGGGGTCCAAGGATGGATCTTTGGGGAACCCCTATGGAGACAGATAGTTGGGGAGATATGTCATTCTGCCATACAACAGATTGTTGGCGGTCAGACAGGTAACTCTGAAACCAGTTGGTGACTGATTGAAAGAAGGATAGGTTACTGAGGACAGAGATGAGTTGTTTGTGTGGGACCATGTCAAATGCTTTAGATAGGTCTAGGAAAGTAGCAGGGGAGAGATAGCCATTGCTTTTATGCTGAAGGATAGTGTTAGTAAAGGAAAGTAAGGCAGTGGTGGTGCTATGGTTGAGTATTGGAAAGGAGGTTGTTAGTAAGGAGGTAGTCTGAGACCTGAGAGTGTATGTATCTCTCCAGTATTTTGGAGAGTGGAGAGAGAATAGCTATGGGGTGGTAATTGGTTAGTTCTGTGGAGGGGCCACGTTTGTGGAGGGGAATTATATGCAATAGTTTCCACAGTGTGGGAACGTAACTTTCTGACAGAGATCGGTTAATCAAGATAGATACTGGGTAGGCCAGAGCATCAGCTGCAATTTGTAGGTATTCACTTGGGAGGTTGTCTGCTGCTAATTTGGTGGGCTTAAGTTTAGTTAAGAGTTTTTTTTATGTTGGAGGTAGGTACAGGAGAAAAAGAGAAGGCAGTGGGGAGATTACTAGTTGAAGGTGTGGGTTGGAGGGGAGGGGGTTGTTTTTAGATAGTGAGTAGCTAGTATGGTTTGTGTGAAGTGTGTGTTAAATGAGGTAGCAATATTTTCAGAGGAGTGAGGGATGTTAGGAGGAGGGGTACTGACTTTACCTGAGTGGAGGATGGAGGTTATGGAGGACCAGAATTGTTTGGGGCTGTGTTGGGAGGAGTCTAGGGCAGACTGGTAGCATTGGAATTTGTCCTGTTTTATTAGCTTTTTGACTCTATTGCGTACTTCTAGGAATTTCTGTCTAGTTGAGGGGGTTTTGTGCCAGTGCTCCCAGGCTTTATCCCTGTTTTTCATTTCTTTTTTTTCAAAACAGGTTTATTGTTTTAACATATAAGAGAAATATCATAACAATTTTATACAAGTAATTAAAAATAGGTATTATTATAATATTCAACAAAACAACTAAAGTATTTACAAAGACATCCACTACAATCAGATCAATTAATTAAACTAAAATACCGTGCTATTGAAATTAGAATTTTTTTAACAAATTTTGTAAATTATCCCATACAATATAATATGATGTTTTTCTAGTTGTTCTCATTCTAATTGTGCTTATTTCCATATGGCACATTATATTCATAACATTTTTAAATTCATTGAACGAAGGAGGTGTATCTGAAATCCAATTTCTAGTTATTATTTTCCTGGCCACTGCTAGGATAGACCATAACAAGGGAAGCTTAATCTTTTTAACACATTGAGGTACAGGTGTGTTGAATAATATAAGAGACTTAGAAATAATGAAATTATCTGTAAAAAGAGCCTGCAAAAAATCATTAATTGACTTCCAGTATGCTTTCAACTTCATACAGTCATAAAACATATGAGCTCAGTCAGCATTAATTTCTACATTACATCTCTTACATAGATTATCTTTATTATTTATTTTATTCATCATCAAAGGTGTATAAAAAGATCTATGTAAAAATGTCCATGTATAAAGTCTCCAGACAATGGATGATGTAGTTCTATAAGCAGATTCCAATATATATTGTTTATCTTGTTGAGTTGGTGGGTCCCCATTAATAGAGGTGAAATAATTCCAGTATGAATCTACACTGTAAAAAGTTTCTTGTCTGATAATTTTATGTATATATGAAAGTTTACCTTTATCAGAAACTTTATGCTGTAAATTTAATATCAAGTAATCAATCAGTTTTGGAATAGATTCTTTAACTGTTATAGACATTAGATCTATTCTATCAATGAGATGTTGTCTAAAGATCTGAACCTCTAACCAGCAAGTTTCTCTTAGATCAAATTCTTGTTTTATGAAATCTAGATTTTTAACTTTATTATCAGATATCAGCTGATACCAGTACTTTAGATCATTATCTATAGCTAAATGAGCTCCTTCAGAAGTAGATGACATAAGCATACCCTGAGTATACATTATAGGGAATACAATAAAATTCCATTCCCTATACTTAGGGTGCATGAATATAAAGTTACGATAACTAATAATAATATTTAATGGGTAACAAACCATATGTTTAGGTGTAATAGGTGAAGTACAAAATTCCTTTAGCAACCACAACTTTTAGTTATGTACTTACCATAACTTCGGATGTATGGGATCCATCTCGCCTACATTCATGACAGATGGGTTCGGAGCCGATCCATCGGCTCCGACTCGGCAACTAATACACTAGCACGAAGTCTCTCATTGGCTGGGCTACTCCCTATCCCAGGATGCACTACACCTGCTTCCCCAGATCTTGTTTGTTCGCTTTCATACATCCATGCAAACACAGAAAAACTAGTAGTCACAATAACCAACTAAAGTTCTTCAAGAAAGAACGCCAAGAAAAGAGGGACTACAGCTCCTCTAAATCCAAATGGAAGGGGGAAGGAGGGTGGTACTTATGAATGTGGCGAGATGGATCCCATACATCCGAAGTTATGGTAAGTACATAACTAAAAGATGTAATGGGATCCTATCTCGCCTACATTCATGACAGATGGGACAGCGCCCTAGCACCTACATCCCGGTGGCTCATTGGAAAACACTCCTGAGAACTGTGGAACCAAAGGAAGCTCTGGCTCGAGAAACCACATCCAATTTGTAATGAGAAATGAAAGTGTGCGGAGAAGTCCAGGTTGCTGCAGCACAAATATCATCTATTGATAACTTGGAGTGAAAAGCTACGAAGTAGCCATTGCCCTGGTAGAATGAGCCTTGACTGGAAAGGGAGGTCTTTGTTAGCCTGTGAATAAATAAAATGATACAATCTTTAATCCATTTAGATATGGAGGTTTTGTTACTGGTTGACCCAATTTGTTCGCTGCAAAGGAAACAAACAATTGATTAGATTTCCGCTTGAGCGGTACTATTCAAATAAAACGCAGTTGTCTATGTACGCCAATTGATGCAAAGTATATTCTGCTTATTAGAGAATTCTGGGAAAAGACAGGGAGTTCTATAGTTTGTTGCATACAGAAAGAGGAGGCCACTTTTGGTATAAATGCAGGGTTTAATTTCAATGAAACTCTATGCTTGTGAAAAATCAAATAGGGAGGATCAGAACAAAGAGCTTGAAGTTCTGAAACTCACCTGGCAGACGTTATGGCTACTAAAAAGGCCGTTTTCCAAGACAGAAATTTTAAATCACAGGTAGCAGCTGCTTCGAAAGGACGGGCAGTTAGGGCAGCAAGAACCATATTCAAATCCCACGGGGGGACAGGATGAGATAAAGGAGGCCTCAGGAGCCAAGCCCCTTTAAGGAAAGCCTTACAAAGTTTGTGAGACATCAATGAAGGTTCAAATGAAGCATGAAAATTAGAAATGGCCGCTAGCTGAACCTTAATGGTAGAAACTGAAGAGCCCGACTGAAAAAGGGAGGCCAGAAAATTCAGAACCTCCGATACTGGTGCAGTGAGAGGGTCTATACCCCGTTCTTGAGCCCAGAAAGCAAACCTTTTCCATTTACTGGAATAAAGTTTGATGTTGGAAGGTTTATGAGAAGAAGACAGTATGTGGACCACGTCCGGGGAAAGAGCATTGTCTCGGACTAAGGATGGAAGTGGAGTAACCATGCTGCCAACTTCAGGGACCTGAGAGACGGATGAAGCCGTCCTGACTGATGAGTCAACAGGTCTGGCACCGGATCCAGAAACCATGGACCTTCTATCGCATGCCTCTGTAGGAAAGGAAACCAAACTTGACGAGGCCAGTGCGGGGCAGTCAAAATCATCTCGCTCTCCATGTAAATGGCCTTCTGTATCACCCTCGGTAAGAGGGGGAACGGAGGGAAGGCGTAGAGAAGACCGGGGGGCCAAGTGTGAGTCAGAGCGTCCCTGGGAATCTGTCCCTGAGAAGGGAACAGTGTGAAGAACTCTCTGCATTTCGCATTGTGAGGGCTGGCAAACAGGTCGCAGCAAGGATGACCCCATCTGTCGAAGATTTTCGCAGCTATACCCTGGTTGAGGGACCATTCGTGGGGTAAAAGAATGGTCCTGCTTAATCTGTCCACAATTACATTGGACTTCCCCGGTATGTGCATTGCCATTAGAAAGCGGTTGGTAGCTACCGCCCAGTGCCAAAGTCTCATGGCTTCTCTGCATAGTGGGTAAGACCTGGTTCCACCTTGCTTGTTTATGTACCATACCACCGACATGTTGTCGGATAGGATAGCAATCGGGCCCTGTGGGAGAGCGTGATGGAGAGCTTGGAGTACCAATAGTACCGCTCTCTTCTCCAGGACATTGATATGCAAATGCGTTTCCTGGATCTGCCATGTGCCTTGGACCGACCTGTCCAGGTAATGACCCCCCCACCCTACCTGGGAGGCGTCCGTAGTCACAGTGGCAACGGGACGTTGTGGTATAAAGGGTCGCCCCTGGTCGAGATTTGATTGGAGAAGCCACCAATGCAGATCTCGACGGCAACTTTCCATGATTATGATTAAGTGGTTCAAGGGAAGTTCCTGATAAGACCATTGAACCGACAGTAGCCATTGTAAAATTTGCATATGAAGTCTGGCCAAGGGAACTAAAAGTATGGTCGACACCATCGAGCCCAACAGTTGTAGGATCCGATGGGCCGGGGCTCTTTGTAGGGGGAGACAGGATTTGACTTGATCTTGTAACACCTGAATTCTTGCTGCCGGTAAAAAGGCGCGCATTCTTTTTGTGTCGAAGTCTGCGCCTATGAAAGTAATATGCTGAGATGGCTGTAGTACAGATTTTTGCAAATTGAATGTGATCCCCAAGAAATGGCCCAAGGTGAACGTGGCTCTGAGCGCTTGGAGTAGTAGATGCTCCGAGGTGGCAGTAAGGAGCCAGTCGTCTAGATAAGGAAACACCTGGAATCCCAGACTTCTCAGGTGAGCAGTTACCACTGCCAGACACTTGGTGAACACCCTGGGGGCTGTGGTGAGACCAAAGGGCAGTGCTCGGAATTGAAAATGACTGACTCCGAGGCGGAAGCGTAAATGTCTCCTGGACTCTTGAGCTATGGGAATGTGATAGTAAGCATCCTGGAGATCTATGGAGCACATCCATGCATCTTTTTCCAGCAAAGGAAGAATAGATTGAAGAGTGACCATTCGAATTTGGACTTCTTTACGGCGATTCAATGAACTGAGGTCCAAAATGGGCCTGAAGTCCCCTGTCTTTTTGGTACCAAAATAATTTTGAGTAAGTTCCTGATCCGATCTGGTCGATGGGGACAGGCTGGATGGCTCTTTTTTCTAGCAGCTTTGAAACCTCTAATGCTGCTTGATCCTGCTGACTGGGTGGTACGTCCGGGATTTCCCTTAAAGAAAGGGGGGGTTTGTTGAAGGGGATGATATAACCTCCGGTAATAATGCGAAGCACCCACTGGTCGCTTGTTATGGATTCCCAAGCTTGTGGGTGCGCCGCAAAGCGACCCCCGACTGGCTCCGGAGTTGCACAGTCGGGCAACAACTCTGGAACGCTGGTTGTATGAAGAACCATGAAAGGAATCGCGGTCTCCAGAGTTACGGGGGCCTCTGCCACCTCTGGGGCGGAGTCTTCCAAAATTCCCCCCCCCCCTGCCTCTGGAGGGGGAATCACTGGGTGGAGTAGGGAAAGACTTCTGAGATTTTTTAAACCACATTTTCCCTCCTCTCCCAGCCTTGGGGTAAGGCCTAGAAGGAGCGGAAAATCGGGCCCCAACGGCAGTCAAAGTCTTGCCCTCCTGCTCGCACCTAGTTAGTGTGTCCTTCACCTTGGGTCCAAACAAAGATGACCCATCAAAGGGGGCGTCGGCGAAGGAAGACTTGAAAGCCTCCGTGAACGAACACAAGCGTAACCAGGCTTGTCTCCTGAGGGCAACGCCTGTTCCCGCTGCTCTACTCGCCCCTTCGGCCGCATATGAGATGAGCCTCATGGACGAGTTAACAATAGAAAAAAAGGGTAGTCATCTGTGCGCCAACCGTCGGGGCTAGCTCCTCAGGTAGATTACCAACAAGAGAGTCATTTAGCTCTTTGAGAAGATCCCTTTGGAGCCTCGTAAAATGACATAAGTAGTTCAGCGACCGTAAGGTAAAGGCCGCTGAAGACAGGGTATGCTTCCCGTACCTATCCATACTCCTAGAATCCTTATTAGGAGGATGAATAGACGTCGAAGCCTCTGCCACATCCTGCTGTGTGGCAGAAGCCACCACCAAAGCATTTACAGGCACACCCTTTGTGAGAAACTCTTTCTGGGGGGGGGCTGACAAAAATTTATTGGGCCTCGCAGGCACCGGTTCCACAGAATCAGGGTGTTCCCACACCCTTCGAGAAACCAAATCAAGGAGTTCATCGAAGGGCGGAGACACCCAGGAGGCGGAAGGCTGGGCCCCAAAGGCCTTGAGGAAGACTGACTCCTCAGCTGAAGGGGTTTTGGCTTGCCAGTCACCTCTCTGTCTCAGAATCTCCAAGATATCTGAGAAGGAGATATCATCCGAAGATGATTTGGGGACCCTTCTGCATCATCGAGGTCAGTATCCGATGTAATAGACTCATCTTGGGAGTCTACGTGCTTCCTCTTACACAATTTCTTCCATGGGGGTTCGTCCGAAGCAGTTTCGGACGGACCACCGAAGAAGGGAACCCTGATGGGGTATCCTCAAACCCTGGGGCCTGCCGGGGCTGCAACACAACAGAGGCACCAGTCTCCAAATCTAGGGACGGTGAGGTAGAATCTTGCTGAACCGGCAAAGGCATGGCCAGAGCGCTCCTCATGGCCTCAAAGGCCGGACCTCCAGAATCCAAGGAGGTCACTGGTCTAGAGGCCACGATGGCACTGGGAATTCCAGCAGCCGATGCTCCGAGAGGAAGACTAGGCACCGAAGCACCCAATCCCAAAGTATTCCCCTCGGGCCCGGCTGAAGAGGTCGCAGTACCAAACCCTGAACCAGAGGACAGGGTAGGAAGCACAGTCGGAGCCGAGAGGCCTGTAAGGGGTCTCTGCTCCGACCGTATGGCTCCACATTGCTCCACCACCACCGGCTCCAACAGCTCCGAAGAGGTTGGAGGAGGAATCAAATGTGTTGGAGGGGGGATCGGCTCCAAAGCAAACTGTGCTGGAGCCGAGACCATTTTAGTAAACACTGGAGATTGGAATAGCCTCTGTAAAACCCTATCCAGGTCCGAATCTGACAGTCTCGAGGATTTAGAGGAGGTAGACACTCGAGAAGACTTTCCTCTCGGCTCCAAGAGAGAAGGGGACCAGCTCCGAAACGGCTCCAATACTATTGGCGCCGACTCCACCACAGCATGGACCACCATCGGCACCGAAGGAGCCTTCTTCGGAGCCGAGGGGGAAGAGTCTGAGCTGCACACTTCCACTGGCTCCGAAGCCATTGGAACCGATGGAGGTGATTCACCTCTCGATACTCCAACTTGCAGCTCCGAAGGCAATGGAGCCGAAGTAGGAGGTATCGAGGCAGACCCTTCGACCCTCGGCCCCGAAGTCAGTGGAGCCGAGGAAGAAGAGGTCAATTTTGTCTTTTTAGAAGTCGGCTCCGACGAACTTGTCGGTGCCGACTATCTTTTCTTCTTGGAAGCAACAGGAGGATTTAAGGCTTCCTCAAAGGAAGGTTTGATAAGCCCTTTCAATATCAACTTGTTCTTGCATTCTTGAAGAACTCTAGCAGAGAAAGCATGACATACGCTACAAGTCTCTTGCAGATGTTTCGGCCCCAAACAATAAACACAGACTGAATGGCTGTCTGTGATGGACATTTTATAACTGCACCGAGTGCATTTTTTAAAACCTGACTTTTGTTCCTTAGACATAGTACAGGCCCTTCAACAAGTATGACTTTACCACAATAAGTAAGCACTATAACAGAATTGCGCCAACTGAAAAGCGCGAGACACACTGGCGCGAGTACTTAGGAAAAAAAGTTTACCTCACAAACAAACAGACAAAACAAGTCCAATGGCCCAAAGCCCTCTAATTTAAACGGGCTTGGCCCGAAAAACAATTAACCACAAAAAAAATAATTAAGGCTAAATAGCACTCAAAGGTAGGGCAAAGGCCCTCTAACTTAAACGGGCCTTGCCCGACTGAAGAAAATAAAGTACCAGAAGACACTCAAGCACTCAAATGTAACAAATAGTAAAGAATAATAAGGAATAGCTGTTAAAACAGCTGTTTGGTTAATATATGACAAAAAACCCCAAGGTCAAAGACCAATAAAGGTAAAAAGAACCACTTAGCTCCAGCCAAGTCGAGACCACATCCAGCTTGTAAAGCGGCAAACGAGATCTGGGGAAGCAGGTGTAGTGCATCCTGGGATAGGGAGTAGCCCAGCCAATGAGAGACTTCGTGCTAGTGTATTAGTTGCCGAGTCGGAGCCGATGGATCGGCTCCGAACCCATCTGTCATGAATGTAGGCGAGATAGGATCCCATTACATCATGGAGTTATTTACAATCATATTTTTATGTGTTAAGGAGATTTTCATGAAGTGCATACTAATTAGCTCCCAATAATCTTTCCATTTTGTGATATATGACTGATCTATTAATAAAGTAATAACTTTTATAATAGAAGAGATAATATATAAATTAAAGTCTGGAAAAGAAATACCCCCTTGAGACCAGCTATTAGTATGTTTCTTTAATGCAATCCTAGGTCTATTAGGTGCCCATAAGAAATTTAACATTAGTGTATTCAGTTTCTTGATAATTATTTTTGTAGGTGAAAGTATTATTGATTGTATTAAGTATAAAATCTTGGGGAATATTATCATTTTAATAATTGTAAGTCTCTCCTCCATAGTAAAAACATATTATTCCAGGTATTAAAAGATTTTGTATATTAAGAAAACAGATATTATAGTTATTATATATAGTAGATTTAATATCTTTAGATAGTATTATACCTAAATAAGTTATCTGACCTGAATTGGGTACATATTTAGTAAAATCACTAATGAGAATATTTTTCGTGTATATATAGGTAGTATTTTAGTTTTTCTTCATTGAATATTAAACCAGAAATACTTTTAAAATTCATCATTTTATCAAATAAAGACTGCATAGAAGAATTAGATCCTGCTGATGTAATTAGAACATCATCTGCAAAAGTTGAATTTTGATATTGTATTTTCGTCTATTTCAAAACCCTCTATGTCAGTACTGTTTCTAATCAAATTAGCCCAAGGCTCCATTACTAAAGTGAATAATAGTGGAGAAAGTGGACATCCTTGCTTTGTACCTTTAAGAATGGGTATTTTTTGTGAAACATATGTTCCTACCTTAATATAAGCCAGCGTTCCTTTGTATAAATGCTCAATTAAATTTACAAATGCATCAGAGAAGTTTGTGCATTTCAGTAAGGTAAACAGATAGTCCCAACTTACTGAATCAAATGTTGAACCTATATCAAGACTAATAAGTGTTAAATCTTTCTTTTTCCTATTTGCAAAATCAATTAATGTTAAAGTTCTTCTTATATTATCAAAAGTATTTCTATTTACAATGAAGCCTGTCTGATCTATATCTATAATGCCGGGGATGATTGTCTTCAATCTATCAGCAAAAATACTCATAAACATTTTATAATCAACATTAAGTAATGAGATGGGTCGATATGAAGAACATCTAGTTGGATCTTTATTAGGTTTTAAAATTGGTGAAATAAATGTATATTGCCAAGATGGGGGTTATTAACTCAGTTTGGGCCAAAATAAAACCTTATGTATTAATGAATATGTAGTTTTAGAAAGGATTTTAT
Source organism: Protopterus annectens (assembly GCF_019279795.1). Classification (NCBI taxonomy): domain Eukaryota; kingdom Metazoa; phylum Chordata; order Ceratodontiformes; family Protopteridae; genus Protopterus; species Protopterus annectens. The sequence goes on along the minus strand of NC_056748.1, from coordinate 1,023,873,049 downwards.
ATATCGCTGGTATAATACCATCATTACCCGGTGCTTTGTTTGATTTAAGCTTATTTATTTGTGTAATAACTTCTGTATATGAAATACTCTTGTCCAATAGTTTAATCTGTTGTTTATTAAGCTTTTTATTCATGTTTGTGGCTATAAACTCCTTTATTTTATCTTTAGGTTCCATGTTAATGTTGTTATGGTTAATCTTGTGAAAGTGATTTCTAAATTCATCCAGTATTTCTGGTATACTAGAAACATTCTTCTTTTTCCTTAGAGAAAAGATTTCTTTGATATGGTTTTGTTTATCCAATCTTTTTGTTTTATTTTTAAGTCTATGTAAGTATTTGGGGCTTATTGAATAAGACAAAAACTTGTATTTTTCTAAAGTTATTTTAACTTTATGAGTTAAAATTTCTTTGTATTTCTCATTTAGTTTGTTTATTTCTTCAATAACTTTCTTGTCCATAATATTTTCTTTATTATTATGTTTATAAGAGTCTAATTTACTTTGAATATCTAACAATTCCTTATCCCAAGATTTCCTTTTATTATTATACCATCTGATACTTTGTCCATATAGATATGATTTTAAGGCATCCCAAACATAGACAATGGAGACTTCAGGAGTATTATTTATGTCTAGAAAATGTTGTACTTCTGAAAGTATATATTCTTTATAGTCTTTTAGCTGAGTTAAGTATGCTGGTATCCTTTTGATCTGAACATTATGAGTATTTTTATCATGAATTCAAAAACAATTGAGTTATGATCAGATATAGGACATGAAATGATTTTGGAATTAATTAAATCTGTTACCATCTGGTTAGAAATAAAGACCCTATCTATTTTTGAATAAGTTTTGTATCTGTTAGAAAAAAAGGTGTATGGTAATGATTTTGAATCTATCTGATTATTAATATCATTCAAATGATGAGAATTAGCAATATCATTTAAATGTTTTGCATTAGATGTAATTCTTCTTTTCCTTATAGTGGTAGTATCACTTTCATGTAGTATACAATTAAAATCACCAGCTAAAATAATATCCCCTATAGAGAATGATATGATCTTATCAATATGATGTTTCACTGTATTAATACCAATTCCAGGTATCCAATATACATTAATTAAAGTGTAAGTCTTCCCATTAATTTGTATTGTAACCATACAAAACATTCCTTTGTCATCCTGAAAAGACTTAATGGTTTTAGGAATGGGCATACTTTTATTCCATAAAATAGCCACTCCTCTTTTTTTCTGAGTGTGCTCTGAACTAACCAATACTGTATACTTATTAGTGGCTAGTTTATCATTATCTTTTTTCAAGAGATGGGTTTCTTGCAGGAAGACTAGATTGGCCTTGTGTAAATTAATGTATCTTATTAGGCTTGCCCTTTTACACGGATTATTCAATCCATTAATGTTTAAAGAAAATCCTTTTAAAGATGTCATTTGGCATTTTTAAAACTCAAGAATCTTATGATCGAAATAACAAATAACAAGATAAATAATGTTACATCTCCTCTTTTAGGTGTACCTTTAAATATAGCTGTATTTATTAAATCTCTTATGGGATTTTGTATAGGATTCAATTTTGTTTGTAGTGACAATGAGTATACAAAATATATTGTGGATGTCAAAACTATATACATATAACAATGAACAAATGAAAATAATGTAAGGATTAAACCTTGCATCCAGCCTGGAGTTGAAAACTCCAACTTAGAGTAGTATTTACTACTCAAGTTAACCCCTACCCTAAGCAGCAGTACCTCAGCTACCACCTTATCAATTTAATACTAGTTATATTTAACTGAGGTTAACAGTTTTCAATTCAATTATCTATCAAGACAAAACTACACATTTGGTAAAACAGCATCATATAAACTAAAATAAACTTTTTTTTTTTTTTTAAACTGTTCATACTACTGTATAGATCTATGTAATATATAACACTTGTATTCAAATAGCATTCAAATAATCTTGATGTTAGAAATCAAGAGGAGAGAAAATTAGGTTCTAACATTCATTTAAATCAAAAACTTTGGCTAATATGATTCAGACATTACATATATTAAGATGCATCTATTTTCTGTCATGTGAATACTATTAACAGCTTCCAAAAAAAAAAATCTTGAATTGTTTGTATATGAGCATTTACTTAAACTCATTATTGTCAATAGAGTAAAATATTGTATTCATAAAAATTATTATAAATCATATTGCATAGTTATGCAAATTCTCAGAAACACTTGCATTATTAAAAAAAAAGCCATCACACACATACACACAGACACACACACATACATACACACACACATACACACACACACACACACACACACACACACACACACACACACACACACACACACACACACACACACACATATATATATATCTGATCTCACTGAGTTATGTCCTTGTTGAGCACTATCCTACTTGCTGTCCCTAGAATAAATCTGTCTGCTTTATAGAAAATAATGCACAGCAAACACATTTTAGTAACCAGATTTTACAATCATGCTAACCTACTGCTTTAAAATATATCACATGACATTTCTTCCAGAATAGAATTATAAAATTGTTTATGCTTGTCAATCAGATGAATTAAATGAATTATAATAAAGTATATGTTTGGAACAGAAGTTTTTAACACAGATTATTATGCTGCTGTTAAGTAGATTTTCAAAAACATTTAAATAAATGTTTCATTTTCTATGCCTTCTAAAATAAGACATTTATTTACTACAATAAACTACATCATTTAAACTCATTATAACTGACATTTTATGAATAGAGTATTTTTCCTGAATCTGTGGTGTGTCAGTATGATAACTAGGTCAGAGGTTATACTAACTGCTTTCAGTTTCTCTGTGAGAATTCTGTGAGTTGAAGCTTTTGAAGTAGTTCATGGACACTGTGCATGAGACAGCCCACATCCCAGATTGTCTCCCTTAACATTTTGGCGGGAAACTTATTAAAACTTGTAGCAAACATTCATTTTGTCAATAGAGTAAAATATTGTATTCATAGAAATTATTATAAATCATATTGGATAGTTATGCAGATTCTCAGAAACACTTGCATTATTATATAAAAAAAAGCCATCACACTCACACACACACATACACACACACACACACACACACACACACACACACACACACACACACACACACACACACACACACACACATATATATATATCTGATCTCACTGAGTTGTGTCTTTGTTGAGCACTATCCTACTTGCTGTCCCTAGAATAAATCTGTCTGCTTTATACAAAATAATGCACAGCAAACACATTTTAGTAACCAGATTTTACAATCATGCTAACCTACTGCTTTAAAATATATCACATGACATTTCTTCCAGAATAGAGTTATAAGATTATTTATGCTTGTCAATCAGATGAATTAAATGAGTTATAGTAAAGTATATGTTTGGAACACAAATTTTAACACAGATTATTATGCTGCTGTTAAGTAGATTTTCAAAAACATTTAAATAAATGTTTCATTTTCTATGCCTTCTAAAATAAGACATTTACTTACTACAAGAAACTACATCATTTAGACTCATTATAACTGGCATATTTTATGAATAGAGTATTTTCCTGAATCTGTGGTGTGTCAGTGTGATAACTATGTCAAAGGTTATACTAACTGCTTTCAGTTTCTCTGTGAGAATTCTGTGAGTTGAAGCTTTTGAAGTAGTTCATGGACACTGTGCATGAGACAGCCCACATCTCAGATTGTCTCTCTTAACATTTTGGCGGAAACTTATTAAAACTAGTGACAAACATTCATTTAGTAGTGTAAATGCATGTAAACATGACAAAACCTTCACAATGTATTCCACAGACCATTACAGCCTCTTACTTCTTTTCAGAAAGAGAAACAAATTGAATCACAGCTTGCCATTAAATCTTCAGATATTTTGACTGGTTATGAAACAAAACATTATAACTGACATATTTTATGAATAGAGTATTTTCCTGAATCTGTGGTGTGTCAGTGTGATAACTATGTCAAAGGTTATACTAACTGCTTTCAGTTTCTCTGTGAGAATTCTGTGAGCTGAAGCTTCTGAAGTAACTCATGAACACTGTGCATGAGACAGCCCACATCTCAGATTGTCTCTCTTAACATTTTGGCGGAAACTTATTAAAAACTAGTGACAAACATTCATTTAGCAGTGTAAATGCATCTAAACATGACAAAACCTTCACAATGTATTCCACAGATCATTACAGCCTCTATGTAAGTGAAATTAAGCCCAAAATTACCAACAAGCAATAAAACTCAACATTCTTCTCCCAACTCAATTTTCATACAAATCCTATTATTCACTGTGCCCACACAATCAAAAGCATTTCTATATATTAATAAAGAAAAGAAAAGAGAGTAGAAAATAAAAGGAGTGAGGCAGAAATAAAAAATGTAAGAGAAAGCTGTAAGAAGTATATACAATGGAATGTTACTTACTGTTTATATTAATAGAGTTAAAAATAAAACATATTATTTACTCTTATTTAGTTCTGATTATTATTAGTTAAAGCATAAAAGATTATTTACAAACAGGCATAAGCAGTATAATCAAGAAAGTATAATTAGAAATAGCATTTGAAGAACTTATAAAAACTTTTACAAGGAATAAATATGTTATTATTCTATTAATGATATTTTCATTACTGTTCTCTCCCTGCCCTCCCCACCCTTTACCCACTACATAATCTAAATAGAATGTCATTGTTTAAACAAAGAAAATAATAAAAGGAGAAGGAAAAAAAGGTAAAGATAAAAAATGTATCAAATTACTAACCTTACTTCTTTTCAGAAAGAGAAACAAATTGAATCACAGCTTGCCATTAAATCTTCAGGTATTTTGACTGGTTATGAAACAAAACATTTCTTTGCACATAGAGAATAACTTTGATTAAATCTTTTCCAAAATATTTGTGGCTTTCTGGAAATGCAAGAACTATATTCAAAAGATTAATAATGAACTAAAATGATGAGAGAAAAAAAAACATATAACAAATCATTTTTTTAGTCTCTTCTTCTTCTCTGAAGTCTTCCAAGAAGCTTCAGTTGCCAATCTCTTTAATGAAGAACTAGCCCATTCCATTTCTTCTATTTTATCCAAAATCCTTTTTTCTTTGACAAACAGTAAAGCAGAGTCTAAATCATCGAAAACCTTAGGACCATCAGGAAGGAAGATTTTAAGCTTGGCAGGAAACAGAAGGTATGTTTTAAACTGTGCTTTTTAAGCTCCCTTATTAGTGGCAGAAAAACTTTTCTTTTAGCTATTACCATGGAAGAATAGTCATTGTCAAAACGCACAGTTGTCTCATTAATCTTAACTGGAGCTTTAGCCCAAGCAGATTTAAGAACCATCTCTTTATCAAAAGATGATAGAAATCTAACTATAACTGATCTAGGATATTTTTGTTAGAGTTAGTATTAGCTATAGATCTATGTGCTCTTTCGATACCAAAAGAGAATGTTTCTGGTAAGTCTAAAGTTTTAGGGAGCCAAGTTGTTAAAAAAGAAGTAATATTGTTACCTTCAATATTTTCTGGCAGTCCAAAAATCCTAATGTTATTGCGCCTAGATCTATTTTCCAGGTCATCCAGCTTTGTTTGTAAATGTATATTTTGTTTCAGCAGAAACTCAGTGTTGATTTCCTCTTCTTGGATTCTATTTTCCATGTCATTCACAGCTTCTTCTATGCCTGTCATCTGGTTCTTCTGTTGTTGCAGGTCTGTATGTAACAGGTCTATTTGTTTTGTAGTTTTTTCTATGAAGGTGTCTATTTTAGTATCCATTTTATCCATTTTATCAGTAAGTTGCTGGATTATAATTATCAGAGACTGAAGTTCTTTCTTGATGCTGGAGTCTTGAGAATTTGTCTTACTGGAACTCATTTCAGACTGATAAACTGACAGGAAAATTTCCACAGTGATTTCTGACAGGAATATTGTTAAGATTTCCTTTCTTTTTTAGATATAGTTCAAGAACTATATAAAACAAACGTATTTAGAAAGAAAATTACTTCAAAAATTATTTTTTTAAGTAATTAATTCCTGTCAGTGTAATGAAATTGGTGGAGCTGAAGAAATCTGCTGCTATCCTGTGTTCATCCTTGGCCACGCCCCTGTTTTTAATTTCTGACTTAGTGGTTTTCTGTAGCCATGGGGAGGGTTGTGCTTTGGTTCTGGAAAGTCTTATGGGGGCATGGTAATTAAGGATGCTCAGGAAGGTAGTATTAAAAAATTAAACTGCGTCATCAAGACTGAGGTACTTTAGGGGATGCCAGTTACATTCTTTGAGGGATGAGATGAATGTGAGTGGGTTAAAGTTTAGTTTTTTACGTATTTGACGGTAGATGACAGGTTTAGCTTGGTATAGGTATTTTTTGAGTAGGAATGTTCTTTTAGTTCCTTGCATTGATATTGCACCAATAGAAAAGGAAATAACAATGGTGCTTCAAACACACAGTACAACCTTTGGACATGTTTCTGACTGCAACAGGTATCTAGTGAGTTTTCCACACTACTTGTGAGAGATGGAGGCCAACATTCCCTTCCCTTCCAACTTACTGCTCCTGCTTACTGCCTATTGTGTGATTGTGTGATTTATGTCACGTAATTGTTCCTCCTCTTAATCTGATTAAAGTCACTATGCATGTCTAATATCACACATATTTGTATCTATACCTATATATGTATATATATATATATATATATATATATATATATATATATATATATATATACATATATATATATATATATATATATATATATACATATATATATATATATATATATATATATATGGTCCCTATGACTTAAATCGACAGTTCATTTCATCGACAAGCATTTGCCCCCTTATCCAATGTTGTGCGACCCTGGACTTGATATATATAGTTAGGGGGGGTGTGGGGGGTGAAGCCCCCCACCTAAAATGCTTGTCGATGAAATGAACTGTCGATGAAATGAACTGTCTACGAAGTCATAGGGACCCATATATATATATATACATATATATATATATATATATATTTATATATATATATATATATATATATATATATATATAGATCTAGGATGTTTGCTCGAATGAGCAAACGTCCGAATCCATAACCACCGAACACACTTTAACGTAAGCGCTTTTATTGAAAAAGCGCTTTTGTTAAAGTGTGTTACTAAAAAAAAAAAAAAAACACTACATTAATGTTTTAGCAGGGGGACTTCGCCGCCCCTGCACCCCCCACACCCGCCCTACTTTGATATTCTCCCTCTGAGACTGCACTACAGTGGGGAAAAGGGAATTTTCCCTTATCCACACTGTAGTATGGCCTCGGCAACAGGCATACTTACACGAAAGTGGTTCTTCGGTTAAAAGCACTTTCACATAAGTATGCCCGGCCATTTGGGTTTCGGATGTTTGCTCATTCAAGCAAACTTACTAGACCCATATATATATATATATATATATATATATATATATATATATATATATATATATATATATAGATATATATATATATATAGAGTTTACCTTTGAAAGGTTGAAAATCAGCAGCCCTTTGTGCGAACCGAAATGATGAAAACCGTCATTCCGAACCGCACCAAAGTTCAAAAATCAGCAAATCGAAAAGCAGATTTGTTGATTTTTCAACTACAATTTCAAATATATATATTGTAATGCAGGGGGCAAGCCCCCCAGCACCCCCTCACCCCCCTGCTTTATTATTCTAACTCCAAGGTCGCACTACAGTGGGGAAAGGATCCACTTCCCGGTCCCCACTATAGTGCACTCCACACCCAAAATGCCGAATCTGCAATGAGCAAATATAAATGTGCATTTGCGCATTGTACATTCGATGCATTTTTTTCGGTTATCCGAAAAGTTGAAAACTTACTTCCGCACGACTGTCTTTCGACAATGTGCTTTTCAAGCTTTCAAAGGTAAACCTATATATATATATATATATATATATATATATATATATATATATATATATATATACATATATACACACATATATATATATATATATATATATATTGCTAGTTCCAGTTGTGGGAAGCTTCAACCTACAGCCTCAGCTTATTATAAACTACCTCTAAGATCATGCTACAGTGACGTAAATTGGTAGATTCTTGATGAGGTGAATCTTAATAAATTGACATTATGATGAGCTGAACTGTTCCCCAAAATAAAAATGCAGTGAAACTGTAAATTAATTTGAAGATATAATTTTTTTCTCAGTTCATCAGTCAACATGTGGGGGGTTGACAATAGGGTCAGGGTGCATAAATACCTTAGACTAGATTCTGACTAAATGCCTTAAACATTATGAGAAATCTGAAATTTTAGCTAACCATTTAAGTGATATTCAGACTACTTCTGCCATTTGGAAGAATTACTTGCCACCAGTAAACATAATTAATATCATGTTATATAGTCATAAAACATTCCAAAAAGAACAACCTTAAGCTGGAATTTACAAAGCTAAAAAATTGCTGTCCAGGGCCAAGAAGGAGCAGTTGTTGAGTTGGAAGCAATCTCTCCATTGCCTGAACAAGCAAGTAAGGTCACTGGTGAAATCCTCTAAGGCTAACTTTGAGTCCAACTTAGCCACATCCACCAAGGGCAATCACAAGGCCTTCTTCACATATGTCTCCAATCTCAAAGGCATCATCCAAATCTGCTCTGAACTGGTGGTCAATAACACCACATACACAAATGCCATAGATATAGCGAACCTGCTGGCAGACAGGTTCAGTGAAAACTTCATCCCACCCATCAGTAAACTAGGACATCCCCAGCACCTGCCCCCCCCCGCATCACCAAGGAGCACGTCCTTAATGCCCTCTCAAAGGCAAAAAATACAGTCTCCATGGGACCTGATAACATCCCTGGCAGTATCCTACATGAACTCAGGCAGGAGCTCTCAGCACCATTAGACACCCTGTTCATCCAAAGCCTGAGCACCTGCTTCATCCCATTTGAATGGAGGACAGCCACTGTGATCTCTCTACACAAAGGTGGAGCGTCCACTGACTCAGACAGTTATAGGCCCATCAGCCTAACTAGCCTGATCTGCAAGGCCATGAAACGCATTATCATGGACTTTATAAGCAAGGACATTGGCAACCTCCAAGTGCTTGACCCCACACAGTTTGGTTTTGTCAGAGGGAGATCATGCCTGTTAAACTTGGTCGACTTCTTTGAAACAGTCACCAAAGCCATGGATGAGTGGAAGATGGTGCACACTGCCTACCTTGACCTAACCAAAGCCTTCAACACTATTCCCCACTCAGGCATAATAGATAAACTTTCCCAGTTAAGCATCAACCCGTATGTTACCAGATGGGTAGCTAACTGGCTCATTGATAGAATCCACTCAGTCATGGTAGGGGAAACCACCTCTAGTAGTAGACTGGTAACGAGCAGTGTACCCCCAGGATCGGTCTTGGGGTCTCTACTGTTTGGGATATACGTTTCTGAGGTGCAAGCCAAAACCAGTGGTCTGTGCCTGACCAAGTTTGCAGATGATTGCAAGCTGGGCACTGTCTTAAATTCCCCTAGTGATTTAAACATCCTCCAAGAGGGCCTTACCCAAACTAATGACTGGTGCCAGAAGCATGGCCTCAAACTGAATGCCAAGAAATGCATCATTATCCCCTTTGGGGAAAATGTCATGCCCACTAATTATCAAATTAATAAGAATGTACTAAGCATGCAATGCTTAGTGAAGGACTGTGGTACCCAGGTTGATAGCAACCTGACTTTTGACCACAACATTGCCTCCAATGCATGGAAGGCTTTATACATGGCCCACCTCATAAATAAGGGTATTTCATCCAGGAATAGGGAGGTCATACCATCCCTGTACTCCTCCCTTATCAGGCCCATTATCGAGTACAGTGCCCCCTTTCCAGCATGTACCTTGCCAAGCACATGCAGCATATGGAGAGACCACAGAGGTTCCTGACCCGGAAAATCCAGGGTCTCAAGCACCTATTCTGTACAGATAGGCTAAAAGCCCTGTCCTTCTACTAAGTCTCATACAGACTGCTCAGAGGTGACCTGTGTCTGGCATACAAGGCCATTTCAGACCCAGCCTTGATGGAGTTGCTGCATATCTGTAGGACAAACTCCACTTACGCAAACCACATGCAAGGCCTTAACCTGGTCTGTAACATTAATAGAACTTGTTAGCCAGATAGATTTGTGTCCCAAAGACTCCCCCATCTGTGGAATAGACTCCCTCTCCGTGTCAAGTGGAGTACCTCTCTAGCCCTCTTTAAGAGGAACCTGGATGACTGGATGGGAAACAGAAACTATACCCTTGGGATCCTAGCTGTGTTCCTGCTGGACAGGGGACACAGGTGCTGACTTTGAGGGAACATGGGCGAAATTCTTGGCTAGACTTATAAGGGCCTCCGGGCCAGTAGCCTACTATCATCCTGTGAACCTATGAACCTATAAGGCAGACTAGTCATATCTCAGGAACATTCCACATAGTAACTCAGCCCCTGAATATTTGAACAAGGCTAGAATCTGCATGCTAGACAAATGTGCTTAACTCATTAGAATAAATGAAAATTGAATTTTGTGGATTAGACGAGCACTACTTGAATACACAGGAGTCAGAGAGGCTGTGCAATAAGAATATAAGACTGGAGAAGAATGCAAAACAATCATATACAGATCACTAGACACCAAATGCCAAGCTCATATAATACAAGCAAAAATGTATTATTTCTCTGCTCTCCAGTAGAAAAACATCAGAAATTCACCTTTCAGAAAGACTATACCTATACATGTTTTTGTGATATAAAAAATGAGACCACCATAAATCATTTCAAAACTTGTTCACCTTTAATGTGACCTATAACCTGTACAATTCAGTTGAAAAATAAACAAATCTGTTAGGGGAAAAAAATATTAAAAAAAAAAAAAAAAAACGTACAGTAAGCTGGTTACAAAAGTGTGCACACCCTTAAACTAATACTTTTTTGAAGCACCTTTTGAATTAATTACAGCATTTGGTCCACTGTATAGTTATACAGTTTAACTGCTAATGTCTCATCTTTTTCATTTATCCAGTTTAACACTTTGTACAAATTTAATGAAGGAGCATATACCACTGGGTTAATTAATCCTAAACCTACTTCCTCCTTATTTACATAAAAAACTCCTCTTTTTACTAGGTTTAATTTAGAACCCCATATAAATGAAAATATTATCTGCAATTGTTTCAAATACTGTTGGCAACATAAATATATTGCTAAGTATACTATTTTACCTATCAGTACTAAATTTATCAGATATCCCCCTTTTTTGGATGATAATTCATATGTTCACTAGAAAAAAACAGGTTTGTTTTATTTCTTTATGGTTTTTACCATTGAAGTGTACTTGCATCTTTGTTCACAAATTTTATATCTAACACAGAAATTGCTTTTATTTTAAAATATATGCCCCCTATCTTTATTACATTACCTCTTTATCTAAATACATCCTTAATACCTGTAAACACTCATTTGTGCAAATTATTCCTTCTTTTATCCAATTTTTTTTACATTTATTATGTCACCTGCACACTTCGTTTGTTTTGTAATGTATGTCCCTGAGAGCTGAAAAATTTCTCACATTATTCCACTCTCACAAAGGGGTTAACTCAAAAGAGTTAACCCACTATCAGCCAATAGGAATACTCTCACCTCTGTCCAAAATACTGAAGTAGTGTATACACACCTAAATCATGGATCACCTCAACATCCACAGCCTTCTCACAAACACTCAACATGGCTTCAGGCCATATCACAGCACCACAACAGCCCTTATGTCATTCATTCATATAATAAACAACCACAAAAATAATGGCAACTATATCTCTGCGGTATTTCTTGACCTCTCTAAGGCATTTGATATGGTTAACCACAACAAACTTATTAAATCCCTCTCAGAACTGAATCTTAGCAAGCCCACCATTACCTGGTTTCAAAGTTATTTAACAGGCAGACAGCAAGCAATATATTGAAGGAAAGAACTCTCTCCTTTATTACCAGTCACACTGGGTGATCCCCAAGGGTCCATCCTTGGTCCTTTACTTTTCACTATCTTCACTAACAACCTCCATGCCTCTACTTTACATGCCTCAGTCATCCAATATGGTGATGACTCAACACTAATCTGTTCCTCTCCTTCCCTCCAAAAGCTGCAATTACAAACACAGGCCTCTTTGCTTTCTGTAGAAGAATGGTTTAACAACTCTCAACTAATGCTAAATCCCACTAAAACTAAACTTCTCATATTCTAACCTACTAATCACTCTACACCCATACCCACATTTACTATAATTTCTAACAATAAAACGGTTCTCTCCTGTCACCCACACTAAACTTCTAGGAGTTGAGATAGGCTGCAACATTAAATTTGACACTCACATTTCACTCACCATAAAGAAAGTGCATAAAAAATTGGGGAGACTATATAGAATAAGCAATTCCTCACAAACAGAACCAGGGCTAAAATAGCACAAACACATCTCATCTCTACACTTCTATATGCCTCCTCTATCACCATTGCTCAGCTCTTAAACAACTTAACTGGCTTGAACTTCCCCATCTTTTCCTTTACAACCAGCTTATAGCAACCCATAAGACTCTCTACTACCCTGATAAAACAGTACTAGGGTCCTACGATCCAACAATAAACCCTCTCCTTCAAGTCACGAAAGCCAACAACTCTGCAGGAGCCTCCATCTATTCAAATTTTATAGCTAAAAAACAGAGCACTCTGCCCACTAATATAACAGCCACAACATCCTTGTTTCAGTTTAAGAAATCTCTAAAAACACACCTACAAGCCAACTGGATATGCAACTGACTCCCCAGGTGAGTCTAACCCCATCTCTTTCTTCTCAATCAAGGTAAACAGTCCTCCTTTATTTTCGAGCAGTAAACTTCTCTTCATCTTGCAAGTCTCATTCCTCTCAACTGTTACTACTTAATCCAAGTATAGACACTTGGTGTATACTTTATATTATTATACTACTATATTATACTTAATGTTATCTTGATTGTACAGTTTAAGATGTTTCTTCTTTGAACCTTTATAGTGTACCATTTTTCATCCTATGTTAGTTTTTGTACAGTTTAAAGTGCTATTATCCTAGTTTTATTTGATGTAAAATGTGTAGTGTTATTCTTCTGTACCTATGAAATTGTTCTTATTGATCAATGTTATATGTGGAGCTTTTCTCCCTGGGCCTCAGCTGAAAAAGGACGTGTGTCCACTTGGACTTTCCCAGTAACCAAATGTAAAGTAAAATAAAATAAATAAACTCTTTGGGCATCCCTGTCTTACACTAGTCTTCATATGGACCTCTTGAGCTAACCAGCCATTTATGAGTATTTTACTTTATTATTACTATACGCTGACAAACATAATTTCCTAACTTTCTCACTCATATTATATTCTTTCATTATTACCCATAAGATTTCATGTCCAGTTGTATCAAATGCCATATTAAGGTCTCCTATATTGATCTTCACTTCTTTGCTATTCATTGTATTATTCACAATTTGTCTCTCATTAATAATTCTTGACAATCCTTCCCCTTTATTCTGTATATACTGTCTTCCATATTTTCCATTTTAGTTTCAAATCTCTCTTGTATTATTTTCATAAAGATCATAGCATTATTATTCAGTGCTATCAGTCTCCAGTTTTTAAATGATTTTTATCTTTTTTCTTCCATATGAATTTAAGTAATATACTACATAATTCTTTATACACAACACCTTCATTTAACCATTCATTCAAAATGTTTAAAAAAATTAATTTTGCCAGTCTCTTAAATGTTTATAAATTTTACAACCTGTTCCATCTGCTCCTGCAGCCAAATCTATATTTACGTATCCTAATACGTTATCTAGCTCATATAAAGAAATCTCCTTTTATAACTCTTTATTCTATTTTTCTGTTAACTTTCCATATTTTTTCACTACTTTTTTCTTTATATACTTCTTGTAGATATTATATTGTACTATTCATAATGTTTACCTGAGTTCTTTCTATTTGTTCTTTTACATTTTTATTTCTGTCATTACACTCCCAACTTCCTTTACTAATCTGTTTATGTAACTTGATACTACTACTATTTTTCCTTGTAAAAATATCTTTGCTTAAATAACAGTTCTTGTATTTTTTCTTAATTTCTTTCATGTACTTATTTTTTTTCCTTGTCAAAATACTTTGACATGATGTTTTAAATCTCCAATGCATCATTATATGTTTTTCTACTTTTTATATACTTTTTTCTACTTTTCTCACTTCATATTGCTAGTATAAATATATATATATTTTTTTCCTTAAACATCATCCATCATTCAAAACATTTTTTATAAAATGTTCTCATAGTGATATAACCTTTCCATAACTGTGTTACTAATATCTTTCCTTATTCATTCCATGTTATCTTGTTTATCCTTTTTATTCTTTTCATTATTGTTAAATATTCCTTGTTTTCCTATATCTCCATCCATATTGCAAGATCCTGTTCAACTACCGCCCTTTCTCTTATAACTAAACATTCCGATGCTATAAACTAATCTATTTCAGCTCTATAAGTACACCTGTTGTAAGTCCATGGATTTTTGTCCTAAAGTTTTAACTTACCACATATTATAACTTCTAGCAATTCTCTTATACCATTTCTTTTTTATGCTTGCCTCTTAAATCACAATTAGTCTTCTGTTATTGTAATAATCATATTTATCACTAGATATTCTAACATCTGATGAAATAAGATTTCCCTTTCTCTACAATTAGTATAAGCATATGATGTTATAATTCTATATACTTGTTCTTTCCATTTTAAACCTATAATGGTTAATCTTCCCATGTTTGCTAAAGTTACATCTAATATATTTACTGTATTTCTACAGTATATGGCTATTCTAGAACATCTCTTATTTCCCCAAATTCCAGATTATCTTTCCTCCCTGCAGTTTCTGTTTTTAATATTTCTTCATGTGTTAAAAATCTTACGTCTGCTAACAAGATTACATCTACATTACATGTATTACACCACTCCAAAATCCTTATTATTCTTACTACATCCTTAATACTATTCACATTTACAGAAAGCACTCCAAAATTTTCATTTTCCTTTTCCCTTTTCCCTACATTCATGGTTTCATAGATTCATAGCAAATTAACAGGATAGCTGTCTTAATGGGTCATTGTAAGCCTAGAAAATTTACCTCCCAAAGGTGAAAATCATTCAAATTAACTATTATACCAACCCACAATCATTAGATGTATGCATTATGTTTTATTAATTTCCTTTCTTTTTCTTATGTACTTCTCCCTTAAAATTTTCCTTATCTGTGTTTTACCCTTTTACCAATAGAATAATTTTTTTATTTCACTATCTCTCAATTTATGTATTCTGCATCATTTATTTCAGAACCTTCTTCTAAGTCAGGTTTATTATTTTTTATCATCTATTTTTCTTCTGTTTCTGCTACTTTTAAAATGTCTTCTTTTTGTTTATTTTGTTCACTTTCTTTTTCCTAACTTTCATTTTTACAATCTAGCCATAAATGTCCAATTTTGTTACCTTTATGACATTTCAGTTCACATTTTTACATTATGTCCCATTTCCCCAGAAATATATTATTTTTTTTATCACAGATCAAATGTTCTTTTCCCCAAAATAAAGCATGTTTTGGGTTGTCTCCATTATTTTATGACAGTCCCATACCACTCAATCTGGAAAAATCAAAAATCTGGACAAAGGCCTATGAAAATAAGTGCAAATCGGCACACTGATTAGCATAACATTTGCATACATAATTATGTAACCACGCCCACTCCGATGGAATTGTGGGATAACATTTAAACACATATGAAGAACCGACAAAATATTAAATGCAAAATATGACCTCTCCTATATAATATAGTATTTTTAACCTGACATTGATTATATTTAATGTAATATTACAGTGCATGAGCATACGTGCTATTGTGAGTGGAATTGTACTAGACAAGTCAAGCACCAAAATAAAATATTCCCCCCAGTGATCTATTCTCTTCAGTATTTTTAAGTATGGACAAGCACCAAAATGAAACATTTACTCCAGACCCCCCACTAATCCCTTCATCAGTATGTCTCCAAGTATGTACAAGCACCAGCATGAAACATTTCACCCACTGAACCAATCCCTTCAGCAAGACTATGTCCAGCAGTGGCATTCATAATCATGGACAGGACTGGGCTTTGCATTTTTGTTAATCCGTGAAGAAGACTGAAGAGCAATGGTGTGTGTCTAAGCAAACCATGGACTTTCAGGATGACAACAACAATCTGGATGCCTTTTTCTAAAGCAGCCAATCACCTCCCTCCCCCCTATCCCAAAAGTGTACACTATAGTTAACTACACATACACAAAACTCATGTAGAAAGTATGAACAGATCACTGCGTAACTACATCCCACCAAAGTTACTGTATGTGCATTCCCAATACTACTCATATATTCTTCTTCTTCTTTAATACCCTAAAAAGTAAATGACACTGCTTGCTTCCAACACATGGATATAACTGCAAGGGCCTACTAATCAACCTTTGCACCTACTAAATAGGATTCATGTACACTGACTAACCACTTCAGCAAAGCCAAACAGTGAAGGTAGACCTTATTTATTGTTATCCTCAATGCCTATCTGAAAATAAGCACAAACAGCAGTTAAACATTTCCATTCAAGGAGCGGAACAGAACACAAAAAGCAGCACCCAATTTGAGCACAATGTGGCACCCTGCACACTCCAATGAAGTCCTAACAAACTAATTAAACTACACTTCAACACCAAATGTATATTATCCAGAACTCAAAACTCTGCATTCCAAATGCTTAACAGTGACCCAGTCAACCAAACCAGCACATGCTCTTGGCATCATCCCTAGAACACAGTCTGGCAACCTGCCTTTTTACAATTCTCAATTCTATCCAAACATCTCTCATAGCGAGAATACATAGATACGCTGAGCCTGAAGAACCCTAGTAACATCAATACATTTCAAATTTCAATTCCTTACAAAAAAGACCCAATTGTAATATCTAGACTTGCATAAGATTATAAAAATGTAAAACCGTCCATCTTGGTACAGGCAACTTCGTGGATCTATGGAAGTGAAGCATCCAGATCTAATCCCAACATGATAGACACAGACAATACCTGTGTGCTGTGATGCCAACAGCTAGTAGATATTTAAATGAGGATTTAGAATACATAACTTGTTTCAGGAATGGTATTCAACAGTGTATTTAACTTCTGAATCTGAAAGACAAACATCTTTTTCTTCAAAATTTCTGAGGTCCTTAACAATCCCATAGGATTGTTGGGTTTCCAGTTACCACCACAAATCTCCCACCCCAATCATCGATTATGCTAGCATTTTCCAATTTCAGCTATTACCTGCAAGCATTTCACTCCAGTCGGCTGCCAAGGATCAACATTTATTTCACCATTTCCCTGGACTTCAACAAAAATATTCCGCCTCGGCTTCTGTAGTCACTTTTGATCCCACTCCCTTCTCAGACAGGAACAGAAGAATCCATTAAACAGAGAACATTACCATGGCATGATCATTGTTCAGAATCCAACATAACTTTTACTTGAAATAAACAATTTCTCCATCCGTTATTCGGAAGTGCACCCCAAAATGTACACTTAGACATATCCGGATGTCTCCGGCCTGAATGCTATGATCTTTACATTAAAACTAACATAATCTAATACCATCAAAACACAGACTCGTCACATCTTGACAAGGGCCATCAAAGTATATATTGTTTACAGAATGCAAAATTGAAACTAACAAAATGCTCCATCTTATACATAAAGGGATAAAATCAGTTTACTGCTTACATCATAGCCGGGTGGAAGAATAAAGTCAGTTTGTCATCACCTTCACTAAAAATCCATTAGTCCCCCCAATATGCTTCATCTCTGGGACCTTAAAGCCTTTTTTCCCCATCTTTTGCAATGCCATGCTCTCTTTGGAGAGAAACAACTGCATAGTCAAACCACCACACCAAATGCGACCATAAACATACATATCCAATTGCGGTACACGGACGAAATGGAGAGCATAAGTGGAAAAAAATGCCCCATCAGAACAAAATTTTCCCTGCTCAAACAGCCTCATAATTAGCCCCTCAAAATTATGCCAGTTCTCTCTCCTTAGTCCTTACCCTCAGCCATGTCACTCTGTGTATCTTCACTGGGCGTAACAGTGATAAGAAAAGAAAACCAACAGCGTCTGAGCAAACTAGCAAACTAGTTCCTAACTTCCTAATGTAAAATACATTATACAGCTAGCTACAAATTGTCTTGTCTCTCTGCAGCAAATGCAATACTTTACAAATTTAAAATACAGCTAGCTATGAACTCACACACCCATTCTCTCCGTTAAGCAGCAATAGTAATAACTTAATGTAAAATACAGGTAGTTAAAAATACAGCAGCACCAACTTCTCTCACAGCATCTGATTCTGGGTAGCAAAGAGCAAACTAGTATGAAATACACATTATATACCACATACCAGTACCAACAGCAGGAATTGAGCAAAACAGCCACCCACCATACTCTTTTCTTTTGCCTTAAACCCATGGTTAAAATATAAGTTCTGTCCCTCGTGAAGTTGACGTCATCTGCACTTTATGAATTAAAAAAAGAAAAAAACTGGGAAATTCAGAAATTAAAGGGGTCATGCAGGAATTCATGGCACCCCAATATTTTACCCTCAAAACTGGCATTTACCGAGGAATTCAGTACAGTTGAGAGGTATGGACGTCCCTATTCCCCTTCACATTTATCATGCTTGGTATATCTATAATTTTTCCTCTTTCTATTTTAAACACAATATATTAGATTCTCGTCTACTAGTCCATAAACTAATTTTATCACAAACATTTGCAATGTCCAGTACTTCTTTACATAAAGTTTTCAAATGCCCTTTCAAGGTCTCACTTTCCATCTCTATTCAAAATTGTACATTAATTTTCTTTGTTTCCCTGCTAAATGCTTTTACCACATAAAGATTCCATGAGTTACAATCTTTCTTTTTTCAGATTCTCCAATAAATGTTTCCATTGAAAAGCAGTCACAAATATACAGTGTTGGCCAAATTAACAGAAATCGGTATTTTTATTGTTTTTATTTTTGTTTTTACTCTTGTTTTGTCATGTAACTCAATATGAGTACATGAAATGACAAGTATAATTCACGTTATATGAGAAAATGTTTTAATATTTTGTGAATGACCCTTTGGCTATTATCAAGGATTTAACTTGTTAAGGCATAGAACTAAGAAGTTCACAGCAATGTTCAGTCATAGAAGCACTGTGTACCTAAGCAGAAATGTGTTATTCAGTCAGTTGCTACTTGTTTGTTATGCTCTCTTTCTTCATCTCTGACTTCAGAATAGCCCACAACTTCTTTATTGTATTCATATCTGGGCTTGTTACCTGGCTATGGTAACACTTCAGTACCATGGATGTTAAGGAAACTTGTAACTTGACGACCTTTGTGACATGGGGCACTATCACGTATGAAGATGAAGTCCCCTATACCAGTAAATCTCTTCTTCTTTGCCCAGGCACACAGCTAAGGGAGCAGGTGTTGCTGTATTATGGTCCTGTACTGCTCCTCCTTCATGTTTCCTTGAACAATGTAGAGCCAACCTGTTCCGAAGATGTTCATAATGCTCCACACCATCACTTAAGTGTTGTGCTTAACGTGCTAAATTATACAATCATCCCTTATCTGCTCTCCAGATTGTCATATTGTAGCTGCTGATTCAAACACTGTATTATGCTCTCGTCACTAAAAACAACACGTTCTAAATCTTCATTGGACCAGTTATGAAACTCTCTTCCCTAGTGCAGTCCTTTTGCTTTCATTTGGTTGGGTAATTTCTGTTACTTCAGAGATCTGTAAGCTCGAAGCCCAGAGTCCAGATGTCCCTGTTGAACAGTTCTGGGTAACTCACTGTAACATCCTGTTGTTCCAGCATCCCCTGCAGCTGTCTACTGGATGCCTTGCAATTCTTAAAGGATTCTCTGATCAGATACAAATCATCCTGAGAGGTTGTGGACTTTCTGCGACCACATCTGCCAGAATGTCTGAGTGACAACTCTTCACCGTTATTCAGTTTCTTCTGAATTCGTCTGACAGATGGCTGACTAACTCCCACCTTCTTGGTGACTTCTGATCCAGGAACAACATCTTTGAGCAGAATCTCAACTTTTGCATGCTGCATGGCATTAAGCCACACAATTTACCCATTTATAAGACTATGGAGCTGTCATTGTGACATCATTTCATTTTAAGTAGATAAGCAACATGTAGTAATTTCATGGTAAACAGCTTTTTCTTAAAGAATTAGCAAACTGAAATGATTTTTCTGAATTTCTGAAAAAGCCAGACTGAAAACCACTAAAGAAACTAAGAAATGTCCATTATTTGTCGATATTTCTATTAATTTGGCCAGAGTAAATGTTCATGCTTTATATGCGTTTACCACACAAGCAGCTATTAAATTGCCCCACACTCAGTACCTGTCCATTTCTTTGTCATCTTTGCTTTGAATCCTTACCATTTATTTCCATTTTTCATTTTTGTCTGCCTTTTTCTTTGCTAATAATCATCTGGCGCGTTCTTTCACTTTTTCTGCATATGTGTTCTTTTCCATCTCATCACTATTCTTTAGGATTGTCTCTGCATCCCCTCTTGTATTTTCTCCACAATTTCCTCCCAGGAAACATTTCCTCCATTTTCTGGCTCACTATTCATCACCACTTCTTTAAGTAAATCATTTTGAAACCCTCTTCACTGAAACGTTGTAATTATAAATTCATAATTTACCAACACATCTTCATCAAATAGATTTTTTTGAGACATCTCCTCACAATTCTGCATGCATTCTCCAGTCTCAATAGTGACTTTCTCCTCCATTTTTCTCACTACTCCATTATCTTCTCCTCTTTCCATCTGCCTTCCTGTTTCCCCAAGCTGCCTCTGTGCCTGGAAGGGAAACAGGAAGTGTTCAAGCAAAATGGGTCCCACTAGTGACACTGATGAGTAGGGGAAGTTCCAGAAAGCTCTGACCAAATTTCTCCTAGTAGTATAAATACCACCTCAGATCACACTTGAGGCCACTAGCCTAGTGGGATCACCCTGGTCAACAAATCTATGGATAGATGGATAGATAGATAAAATATAGTCAAGCTACCTGTTTCAAGGATCTGTCAACGAGTTTTTTATTTTTCTTGGTCTTTAATACTGACATGCATCAGCACTCCAACAACTGTTATAATATGCTGACAGTTCAGCCAGGAGCCATTGTTCCATCTTTCTAACCCTTTGCTCCTGTCTAGAACAGTAAGCAGTCAAGACCACAGAATAAACCTAGAGAGAAGAGCAAAGCAAAGTAAGAAAGAAAGGGAGAAATCTTTAAACTGAGATATAACTTCAGCCTCGACTAAAATAAATCTGTTTCATGATTTTTGATTATATTATTTGCTTTTTTTTATCTATGTTTGTCGATCATTGATTTGTTTGCTTGTTAGGAATTTATATACGTTTGATTCTTGATTTGCTGTACAGCTATGGTGTGCAATTCATAACCTGTTTCTAGTAGAGTAGGTTGATTTCAGTAATGAAATATAAATTTAAGGCATACTATTATATTATTGTGACTGTCCCCGAGGGGAGATCAGGGTGAAATAGTTGCAGCACTTGTAGTTGGTTGGGGAGGTGAATAGGTTGCAGCAAGGCGAGCCCCAACGGTTGAAGATTCTTGCCACTATCATAGGGTTGAGGGACCACTAGTGAGGTTGCACAATGCACCTGCTCAATTTGTCTGCTACCACGTTGGAGCTCCCAGGAATGTGCATTGCATTTAGAAAGCGGTTAGAAGCTATCACCCATTACCATATTCTCAAGGCCTCTCGGCATAATGGGTAAGATCTGGTGCCCCCTTGCTTGTTGATATACCAGACCACTGACATGTCCGATTGGATCGCAATAGTCCCTGATGGAAGGATGGAATGAAATGCTTGCAATGCTGGTAGCACCACCCTCAGTTCCAGGACATTGATATGCAAAGGGGCCTCAGTCTCTGACCAGGTGCCTTGGACCGCGTTTCCCTGACGTAGCCCCACCACCCCATCAGGGAGGTGTCTGTGGTCACCGTGGCTTTCGGTTGATGGGGGCTGAAGGGGTTTGACCATTTTTGGGGATTTTGAGATGTCCACCAGAATAAATCTTGCTTGCATCTCTGAGTTACACTTATCTGAAAAGACAAAGGATGTTGTAGAGGGTAACCACTGAGTGAAAAGTAACTACTGAAAGAGCCTCATGCGGAATCTGTCTAGAGGAACAATGGTGATGGAGGCTGCCATTGACCCCAAGAGTTGGAGTATAGATCAAGCAGGAGATTTGTGGTGACAAAGCAGTGGTTGAACCTGTTGCCTTATTCTTTGAAGCCTGTGGTCCAGAAGAGATGCTGTGCAGTTTCTCTTGTCCAACAGTATCCCTATGAATTCCAAAGACTGAGCTGGGGTCGTGTTGGACTTCTCCCAGTTTTTAGTGATTCCCAGGCATTGTGCTGTGAGGAGAGTGTAGTGCAGGGATTCTTCCAGTAGATGCTTGGTGGGGTGGTGAGGAGCCAGTTCTCTAGATACGGAAATGCCTGGAATCCTTAAAGTTGCTATGCATTTGATGAACACTCTGGAGGCTGTAGAGAGACCGAAAGGTAGAGCTCAAAATTGGTAGTAACTGGCTCCTATGCAGAAGCGGAGGTATCTTCTTGAGCATTTGTCCATTTTTATGTGGTAATATGCATCTTGAAGATCTACAGAGCACATCCAATCATCATCGTCCAAGAGAGGAAGGATAGACTGAACCGTGACCATCCGGAATTTGTCTGTTTTTACAAATTTGTTCACAGTGCTGAGATCCAGAATTGGTCTCCAGTCCCCTGTCTTTTTTGGCACTAAAAATAACCTTGAGTAAAAACTGGATCCTATCTGGTCTGGGGGGACTGTCTGGATGACTCTTTTTTTGTAGCAGCTTTTGTATTTCGGGTGCTGCTGCTTCCCTTTGACTGGGTGGAATGTCGGGTAATACTCTGGATGAAATAGGACAAAAATGGAAGGAGATGCAATAGCCTCTGGATATTATCCATTGTACCCAAGAGTCAGTGGTTATATTTTGCCAGGCAGCAGAGTACAAGGAAAAACAACCCCCGACTGCTTCCAGAGGTGCGAAGTCGGGCAATGCTTCAGAAGCACTGGTATGGTTGGTCAGAGAAAGAATCTCTGGAACCCCAGTTTTGCAGACCTCCTCTGCCCCGAAAGGGACATTTTCCATTGGAGTTTCCCTCTCTGCCTCTAGGGGAGAACTCAGCACATGCGTCATGGAAAGAGCCCTGTGATTTCCTGTGCCACATCTTCCTGCTCCTCTGATTTCTGGAGTAGAATCGTTGAGGAGTGGAGTATCTGACACCAACAGCAGATAGGGTCTTGCCATCTTGTTTGCACCTTGCCAGTGTATCTTTAACTTTAGGGCCAAACAAAGAAGCAGCCTTGATGGGGGGTGTTCATGAAGGAAGCCTTAAAGGAGTCTGCAAAGGCACATCTTGGCATGTTTAGTGACTATACCCGCACCTGCAACTCTAGCCACTCCTTCCATTGCATGAGAAATAAGACGCATGGAAGAATTGGAAATGGACTCTAGGGTGGCTATCTGAGAAGCCACATTGTCACAGACCTCATCAAAAACAGCTCCTGCCAAGGTTTCAGAGAGTTGGTTGATAAGATCCCTCTGAAGCCTGCTAAAGTGTGCCAAAGATCTTACAGCGAAGGTCGATGAAGCAAACACACACTTTCCTAGTCTGTCTATCATCCAGGACTCCTTGTTGGGTGGATGGACAGTTTGGCTGTCTTCTGCCAAATCCTTCTTAGTTGCAGCTGCCACTACCATGGCATCTACTGGAAGATCTCACAACCAATGGGGACGCTCTGCTGGGGGGTGGCGATAAGATTTTATCAGGCCTCCGTGGTATCACTTCCAGGGTATCAGGAGCCTTCTATGTGCACTGGACAATGAGCTGGATGAGCTCATCAGCCAGTGGGGTAACCCGGGAGGTAGGGGGCTGGGCACAAAAGGCCTGCAGGAATACGGATTCCTCAGAGGAAGGATTAGAGGACCTCCAGTCACACCTCTGTCTAAGGATCTCAAGGATGTCACCAAAGGACACATCATCAGAGGGTGACCCTGGGGACCCTTTCTCATCATCAAAGTCTGTATCTTTAGTCAATGACTCCTCCGTGGCGTCCATGTTCTTCCTCTTGCACAACACTTTGCATGGTACTTCCTCAGTGGGAGGTTCTGGGGAAGACTGCAAAGAGGAGGTCATCTGAGGAGGAGAAACCTGAGGCTCTTGTGCCTGGTGTCCGGTGGTTGTGCCTTGTGAGAGTTGCGGCACAGAGGGGAGAAAGGACTCTGACATGTGAGGTTTACCAGCAGAGGCAAGTGCTCTTTCCATGGCCTGGAAGGCCAGCCCACCCAAGAAGGGATGGGAGCCCGGAACTGAGCACGACAACCTCGGAACCAGGGTCACACTCCACCCCGACGAGCTGCCCCCAGACCAGGAGACTCAAGAGGACTGTGAAGTGTGAAAGAGGGAGGATTCCTGGAGGGTGCCATAGAAAAAAATCAGCATGGAACCAAGAATGCCCTCCCCCACGGCACAGCCACTGGCCTGAGAAGAGCCCAATGCCCAGTGCACCAAGCTCCACAAGGACGAATCCATTTACAAATTGAGATTCACTATTGGAGTCAGAGGAAGGGGAGCTGCTGTCAGAGTAATGGGCTTCAGTGCTTTTGTGGAAGTCAAAGGAGGAGTGTACATTGGAGTTTGAGGAGATATATGTTCACCTGAGGGAGGGAATTTCGACTTCGATGAGTAAGAGAGACCTCTGGCCACAAGCAACTGGTCAACAAGCCACAACATATCTTGCTCAGAGAGGCTCCTGGTCGACCTCATAAAGAAACCTGAGGGAGATTCTGGCCTTTCTAGAAAAGGACTTTATTGGCTAAAAAAAGAATGGATCCAAGGAAGGAGAGTACTTGGTCCTTGCTAATTCGAGAGATGCAGAGCCCAGAACCGAGGACATCTGCACCAAAGAAAATGGCGTGGAAGTAGCCTGCACCGACGTCAACACCATAGAAGTTGAAGGTTTCTGCACCGTAAAAGCAAGTGTCTGCACCGATGGGTACAGTGCCATCAAGGAACGTGTCTGCACTGGTAACAAAGACTGTGCCAAAAAGGGCTGCACCGAAGAACATGTTGATGCCGAAAGTGTCTGCATCATGAAGGACAATAACGTCATACTCCAAGCCAAAGGGGATTGTACCAACGGTGCTGAAGGGGACTGTGCCTGCATGGACGGTGTCAGTAAGGGCTGCAACAGAACTGTTGGAGCCGTAATTGTCTGCACTTGGAACTCCAGTGCTGGTGTCGATAAGGAGGACATGGCTGGAGCCAGAATCAGCTGGGGCAGTGCCGAGCCTGGAGCTGACAGGGTCGCAGGTGGCAGCGCCAAAGCAATAATCAATTTCTCCTTCTTATGAGTCAGCTCCATACGCTCTCCAGAGGGAGATGAAGGAACCGACCTCGATGAAGAAGAGGAAGAATGCCTCTTACGGGGTTTAGCAGGAGGAGGTGAGCCCTCTGACCCAGAAATAGCCTCACAGAAAGGAGATCTGAGAAGACCTTTCAAGATCAATTTGTTTTTCCTCTCATTAAGAGTCCTGGTCAAAAAACTTCTACAAATCCTACATGGGGGATCCACAGTAAGTTGGGAGACATTCAGACAATAGACACATAAGTCATGGCCATCAGAAATCAGTAACTTACAGCCACAATCCTTACACTGCTTAAAACCAACACTACTTTTCTTATCCAACATTATGCTGTGGAGAAGAAGAACAGAAGAACAGTACCAAAAAGAAGAGGAAAGGCTACCCAAAAGGGTAAGAAGAGAGAAGGAAGAAGGATTACCAACAATGGTAATGAAGAATTACTTCAAAGGTAAGAAAAGGGTAATAAAGAGAAATAGACTACAGGAAGAGTGTCGTAAGGTTATGATAGGGTAGGAGAATAATACCAGAAACTGAAAAACTTTAAAGTAGAAACAATATATAAAACTTTCAAAAAATTAGACACTTAGCTGAAGAGAGTGGCTTGACATGTCTGTACAGCAACGCGGCAAATGAGATCTGAGGTATCAGGGAGCAGAACATTCTGGGTAGGACCTTGGTTTGAGAGTTTTTGGCTGACACGAGCTTGATATTTGGCCGGCTCGGTTCCAAGCACAGAACCAATAACCTATCAGTAAGGAATGAACAAAGATTAACAACATCAGATCTATAGATTAATTGCTACATTACTTGTAAAGGGTGTCAAAAATTTATGATATTTATTAACAGCATACAAATAAAAAATATTAATGTCTTATATATAACTTTATAAATCACTGATTGCAGACATGTATCTATAGCTATATTTATATGTGCCAAATTAACCATGGTGCTGCATGTCTATTCAATAACTTCCTGGCTAAATCACTATTCCTTCTATCTAATTTGTCCATAATTTGTATTATGTTATCTATAGTTGGAATTTGATTAATCTTCTATTACCATTGTACAGTATGCTTGAACAGCACACCCCCTCAAAAAAAAACTCTTCAATTATTTCTATCTTTCTACACAGCATCTCATTCATCAGCTGAGGTAGTGCCACCTTTAACCACTTAACCTTACACAGAAACAAAAAAAAATATGCTCTAAGTTCCCAGATTTCTAGCATTCTGGATTGACATTTGGGAATGTCTTCCTCCATGTTTGTAGAGTGTAAAAACTTCCAAGAAAATATTCCAAATCTCCTGGGGATTATTGCATGTGGTAGTGAATGGTAAACTAATTGCCATATAGCATCAGTTATCCTTATATTGAGCATTGTTTCCCAATCCTGTTTTTAAGCTTCCCCTGGATATCTGAGGTAATGTATCAAGACCTTACATACACACCTAAATAGACTTCTCTCCCAGAATATCTCCAATGCTTCTGTTATGAATAATATCAGCCACGGAGGTATTATTCCCACATTCCAAAGACATGCAATATGTGGATTGACACTACATTGGCCAAAGGATTTTATGTGTGTGAAAATGCCCCAGGTGAATACACCTGGTAGCTAGAGAGGTACTCGGGCTCAAACCCTGTACCTACCTTGGGTACAGGTAAAAAGAGCCTAAAGTCCCTAGCCACTACCACTTGTGAACTTATGCCTCATATTTTTGTTCTTTTCTTCCTAAAATCTGTGGTTTTCAGGATTGTTGTGGCCAATCACTGAAGGATTGAATTCACTACATTACAGGTATTTGAATTTTAGACTTCATATTCTTCAGAAAATAAATGGTAAAACAAAACCTTTTATTCTAGCAATTATCTAAGTTTATAAGATCAGTATTTGAAATCTGTCCCTATTTTGGGGCTGTATTCCACCATTATTGGCCTTGTCCAAGTTTTTTTGTGCTGAGACATTGAGAGCTACGGTGAGAAGTGAGAACTGAATTCTCTAAATGATAACCATTTAAGTTTCAGTCTTCCTATCTTTCAGGCAACTGCTGATTTCTCATAGTGGTATGTTGCTCTGACTGTAGTGCACAGGGTCCTGGGTTCAAGACTTGGCAGTAAAATGTATGGTGGTAACATAACATTTTATTCCAGCAACTTTCCAAAATTATGCAAGCAATGTTTAAAATGTGCTCCTGGTTTTTGCCCCCCCCCCCAAAAAAAAACCTGAAATTGAAAATAAGTGTGAGAAGCTGTGCAACATGCCTATGGCTGTGTGTGTGTGTGTGTGTGTGTGTGTGTGTGTGTGTGTGTGTGTGTGTGTGTGTGTGTGTGTGTGTGTGTGTGTGTGTGTGAGTAGACTTTTATGATGGAAATGTTCTGAATTGGGCAGTTTTGTTATTATTGGTTCATGCATTTTCTTTGGATGTGGTGTGGGTTTCAGTGCTGTTTCAATGAATGTGAGTTTCAAGGGCAGAGAAGTTTTAATGCTAAGTCTATTTTCATTCTGTGACTGTATTGCTTTGTTTACCAGAAGTTTATTAGTGTTTATTCATTGTACTACAAAATGTAAAAATAAAACCCAAATAATCATTGTAGAAGTAAAGCATTATGCACACATTAGTGTTTATGGTAAATGGGGCAAAATAGCCAGGTAATGGGACATTGGAATGGCTGCAGAGGGACTCGGGTGCCATATTTTGGTTGTTTGTTCTTCAGTTTGCATTTGAAAGTTGGTATCTCATATTTCCATTGGAGTGGGTGGGGTTACATGATTATGCACGCAAATTTTATGTCAATCAGCATACAGATTTGTACCTATTTTTCATGGGCCTTGTCCAGATTTTTGATGTTTCCAGGTTGAGAGGTATGCCGGTGACCTCGATGACACAGTCACTAAAGCCATGGATGGTGGGTGACATTGCAAAAACTATGTGATAGTATAGCCCTCATGGCCATCATACATATAACACTGCAAAGTATGCATCACACCATATGTTACCATAGGGGTGGCACACCAGTGCGCTGACATGACCCACATAGGGATATGTACCTCATGCAGTTCATTCATAAGTAGGTGTGTAATCTGTTCTTCCATGTTTGGGCTTCTGTCATATGTGATGTACACATCTGAAGTGCATGTAACAGCCATTAGCCTATAAACTCAAAATCAAGCGTGTGTTTAATAGCGTTTATGTTCGAATACAGAGTGTCATATATTTTATTTCGTGGAACGTTGTTTGAATAAACAGTGGCTTAAATACTTGGATTTCGCTCTCCGCTCCTCTGTTTGACTTTTGATTTTGAGTTTGGAGCTTTGTACCACCGTTTTTGTTCTGGATGTTAGCCATTAGCCTATGTCTGACCATGTCTGCAGACAACTGCATGCTGTATGCCATCACCAGATTTCCTACTGATGTGGACATCTGCCTAGGAGGGTCTCACACAAATACATGAGTGTTGCCAGACACATGGTCTCAGGCCCCATACCAGGACATGCAGTGTGAACCCCTATGAGGAGAGTGACATCACCATATATTATCAGAGTATGAACAACATCCTAGGCACGCAGTCAGTCATGAGTGTGCTGTGAACACAAGTATCTGGCAGCATGACATGTCAACACAATGTTGCTTCCATTGTAAGATGAACCTTCTGCACGGCCCATGTCATACATAAGGGTATGTCATCATGGGGCATGGGGTATAAACATCCCCACATCCCAGCCAATGAGGACCATTAATGTCTATAATTCCCTATTCACCATGCACATCACACAGCACATGCAGCAGCTGGGGACATCACAGAGTTTCCCCAACAGGGAATACCAGGCCATCACACATGTACCTCACAGCGATAGCCCATAAGGCCAACCCTCTACCCAGTTTCATACATAATCCTCATGGGTGACCTCATTATGGCATACAAGGCACTCATGGACTCCACATTCCTGGGACTGCTGCACAAGTGCAAGTCATGCTCTAGTCTGTTAACAAACACACACACACACACACACACACACACACACACACACACCCTGGTCTCTGACATGAAGTGGCCTTGTTGGCAGCTCAGATGTGTGTCCCACACAATCAGCCTGCAGTGGAATGGGCACCCTGTTCACATCAGGCAGTGTAGCTATGTAGACCTTTGCCAGCATAGCCTGGATAACTGGATGGTTAACTGCACATACATACTTGGGATACAGTCCCTGTTGTATGGGGTCATCAGGTACCGTCTTGCATACACATGAGCTAACATCTGGTCTAGACATATGGCTGCTCAGGGCCCATAGCCTAGTAACATGATATAGCAGCAGGACTAGAAGATATGGCCTGAGTGGTGTGACAGACTGTGTTGTGTGTCCACACCTATCACTGTCATTGACTGCTGGGTGTTCCCTATAGGCAGCATGTTAGTGCCTTGTTATCCAGCCTACATCCAAAAAATAGATGAGCGGTATTACAAGTGCATGTGGGCATTCCAGCAACATCTATGCTATGCAATAACTGAGAGCAGTGCATATGTGGTGTAGTGTGTCCTCCTCATAGCTGTCTGACATCTGCAGTGCCCAGATGTTTTCAGAATGTGTACATGTACCTCATAGATGTAGACCCCCTGCCATACAAATGTGTATTTCCAGACACCGGTTGGACAATATATGATGGTTGTCCCCAGAATTTGGGGAATGTGTCTGTGACATGGAAGACGCCTGGGAACACAGTAATGGTACATGAATATCTGGTATTGTATGCATTCCCTTACATTGTATGCCATTGAGCCAGAGTCAGTGTCCCCCCACTACTAGTACCTATATCCTGCTGCAGGGGGTCACCAGGTATGCTAGCCATAGGTATCAGGTAATCAGATGCAGGTGTGAACACAGTGACCTAGCCAGAGTACATCATTAATGGTGAGGGACACCT
Organism: Protopterus annectens; assembly: GCF_019279795.1. Taxonomy (NCBI): domain Eukaryota; kingdom Metazoa; phylum Chordata; order Ceratodontiformes; family Protopteridae; genus Protopterus; species Protopterus annectens. Next base: position 1,023,842,382 of record NC_056748.1, on the reverse strand, counting down.
GTACAAGCTTTGAACTAAGCCTGTATGACAATCACAGACTGAAAGGGGGTTCACTCACAGTACATGATATGCCGCCTGTATCCACCAGTTCTTACTGTCAGTATTGTACAACAGACAACAAACCTAGTAGTCATACATGAGCTGACCATTGCTGGGAAGATTCAGGGAACAGAGCTGTGATCTATGTCACTGCAGACAGAGCCATAAGGGATGGCCATAGGTGCTGGACAGCAGACTAACAGCACCATGTCAGTCCAGACAATGTTGTTGAGACCTACAGTTTAAATTCTCATTTCCCATGACTGCATCCCTCCATCTGCATTCCATTAGATGCTTCATTCAGTGACATACCTGGTATAGTGCTGAATTTCTTTGAGTGAAGAAATCCAGTTGTAGTATCCTAGTGAATCCAGTCCCTCTTCATGAATAAAGGTTCAGATCTGTTTACCATAGGCAGCAGCTTGCCTTTTGTAGGTAATGCTCATAAACATGTGATTGCCTGTGCACCAGTCTGTGACTCCCACTTGCTATTTGCATGCAGAACAGCTGGGTTGTCTTTCCATTAGCCAATGGCATGGCAACACAGTGCTATAATTAAGGCTTTCATGTGGGCCTTGCTCCTTTTCCTGGCCTGTGAGGAGGACATTATTGAGGTGTTGGAGCTACAGCTTTACAGAGGGTAGGCAGAAATACTGTCCACTGTTTTCATTGATGTGTCATATTGACAGTTTTGCATGTTATGTCTGGCCATTGTTAACAGACTTTCAGATTCTGTAGCAGTTAATGTGTATTGGGGTCAGTAAGGAGACAGGCAGATATAAGTGTCATAGATCCTTTTTATCTGAATGTGCATGCTCCTACAGTTGATGCTGTTCTATCAGCTGTGTCTGTTTGCAGGTGGAGACTGTGACACATGTCCCTTTCACATGAGCACCCCCGAATCCTTATCGTATGGGTGTTGTGTGAATGCTCTGTTCTAGGTGTTTGGGAGGTATGTTAGGTCTGTAGCAGGTAGCTGGACATACTGCTGCATGTGTAGCAGGCTGCAGCTGCTGCATTCTGGCCAGGAGTCATACTGGGGATTGTGAAGACATAGGGGGACAGCAAGAGGTTACTGTCAGTGAGGGAATGGTGTCAGCTGTTGTGTCACAGCATGGCCTGGCTGAGGGTACCCATAACAGTCCAGGTGAAGCATGTGCCTCTGGTACATATGTTATGTAACAGTGCCATCCAGAGAGTCGTAGGCAACATATAGAATACATATTCATAATTGTGAAATGTGCCCCACCCTGCAGGCCTTTAATGTGCTACTGTGGGTGGCAGCGATTGTTTTGGGAGCAACCAGTTTTGCTGGACATTGCATGGCTCAGTTATTCATGTGTTGTATTGACATGCATGTAGTTGTTGTGCCATAAACTGTGCTGGAAGCCAGGAATGTGAATGTCCAGATGTGACACATGCTAGGAATGTAACAGATAAATGATGTATGTTAATTATGTATATTATATATTTATACTAATAATATATTACATATATATCAAGATAATATATTATCATATTATATTATGACAGTATATATATTATATGCCATATTACTAATAAGGTATTATAGTAGGTCAGGTGTATTTGTAAGACATATGTGCATGCATACACTGTGTTACACATGATTGGCATGGACATGTCTGTTCAGATGAGTATGACGTGTGACACTGAGCTGTCTGTCATGGTTTGTAACCTCAATCTGCACTGCATTCCCAGTATGTCAGGATACAGAATAGGTTTTATGGCAACCCTGCCATAAGTAGGCTGCACAACTGTGTTCATTCAGCAACAGTCTGTGCATTTGTCAACTCTACCAAATATTGTAGGCCTCCCATACTTCCAGCAGCATTTATTTGTCTGTGTACTGGTTTGTTGTCTGTGTCAGAGGCCCAAGTTAGGGTTGCCACCTTTTCAAATGGCAAACGTGGGACAAGTGTGGCAAAAATGTCCAATTTTGCAGGGCCAAACATACCCACAGTCAGTACAAAGGACAGAACTTCATTTTTTTGCCTAACTAAAAGCTTATTCTTTTAGCATTTTAGTTGCTTATTCTGTTTCTTATAACATTTAGGTGTTTCAGATAGAGAATAACTGTTTTATGCGACTATTATGTAAAATATAGGAAATATGTTTGTCCAAACATCTCAGAGCATTTGCCATTGTTTATATTTCTTTGCAGGACACAACTGCCCAAAGAGTGTCTGTCCCTCGCAAAGTGGGACAGGTGGTCACTGTAGCCCAAGTACACTGTGATTTTTTCCCAGTATATAGAGGAGTAGTGTGTCACTGGCAATCAAGATATGTTTGTAGAAAACACTAATTGATCTCCAGGGCTCTGTTGCCCTACTGGTGTAATGCACTATGTTGTAGTTGACAAGATCCTGGGTGCAATACTTGACAGTGGTGTCTTTTCCCTAATGTTACATGACTACCGCATTATATATTTCCAACAGCAGTCCCAATTCCCCAGAACTGATTTTGCCTAGTGATGCATTGCTTTGCTCTCATGCACAAGGTCCTGGTTTCAGTACTTGGCAATGGTGTCTCTTTCTCTAATGTTACATGACTGTACTGCATGATACATTTCCAAAAGCATTACTAATTCTCCAGAGCTGATTTGGCCTAGTGGTTTGTTGCTCTGACTCTAGTGCGCAGGGTCCAGGGTTCGAGACTTGGCAGTGATGTCTTTTTTCCCTAATGTTACATGACTGTACTGCATGATATATTTAAAAAAGCAGTACTAACTTCCCAGAGCTGATTTGGCCTAGTGGTATGTTGCTCTGACTCTAGTACACAGGGTACTGGGTACGAGACTTGCCAGGGCTGGTTATTTTGTTGCTGGGCAGAACAGTGCTTGAATGAGAGAGAGTTATTAAAGCAGTTTTAAGCAGGTTTGCGTGGTTTTGCATAGCCAGTTTGCCCACACGTTAGTGTTTGTGTGGGCAAAATGGACAGCTATGTATGAGATGAAATTTTATTTTGGGACAGATGCCCTTTTTTAAGGTGAGAGTGGGAAGTTGGGGAAGGGTTGTAGGTAAGTTTAGGGAGGAGAGGTTGTTTTTGCAGACAGACAAGATAGCAGAGAGGGGAGGTGTATGACACATAAGGGAGATAAACACCTTCGATGATGAGGGTGGTTGGGAATCAGAGGACCACATTCCCCCAGATAGAAACAGTGGGACTGAGGTCCCCACCCATTGGCAGTCACCACTACCCCTTCATGGCCCCAAAGGTGGCTGTGCTGGGGGCTGGGCACTGGGGACAGCCTGCCCCTCAAGGTGTGCCAGTCTGCCCTCTATCTGGTGCAGGCAATCATCCATATACCACTGGATGACCCTGCACATCATACCTTGGAACTGGTGTCTGATGGCAGAGTCCTCTCCATACCTGGGGGGTTGGGCCCCATCCACTGAGGAGGTTCCACCTGAGGGTGGTGCAGGACCAGGGGAGGAGGCAACTCAAGGTTGGCTCCCAGACATGCTTGGACCCAGTCCCACATCCAGATGAGGCAGGGCAGGCAGATCAGATGGGATCAGCTTACCCAAACGTGGTATGGTGTTGGGGTTTGTCAAAGTGTATTGGTTAGTCATGAGCAAAATATTTCAGCATTAGTTATAACAACATGCATGGGTGTTCCAATTAACCCAGAACAATATAATTGAAAAAAAAAATGCATATCAAATGGAATACATGCATAAATGGAATAACAGTCATTGTTGTAACAGCATGCCTGTAACAGTTGCAGCAACAGGCCACCAACAGTGGAATTTAAACAAGGTATGTTAGTATGCAACCATTGAAATATATGAACAATAATACAACACAAATCCCAACATTAAGTTTTGAGAACAATATACCCATAGTATATGAATAATAACTAGTGATGCAGATAAGGGGTGGGGGGGAGAAAAACAGTCCATTAACTGAATAGGCTATATTTTTCACAGCAGTACTGCTCAATACTCTACAGATCTGCCCTTATTTTACATCTACCTATGGCCTATAGCTTCTGTGGAATGTAAATACCTGTTAAGCTGTTGAGCTGGAATGGTATGGAGCAAGCTGTGAGAACTCTAGGTACATAACTAAAGGGGACTCATACATGTCAGGGTTACATATATGACTAATAAGGTGTACTCTGCACTGATGTTGTGTGTGTGTGCTACTGGCATACTTCATCTGGATTTATATCTGTGTCCAAGGTTATTGGCAACAATGATCACTAGCTGTGACAGCGTGACCCTTGAGAGACATGTAACAGGAAGAGTGCATGGTGTATATACCTACCCTGCTGTCATCTGTAGGCATGGTGTTGGACACTAGTACATTTGTACACTGTTTATTAGTATACCCTTCATACAGTTAATACAAACATTTCTTTACCTATAAGCCTGTGGAGAAAATACCTGTTAACACTGCCTGACTGTTCCTACAAATAGTCAGGATTACTTGTGTGTAACTATAAACACATATTAGTACCAGTCCCTGGATTTAAACTGTGGTCTGTGTGTGCAAAAGTGAACAACATATGTATTTCTTATCACACTGAGCTACTGGGCCACTGCTGTTGGCTGCTTGACTGATTTCTGCCTAAAGATCACTTGGTTGCAAAGTCTGACCTTGTAATATAAGTAGAGTGTCACAGAAGACTGTAGTGACAGTTGAACCTACAGTACATGCCTGAGATTCATGCGTGATAAAGAGTGAACTGTGCATTAATACTTTGAATGCAGGTGTACACATTTAACCCCTAGTGGATGTGAATATGTGTGATCTGTACAGACCTTGCCAGGGTGCTGGGTTGCATAACTGACCCATATACATTTGCACATCATATATTTGTAGTCTTCACCTATTACAGTATCATATTTGCCTGTATCAGCGTACCTGCATTCAGGACTACATATAACTGAAATGCAAATGTTAACAGAATGCAATGCTGCAGGGAACACACTATAATACATTACACATTACTATTCAAGGTTCAGATCTCAGTGAAGAACAAATATCAAATGTCATTGTATCTTGTTTTACAGCTCCACATCTACAGTTTAGCATAACAGTTGGTTATCAACAAAACCTCATTCAATTCATGGTCTCATAGCCATATTTGCTGTTTAGCACCTGTGCAATTTATTTCTTCATCAACAGACCAGAATAAATACAACAGTTTGTGGAAGTAACTTTTATTTAGGGTGACATGACAAAGTGGTTTATTACATTCAAAATTCTAAATTGAGTTGTACTGCATATCCTGTAGATGATGAATGAATGTCATTTATTACCTTCACAGTATAATTTATTACCAGATCCTTAGTATTCATATTGCATATACTTATGTCATTCCTACACAGTATTACTACAGTATTGGCTTTCTTCATCTGTATTGCCCAGTACCTGGCATTAGTCACTTATATCAATGTGGGTCTAACAACACATTTATTCAGTACACTAAGAACACTATACTTAATGGCAGTAGGCAATTATACTTATTGATTGTACTATATATTGCAAGATAGATGTGTACTCACCATACTGTTGGAGCAGCCTCACCAGACTGCCAGCATGGGCTTCAATGCTATGAACCCTCTCCTCTGCAGCTGTGAGGGGAAAACACACTATTATGCATACCTGTCTATCAGATATTCATACTACAATTTGATAAATCACCAGTTGATATACTTACAAACTTCTGGGGCATTCTGAGCCTGAGCATCTTGAAACAATTAGGCCAAGAGCAACCCCTTCCTCTGCTTCAGGTCATCATAATGATGATGGACCTGCTCACCAGTGCAGGTGATTCCAGTGGCATTGGTGAACTCATGTGCCAGGCGGTCCCAGGCCTCAGACTTGTATTATGAACCCTGGTACTGGCCCTGCAGCAGTCTGTCATCATAGTTCTTAAAAAGGCACCCAGCCATAACCCTGGACTCCAACATGCCCCAGCACTGCACTCGAAAGCAGGCTCCTTCTGCAGCACCTGCCATAATTTCTGCTCAGATCGAAGTCTAACAGGTTCTGCCAGTATTTCCATCTGTGTGGTTTAAATAAGGCCATTTTCCCACCCTTTGCCACCATTGGACTATTTTTAAAATTGCTAAGCTCTGCTTAGCAGTGTGCCAACCTGCTAAGCGTAGTTGAGTAGTGCTTAAATGCTTAGCAGTTCTTAGTGGTGTGCAAATCTGCTTAGCTCAGCTGAGGACTGCTTAGAATGGTGCTGCTTAGCAATGCTCAAACTGGCTAAGTGGAACTAAGCATTGCTAAGTATTGCTCAGTCTTGTCCTGTTTAAGCATTGTTTAGCTTGGCTTAGCAGTGCTTAGCAAGATTTAGCTAAGGGCAAACAAGAGTTCTATATGATAACATAAATATATATTGACATTAACTACTCATTATTGATACTTTTATGTGTTTGTATTTTACTTAAATACTCATTATTGATACTTTTATGTGTTTGTATTTTACTTAATTACTGAACCTTGGTGTGTGACTGAACTGTATTGGACACTTGTGTTTTACTTTGGCTTTTCACCTCATAAATCCACTGACACAGGGAATCTGGACCAGCTGCACTAACCTGGTTGACAAATATCAATAACTAGGGCCATAAAAAAAATAGAAATGCTTTCCGATGTAAAAGCTGAATGGCCTGTCTTTGTATTCGAACTGTGCACCTGCTGCACACAAAACCATGACTCTAAATATTCAGCTAACTTGACTGTGGAGATTTTTCGCTATAGATCTCTATATAACTTTTCGTTACATTTAAGCACCGCAGAGCAACACTCGACGTAACCACACTCACCAGTGCTTAAACTTGAAAAAATAAATAAATAAATAAATAAATGTAAAAGGAAAAATCACACTGGGACATTTAATTCCTGTGCCATACAGCACTCTGACAGTACTGTGAGTGTGTTACAGACACTGTAACACAACCTGTGTGACACACTTTCTTTCATGTTTTGGTGCCATACAGCACATTCACACACATCTGCAAGCACTGTAACACTCCCCTTGCACTAATTCAGTCACCATGTACACGACTCTCCCTCAGTTGTGCACCTTTATTAATATGTTAGGCACACTGTCGAGGGGGAGCTGCGGCCACAGCCATGTAGGAATTACACTGCTCCTACACAGAGTTTATTAAATCCGGAGACAAGTCTCATAATACTGAAAACTGGCAAATAAATGTTATGTTCCTACCCTCCACCGATGCTAAACACCCAAAAAGTGATTTGAAACTTAATTCAAAGTAATAGCTTCATACTTCTTTACAGCAGCATATAGTTCAAGAAACTAAGTATATTCAAGTAATAAAGTTCCATAAATGAAAATATGTTCTTATTTAAATATTGCAAACTTTAAGATTTAAATCTTTAACAGCCTAGTGATTGCTTTAAGAAAATGCAAAATACTGAATGCTTGTTTATTTTGCAGGACTTCCTCACACTGACAATGCCATCTGATTAGTTAATGTTTCTTTAGGGAACGTGGGCATCCAGCTGATATTCGTACTCTCAACTCTTCCAGTCTATTCATTTCTCTCACTAAACCAGTAATGAACACAGATAAATCAGTGGCACAACTTCCTATAATACACTTTAACCTTATGTGCCATGCTTCCACTGAGTTCTGAGTTTGAGGTAAAAATAAAGCATTTAGGTCTAAGACATTACAAAATGTTATGGGAGACAAAGGAAGAAAATATTTCAACAATTCTTTACTTCCCACTGGAAAAGATTGCTTCAGTTCCTGAAATGCAGGCAGTACTTCATGTTCTTCCAAAAATGCTAGAGCAGCTAGGGTTTTCACATCTAGTTGAAAAGATAACTTAGAGTTATACAAGAAAGCTAATCCTAATGTTTGCACTTTCTCCAAATATTTTGACTGAAGTGAAAGAAACAGCCTTTACTAACAACTCCATTTATATGCTTATGCACACTTTTTATAGCTGCCACTTCAAAATCATGCAAAATATACTTTAAACTAGTTAAAAACCATGCTCTTACAGGAAATGGAATATGCAATGCCAAGGCCAGATAACACTGTATGACTTTAGACACTTTTTCGACATTAAACAAAATAGAAGAGGTACTGATTTGCTGTACGCTCTATACTTTACTAAGCCATGTGCACTGTACAACTGCCTACAAATTATACCTTTGTAAAAGTAGGTACCTTCCATCAGCCAGATACTTGCTCTACTTAAATAAAAGAGATTGACAGTAGTAAAAACTAAGACACTATTATCAATTGTGGGATCAACAACGTTTTATAAATAAATACACTACTTTTAAGTGGAAATCCATCTAAGTCTGTATTCTCCGATGTTAAATTAGTAATCCTAGCAGCATTACATGATTTATGACTGTGTAGACTGGGTGAAGATAGATGAAGGCTGCCAGCCTAGCCAGATATAATTTTGGAGATAATTCTGGCATCTGTACATATTAATGTAAACCACGGGCTTGTTGTCTTAAATGGTAAAAATAGTGTTAAATGTGGAACTGGAAAATATGTAACAACAGTGCAGTGTACTGACCAAGTAAAGCATGTTGTGACCCTTTGATGTAAACATGGCTCTGGCCAGTCTAGATGAAGGAATTCTTGCTATTGTTTTAAGGCCAGAGTTAATGGCCAGAATTTGCATGCATAAATGTCCTTTATTGTTCTGGTTTCTGCCCAGAGGTGAAGAATGTAAATGTAGTTTCTGTTAGCCTGGGAACCCAGGGAAGTGTAAAGAAAGATGTAATGTTAAACAGGAATGTGATTTCAAAAACAGAGAGAATCAGAGAGAATTAAGCATTTTTGTCTTGACCATCCAACTCTCCAGCACTGTCTTGCTCTATATGTAAGTTTATCTTAGACTTGTGTTTTCTCTTAGAAATAGCTAGAAGCTGGAAAGATTAGACTAAGTGTTTTTCTGTGATGTCAGAACTGTACTACTGAATTATTTTAATTATTTATCTGTGATCTTTGAACTCTTGACTAGCACTGTGTAGTAAAAGTATTGTCTTGTGTTTTGACTATTTGTTATTAAATATTTTTAAACCCTTTCAACTGTGGCTGTTTTTGTAGAGATAATTTAAGCTCTTTAGAGTACTTGAATGCATTTGGTAAAATTGTACAAAGCCGCTCCAACAGCTTTAGCCCTGGGCTATACTACCAATTGGATAATAATATTGCACAGTAATAATTGGACATCCTTTTAAGGGCCTTTGAGTAACTGATAAATACTAGTGGGTGGTGGCAGCTGGTACTTCCGTATAGTCTGGGAAAAAAAGGGCACAGCTGGAGAACCTTTGCTAGCCTTCCCAATGAGTGTCTGTATGGTTGTATAAACTCTTTGCAAAATGTGTGTGTGTCACCTACTTGGGCAGGGACACAAAGCACTGGTTGGACAGAGAGGATGCTGGAGGTTTTAGCTTGCCCACTAGGCTGAGATCTGGACCCTATAGCTGTGCAAGTGGGGAGTCTTATTGGGGACCTGGAGAGCAAGGGAGTGACCAGCCCCAGACTGACTGTTATCTCTGGGTGCTCTTAAGTGAAATTGCACTTTGCTATGTGTATTTGTTATCCTTTCCTCCTATATGAGATGTCCCTCACTGGTTTTAGTGGTGAGGATTGAGGCCCCTTGATTGCCGGGCCAGGGCACGGGCATCACAATGATGTACTCTACCAGTCTGCTGTAATAATGCTTTCCTGTTAGGAAGACTAGTTATGAATTCTAATGAAGTAGAAGCCATTGCATTGTCAGCTATGATATATGGAGTATCTGCAGATAATTCAGCTCTGTGTTTCATGACACTGCAAAGTATATATTTTTCCACTTCAACAGGATCTCTTGTGTGATTATGAGCAACAGATTTTTTCAACTGTTCACCAGTGGCTAGAAAAGCTGCAGCAGCTCTACCTTTAAATTTAGCAGAATGTTTATACTTACAAGACCATTATTTTCTCATTTTGATGGACTGTTTTAAATGATAAACATACCCTTCTATTCTCTTTGGTTTTCTGAGTCTTTGAAGTAGAGAAAATTTCTTCAACAGAACCAGGGGCTTGAAAAGCAATGTCCGCTTTTTTTTTTTTTTAAAGTATTAAGCATGAAATCTTAAAGTGATACCACTCTATTTAAAGAGCTGAACGTTAAGTTTTACATTACAATTAGGTATTATGAGACTCGGTGTTTTAAACTTTCAGGCAATTGATTTTCTGAGCTTATGGTCTCGGTCATGTGTCATTTGGTCTTCTGGTAATATGGGATTTAGAAGTAGACCTATATATATATATATATATATATATATATATATATATATATATAGATGTGTGTGTGTTTAGAAACACACACACACACACACACACACACACACACACACACACACACACACACACACACACACATATTCACTGTATCTATATGAGTATTTGTCAGATGGTTGAATACATTAATGTTCTAATACAAAATAATTAAACCCTAATTATCAAAACACATCCTAATGAAATTTTATACAAAAAAATCAAAAAAATTAAACAAACCATTTCATTTTCCATTTAGTCAAAAACACGAACTACAGACTCTACAAACACAATTTTTGAATATGATAGTTTTACATAAATGTGTTTTTTTAAGGTAAGGCATAGAGTTGAGAATTCGAGGCAGGGTTAGCACAGGTTAGTACATTAGTAAGGTAGGTTTTTAATCTACAAAAGCACTAATATGCTTTTGGACCAATGCCAGTTTCTGATTGTTCCATAAATATGCATGTTACAAGTGATTATTTTCCTGGGTGATACAGGGAATACTTTCAGTTTAAAAGACTTATTCAGTCACTTAATGCACAATTACAGCTTTTCTTTCAAATTAAAACTTCAGAGAAGGATGATGAGGGTCATGTGATAAAAAGTTGTGAAATTTAAGGGACTGAGCATGAGGGTTCTGTGGACTTATACTGTCAAAATACAGGCATCAGGATATACTTGTGTACTAATTTATTCATTAACGTAGTGCCTGCTAATGTGTTATACATGTTCATGGTCATGGGGGAGCCAAGGTCTATTCTGGCAACCAGCTGTCATAAGACAAAGCACCTGTCCAGCACAAGACAGCAGACCATCACAAGACATATCCCAGTGAACATACATGTGTGCACACAAACACACCCTACAAGCAGTTTAGAGAATCACCAATTCATCTGCTTGCATGGCTTTGGGATGTAGGTGGAAAACAGTGCCACTTGCAAAAATCTTTCACAGACATAGGAAGGACATACAGATGGGGTACTGAAAGAATCCAAGTGAATTAATTTTTATAAATATTCTTAAAAGCCTAGCCACTGTAAAAAAAAAAAAAAAAAAGAATCAAACCATGCACTGTGGTTTAACTAAAGAAACATTCAAATTTCTGCATCAGAGACATTTAAACATCACACAAATCTCACTAAGGAATGCATTAAAATAAATAAACATTACATCACTGACCAATATAAAAACACACACACAAAAACATCTTAATAATTTTTCTGGTCATCAGTAAACAAACTAACACATTTTGGTGAAAGCACCACATACTTTCCTTCTAACTCCACTGACTCTATACTATCTCAATTCAACTCCTATATAGTTGTATGACTAATAATAATTATAATGATAATAATAATAATAAAAACACTCTTTTTCCCCATACCATCACATTCATTCTCCTTCCACCAAGTCTCCACCTACACTATAATAAAACTTTTCTTAAACAATATTTTAGTATTACAATTGTGCTTAAAGGACAAAACTGGGAAAAACCTGTTTACATTGTATACAAAAGTTTAATGAAATGCAAGCAGGTAATAAACAAATAATGTATGACAAATCTCATCCTCTTCCAAGATTATGATATAACTCCGAATCAAAGCTAAGCCAAGTCGCACTGATGGTTGTTAAACTATAGTTTCTGAGACATTCCTTGAAAATTAATTTGCAAAGCTTTTTTATTTACTTGAGCTATTTGGTAAGAATTTAAAACACTTAATGTATTCCATCCCTAAGCTGCTGACAAAATGCCAGTTTAAAGGTATAAAGTCCAAGCATTTTTTGGAAGTGTAAAACTTTACTAGCCCAAAACTGGTTATTAGTGTTCTTATATCAGGAGTCATTCGGTTTCTTGGGTGGAATACTTAGTATAATAAGCTCCCAATTAAAGTCTGTCATTATACCCTTAACCTTTTAATTTGTGAGTAAGGGTAACTGATAGATTTTTAATATATTTGCAGTTCCACAAAATATGCAACAAGTTAGTTTTATTGTTTCCGCAAAGAGTACAAAATGGAAGATTACCTGGAAAAAATAACTTTATTATATGGTATTATGTATTATTCAGAATCATAAACTGTGTGTAGAATATTTTCTTTAGGGTAATATATTTTAAGTTAGTTAGAATCATCCTTGCCATATCAACCTTATTCATGTCTAAGATATGTCCTGAAATCCAATATGAGAAAATTAGATAAGACTCTACAAACTTGTATTTTATGATTGACTTATATACTTTGGATATAGCTTTTTCATAATTTAGGGTCTCCCAAAGGATATTTATGAAGTCAGTTTTTGTCTTTTTTGCAACCCAAGTACTAACTTAGATTTTATGAAATTTTGGATTTGATTTATTAATAGAAAATATGGAAGATTTAAAATAAGCTTGATCTGTTCAACCAATAATAAAAGAGGAATAAGGAAGTCCTTAACTGTTTTATCTTTCATTAAGGGATAGGGTGATAAATCTAACATCTTAGTGTTTAGTCTAATATTAGGAGTTTAGATTATAAGTTGATAAACACTTTTCTTCTAACTGGAGTAATTTTAAAAGTAAGGGTAACATTTATTAATAAATATCAACTTTGAAATGCTCAAGATCTTCCATTTTTAAGAAGGGAATGACTGCAGCATTTTGTTAGCCCATATTTTTCCCATGCTTGAGCCTGATTATTTACACTTAATTTGAACATAATTTTCATTAATCTATTAGAGTTTAGAATTAAACAATAAAGATTGAAATCTGATAAGCTCATACCCCCTAGTAATGGGTTCATATTAGAAGCTTGAAGGTCCTGTTCAGTGAATACGAAAAGAGCGACACGTATTGCGCAAACCACGAAAACAGCGAATGTTCAAAACTCGGAAATTCAAAATGTCAATTCGTCATAGTTGGCCCGTCTGCAGTATAGCTCTGTAAGGAAAGTGTGAGATAGGTACAGACCTTAGGGTTAGGGTGCGGGTTAAGGTAAGTGCATACATAGGTAATGTATGTAAGGTTTAATGTAGGGTTAGACGTAAGGTTGTGTTAAGTGTATGTGTGTGGATTATCTATTTTGTTTGGGTATATCTCTGTAGGGTAAGTGTGCGATAGTTACAGACCTTAGGGTTAGGGTGTAGGATAAGATAAGTGCTTAGATATAGTGTATGTATGTGGTTTATTTATTTTGTTTGGGTAGGTAGTATGTCACGGGCAGTGGGGTTGGCCGAGCATGACGATTCGTGATTTTAAATTTCGTGGTTTACGGTGTTCGGTGTATTTGCGGTTCGGTAAATATGTGTCGTTCTTTTCGTATTCACTGAACAGGACCTTCAAGCTTATAATATGAACACCTAGTAACTTGGTAGTAGTTAACCTACTATATAATATGTGTATCAATTTAGGTGCCCATATAAGTTTATAAAAGAAAGATCTATGGTGTTAAATACTTTTTTGAGGCATGTTTTCAGAAGAAGCTAGCACGTAAAATAAGATTCTTGGAAAGATGTTCTTTTTGTAATCACAATGTTTGAGAGGAAGGAAGAGTTCAATATCGAAGACCTTTTAATATCATCTTGGATAAGGGACCATGATTTAAGAACATCAGTTTCATAATTTAATACAAGATCTAGTTAAAATGTTACCTCAAGTATTCTAAAGATGTATTTAACTTAATCGCTTGGTGATTTATAGAATGTATGATATTATAGTTTTTCTTGAGGAGGAATAGTACTAATTTTGGGGCATTTATTTTAATGTTAGAATTCTTTGAAAATGTTGCTGTAGCATCCAAAGTTTTTGGAGATACAAGATAGGGCATTTAGGGCATTTAAAGTAAATATCGAGATCATCTGCATAGGTAGTTAAAAGAAAGGTTTATTTGAAAGGCTTATGAGAGTTTTATGTTTTACATGTAAGTGAAATAAAAAGGTGGTCAATATGCAGATTTAATGAGCATGGAAATGGTGGCACCCTTGTCTAACACATTTGTTTCTTACTTGAATGGGTTGTGAATATAACTTAATTAGGAATAACCTAATATAAGCACTCTTACATTAAACATTTTAAGGAAACCAGACATGGTCATAATGGCAAAAATGAAACTACAGTATAGCCTGTCAAATACCTTTGAAGCATCTATTGCTAAGGTATAGAGATAATTTCTGCTGTTATAAGTGATAGTTTGTAATGCTTCTAGGGCTAGAGTGTGATATTTGTACTTATTTGTCTGTTTTGTAAAAAATGGACTGAAAGGGAGACAGAATTAAAGTTAAAATGGATATAAGTCTATTGGCAAGCATCAGGACATACATTTTTAAATCTCTGCTAATTAGTACTATAGGTCTATAGTTTGAGAGATCAGTTAAATATTTGCCTGGTTTAGGGATAAGAATGGTTTTAGATTGATTTAACTAAAGGCCTAAGATGGTACTTAAATGAATTGCTTTATATATCTTCAGAAATAGTTTGGCAATATTTTTATAATATTTTAAAAGTCAGCTGCATAGCCATCAGAGCTGGGAGTGTTACCATTTTTGTACACCCTTTTACCAGGAAGTATGGTCTCTAATGCAAAGTGTGATTCGATCCAACAACCTCAACCCCCAGGATGCTATGATTACAGGCATACGCCACACACCTGGCATAAAGTGATTAATGCATAAAAGAATTTCTGATGTTGAAAGAGGTTTATATAACAGTTTGTCTTGAGAGGAACTATTATTGGAAAAGGAAACTATAAGAAAACTTCCACTAAAACTTGCTTCTTTGGCTTCCGACCAACTTCCAAAAGAATACTTGAAATATCAGATGATGACATGGCTGTCCCTGTATCCATACTGATAAACTATCCATAACCAAGATGTATGTCTTATCAATCCGGAAAAACTTTTATATAATGCCACTCTATAGAGGTTGCACAGCCATAGAGTTTTCCAGCTTTTAACCTAAACATCTAAAAATTATAGAAAAATGCATCTAATTGCAACTTATGCTGTAATTAATTCTAACAACCTTCTCTCCAAAACCCAGCATGGTTTTAAACATTATGTAATGAATTTTTTGAGATGTTGGCATGAATTCTACTTTGCTCCATATCATTCTGACTAAGAACAGAAAATGCCACACAACTTATGGATTTTCAGTATTATCCTCTGAAATACTGTCTTGTTGCTTCTGTTACTAAGATCCAGTTATATCTTGTACTTGGACAACACAGCGAAAGGAATAATACTTTAGCTGTATTACTAAAAATAATACAGTAAGGTTAAAAACCAGATGCAGTGTCTACATTGGAAGGTAGTGATCATTACAGGTTGGTGCTGGATGTCTCTCTAGATTTAATTAACGTTGTTGCAATCAGTGCTGCAATCTATAAAAAGTATCTATCTTGCTGTATTTCTATGAAAAGAAGGCTGAGTCAGTTCCCAGACTTAACCAGGTATAAATTCAAATTGTCAAAAAAACTCCCTGAACTTCACTAAAAACATACACACTATAGTATAAAAGTACTAACATAAAAAAATGTAACATTCTGGTACTACAGGGAGCCTATTAAAAATAGAAGTTCCATTTATATAGAAAAATCAAAATCATAGCATAGATTTAAAGGTAAATTATCATCTGCAAAAACTGATAAATGAAAAACCCCTTGGAATATGGGTGTACACAAAATGGCATCGCCATTGCGTGTATAACAATGATAGACACACTAATATTACAAACCAAAATAATCCATTGGTCTTAATTTTCACAAAATATTTCATTACTTACATTTAATCAGGATAAATGTAATATAAGAAACACAAACTGATGCTGGTTTGTTAAACAGCATAAGCACTTTTACATGGCTTATTAAATAACTCAACTTTTTAAACTACTAGTTTCAATTTGTATTTCATTTTTTTATCTGACACAAGTTGTCTTTTTAGATTAAATATCACACATTAAGATTACATTATTAAAAATACAGAAAAATTAATATAATTTTAAGATTCTTACTCGGCCTTAAAATCTGAAAGGCTGATGGCCTGGGAGCAGCTAATAATGCCCTTATACATTCTGAGAATGAGAAAAGTGTTTATAGGAATTATGTTCATCATACCATTAAATAATGGTACAATTTCAGTAATATTGAGAAAAAAACATGTTTTTATATATAAAGGCAATCCTGGCAGAAGTGCACTGCAAATTACCTAGTCAGCAGCATAGTTATGTTTTTGGAAAGATGTATTCTGGATCATTTCATAGATGGTATTTATTTGATAGGCATATTGATTATAATTCACATGATTTTATTACAGACTAATCATTATTTTTTTACCTATTTTATACTTTTGCAATCAAATCATTAAATGCTTATATATGCTTAGGTATTATTTTATAAATATGCCCTGAGATTTTAATACACTTAACTGAGTTATATAGTTTGAGAAATAAAGATGCAAAATAATACTGTTGAAAGATAGGGGGCAGCTCTTGTAAGCTATTATTCATTATTCTTTTCAGCCTACATGACTAGAATAGACATCCTGCAGGGATGTGTTTGGATGCAGTCTTGTGTAACAATTATCTTTTAGATATTGTATTAAGAAAGTCTGATAATGATTTATCCAGGTAGTTTGGAAATAGGCTGTAAGTAAATGAGATAGCAGACGCAGAGTTATTGCAAGAAATCTTAGGCTTACCACTGCATCTGGTCAGTTAAAACAATAATGTGCCCAACAATGATTGATCCAAATGTATTCATTTAATTATAAAATAATACATATACTTACAGTGCGCCAAAGAACTCTTAATACATGCAACCATGTAGTGATCTCTTTTTGTGAATCATAGTAAGCACATGATTAGAACTTAATTACCACATAAGACTGAAGATTAACTAAATAATAATCCCATCTTGTTAACTTTTCACTTCTAATGATCTATAAATATGATTCGATTTATTAGAGCAATTCTGGTGTCAAATTAAAGAAATTAATGAACCTGAATTTTTGTAGTACTTCTTTAACAAAGTATTTTATTCTATAATTCATTCATTTTCCAGTACTCACTTTATCCTATTTACTTTTGCATGATACCTAGAGTCTATTCAACTCTCAGTGGATACAAGGAGGAAAACAAATCTTAGATGAGATATCAGTCCAGTGACAAAAAAAATCTAAATGCAATGATTAGTTGTGACTTTAAAGTGACTGCTAGAGTTACTGATTAACATGCTGGTTACTGCATATAGAGGAAAGACTGAATCTTATAAAAAAAATGAGAACAAAGGATACAGCCTTTCACTGCAACTTATTTTATTAACAAAAGTTTGCACTTTCATCAATGGTCTATCTGACTTCTTCAGCATTTAAAAAACAGTGGTTAACACAGCACTTAAATAATCAAGAGAAATCACATGATCAAAAAACCTCCCAAAGGTACATGCCCACTATATTGCACAAGCAAGTTATTTCCTGTTCCATAAATAATTTAAAAACAAACAAGAATATTTTTAAACATAGACAACAATAACAACTTGTATTATTTAACTAAACCAACTTTTAAAATGTTACACAAAATAATTACTAAAATTATTTACAATTATTAAAAATGGGTGGGGGTATGGTTAAATGTGGGCAGTGCCCCTAGTGCAGGTTAATTTTAGAAGGGACAGAAGTAATAAATCAGAATTGGGGAGGAATTAAGCTTTCCCACAAATTTTACTGTTATAGTATGGGGGTTGTCTATATGGCAAAGTTTCTATACTGGGAAAACCAAAATGAAATTTAGGAAAAGGATATACCAACATCAATATGATATTCAGAAGAGGGATGAAATAAATGCTCTAGCAAAATATGTCAAAAAATTCCCCACACATAAATTTAAATTTATAGCTATTGACAAGGTTGAACTTTGACCTAGGGATGAACCCCTTCTAAACTTTACCTTGAATACAAGGAATTAAGGTGCAATTGAGGTGTAATGCTGGTGTCACCCCAGCTCTGAATGAAACAATTTCTGTAAGTAGTATTTTAAAAATAAAGGTGGAATTGGCCATGTAATTATTTTGAGTAACATTTTAAAAGTTAGTTTAGTTAAATAAGATGTATTATTGTTATTTATGATTAAAAAAAATCTTGTTTATTTTAAAATTATTTATGGAATAGAAAACAAGTTGCTTGTGCAATATAGTGGGCATGTACCTTTGGCAGTTTTTTTAAATTGACTTATGATTTGATTTTGGGTTTTGATCATGTGATTTGTCTTGATTATTTAAGTGCTGTTTTAGCCTCTGTTTTTTTAACTCTGAATAAGTCAGATAGACAACTGACAAAAGCACTAAGTTTTGTTAATAAAAGAAGTTGCAGTGAAAAGATGTGTCCATTGTTCCCTTTTTGGTTTGGTAGAATTAAAGGCTGAATCCTACTTTTATGCATGTCTTGATTTTAAAACTCACAACAAATTCATCCAAAAACATGAATTCCACTTACATCAGCAGTTGCCTTCAGAACTGAGTCACAGCACTTTTTCGCAAAGAACTGTTAAATCCAATGTTTAGTTTATTCTTGTAGTTATGCAAAATAATCCAAAGTATTTATAAGAGATTATATATCAGACTGAAGATAGAAAAGAATTCCTGCCTTAGTATCTGTTTGCATATATGTATGTATGTTGATGTCTTTCTTTATGTATGTTTGCATTTTTTAGAAAATAAAAGCTTGCTTTAAAGAGAAATATAGAAATTATTTCTAAAGCAGTCATTTCACTAATTGTTCCTTTGATGACATTTAGGCAAAATAAATTTGAGTTTATCACACATAAATGCAATTTAATAAAAAGATTTAGACAAATAATACTGAATTCTGAAAAAAAATGGGATTCTCTTTGGCAGTAATTTAACTTTAACAAACTCTTTGGCAGTGATTTTACTCTAGCAAAACTGATTTGCTTTTTAGACTGCCTGCTTCTCTTTGCTCATAGATAGATGTGCATTATGAAGTAACTATACAATGTTTAATGACAGTTAAGTACTTGACTGAAATTCTATTTTAATTAGTCATCACAGTGCATGCCACTGTGATCCAGAAAATGTGAGTAAAACAACCTTGTTATAGCGATGTATGTAGAAAAAACGAAAAATAAACTGAATAAAAAATGAAAACGGACTGTTACAGCTAGACACGGACTGTTTATTTAATGTAAGCTCTTTCGGCAGGGTTATTACCCAACCTTCTTCAGAAAAACACTGAACATTACACAGCTTCCAGTTTTTATAAACATCAAGACATGTAACAATTAACACCAGTAATTAATTATCCAATAAAACCAAGTTTTTGGGTTTAAAGGTAAACACCCATATATAAATATAAAAAGAAATTATAACCCCCAAAAAAGTATTAAACCAAGACTACTCAGCAAACCTCAGTATGTTAGTTACCTATATAAATGCATGTATACAAAATTAAAATGTCAAACCAGGTGAAACCTTACACATTTACTTAAAACAAAACTATATACTATATACATGCATCGGTGCATATGACAAATACTGGCCAAAATAAATAGCTATTTGGCCGTAAGCATGTACATATTAGTTACCACAAATAATTGCAAGCATTAAAAAAATTCTATATGTAAAACCTATTAGATAACATTAGTAACCATGTATAAAAATCCAAATATTTATACATACATAATTATTAAGTTTAGAATTATAGATTAAATATATAAGTATATTGTAGGGTAGTCATATTAACTATTATATTTAACTTTAAATACCTTCCTTTGAACACTCTAAAAACCTTTGTTAAAAAACTTCATGATATTATCTAAAAATATGGTAAGAGGCCAGGGGACTATGTACAAAATTTATCTATGCAATGCTTTTAATTTTAAAATACATTTGATAGAGGCATATTCATTTAAAACTGGAGGCAGATATGCAGATGTTCTGATTTGCCAGAACACCTCTTGTTCTTCTAAATATAACTGCCACGGGCCTCCCCTTATATCATTCTTAACTTGATAAACAACTACAAATAAAAATGAGTGATCCAAGTGTTCAACAATGTGTCTAGTGAGAGCATTACTTAAGTCCCTTCTCCCTATTGCATACAGATGCTCATAAATTCTTTTTCTTAGCATCCTTTCGGTTTTCCCTATGTAAAAGGAGGGACATTTCTCACACAATGCAACATACACAACCCCTTTTGTTTCACAATTATATTTACCATTCATGTGATATGTTTTCCTATTAATATTTATTTTGTCACCAGGTAAAATGTGTTTGCATTGAGGGCACATACCACATTTACCCATACCTACAACTTTGTTCTTAGATTTACACATCTCTACTAGATTCTTGAGATTTACACCTCTTCTATAGGTAAATTTTGGTTGGGAGCCAATAATTTTACACACAGCATGATCTTCCAGGATAATACTCCAGTTCTTAACAATAATTTCTTTAATAACATCATGATCAACGCAGTATGTAAAAAAGAAAATTTATACCGGGAGGCTCATTTAGAATCATATTAGTATTATTTGTATATGATTCCTCCTCCCTTTGCATTGTTCCCCCACAGAGAAGAGGCTTAAAGTATCCAGATTCCCTTTTGGTCAAAACCTCATTCATTATTTCATTAATTAATGTATCTGGATATCCTCTATTAAAAAACATTGTTTTCACATTCGCCAATAAAATCGTGTTGTTCAGAAATCATCCTGGCTGCTCTAACAAACTGCCCCTTCACTACTCCTCTTTTTTGATGATAGGGGTGACTGCTAGTAAAGTGGAGATAACTGTTCGAATGCGTGGGTTTCCTATAAATCATGGATTTGAATTTATTATCTTTATCTTTACAAATCTTAACATCAAGGAAGTTAATTTCATCTACTCCTATGGTATAAGTAAACTCAAGAAATTCAGTCATCTGTGAGATGCTATCTATAAAGGCAGGTATCTGGTTTATGTGCCCTTTCCATATAAAACACATGTTGTCTTGGTACCTAGTGTACCATGCGATGAATTGTTGATACATATCTTTCTTAAAAAGCCAATCGAGTTCCCAAAATGCCATTACACTATATAAATATAAAAAGAAATTATAACCCCCAAAAAAGTACTAAAACAAGACTACTCAGCAAACCTCAGTATGTTAGTTACCTATATAAATGCATGTATACAAAATTAAAATGTCAAACCAGGTGAAACCTTACACATTTACTTAAAACAAAACTATATACTATATACATGCATCAGTGCATATGACAAATACTGGCCAAAATAAATAGCTATTTGGCTTTAAGCATGTACATATTAGTTACCACAAATAAATGCAAGCATTAAAAAAATCTATATGTAAAACCTATTAGATATCATTAGTAACCATGCATAAAATCCAAATATTTATACATACATAATTATTAAGTTTAGAATTATAGATTAAATATATAAGTATATTGTAGGGTAGTCATATTAACTATTATATTTAACTTTAAATACCTTCCTTTGAACACTCTAAAAACCTTTGTTAAAAAACTTCATGATATTATCTAAAAATATGATAAGAGGCCAGGGGACTATGTACAAAATTTATCTACGCAATGCTTTTAATTTTTTACTATTTTTTGGGGTTATAATTTCTTTTTATATTTATATATGGGTGTTTACCTTTAAACCCAAAAACTTGGTTTTATTGGATAATTAATTACTGGTGTTAATTGATTGTTACATGTCTTGATGTTTATAAAAACTGGAAGCTGTGTAATGTTCAGTATTTGTCTGAAGAAGGTTGGGTAATAACCCTGCTGAAAGCGCTTACATTAAATAAACAGTCCGTGTCTAGCTGTAACAGTCCGTTTTCATTTTTTGTTTTTTTATAGCGATGTATGTAATTAAGAACCTAGTTATAACAAGCTTATTATAAGGCAGGTTCTTAACTATGAATTTGGTTGTTATTAAAGAAATTGAACCTGACACTGCCACAGAGATAAGTCACTGCAAAACCGTGTTGGCAATCAACTAACAGCTTTAAAAGGTGTAACATGTCTGCCACACACAGAGGATTCAGAAGGGAAGAGCTAATTACTAGCAGCCTTAAATGAAACCGTTACACTCCTTGTGCTAACTCACAACCTTTTGTAAAACTATAAATATAAACGTTCCATTTATTACAAAGAATTATGACTGGGCCTCTGATCACAACCCCTCACTGTGTTCTTAGAATGTATGAATGACAAGATATAGTTATTTTTTAAACACCATTTTTGAACTATCACTTGTGACATAAGCAAACTTACATTTATATAAAAGTAAACAAAGCATATTAGCAAGTTCATATTTACAAATATTATGCATAACATATATTCTTTTATACAACATAATCAAGCCAACAATACATAAATTGTTCAGTTTCTGCCTTCTCTTAAATCTCATTCCTTCTCCAAAACATTTTTCTGCATGTATTGTCACACTGAGGAAGGCTGTGCTTGTGTCCCGCTGAAACCGGTCTGGTTTATTGTTGTTTTTCATGATTTATTAACAAATAAAGTTTTTTTCAGGTCACAGTTTGCTGGCTCATTTGATTTGTTTTTGGATGTCTTGGTTGGAGCCGTGCAATTGCTCTCGTGCAGGAGGTTTGTTTTAGATGTTGCATGTATTGTTCCCACAATTTCCATTTTTTTTCTGTAAATTTTGCTCCTACCCTTTTCTAAACATCCCACTTCCTGTTCCTTTATTTCTGTTACAATATTCACTACTTCAAGTACAGTTGGTTTAGACTTTAATCTACATTTTCTGGTGATTGATTTTATTGGCAGCCACCACAATTAAACTTAACAAGGCTTTATTATGTCTAGGCAATTCAGATCCTGTATCCCAGCTCAAAAAACCCATTTGCTTGACCTGTATTCCTATCATAGGTTCATAAGTTAGTGCTAGGCTAACTGCCCTTGGGAGCCTTTTTTTAAGCCTAGCCAATTATCCCTTGTGAGACTCAAACCCTGCACCTTGTGTTTATAAGGTAAACACCTTAACCATTAGGCCACCCTCCCAACCCCAACAGAATAGTCTTTAGGGAATTTTTAAAGCCTGCCAAATCATTACATTCTAAAACATGTTCCAGGTTCCTCTTTCTTCCCTATCACACCTTGGAAATTTGCCATCTACCTGATGAAAAATTCTTTGGAGTCTGCTTTGGTTATAACAGCACCTATGCAAATACTTTCAATCAAAAATCCTGAATCTTGTATTCCTTCTTGCATACCTGGGAGCCATACATACATTCTTCCATCATTTCTTTAGAATTGCTTATTTAATCAGCAGCTTCTGTTCTAGACTCAACTAAAAACTTAATCAGTGCAGGTGTTTCACTTAGGATACCCATATCCCTTTCTCTTTGCCTGTACTTGGATATCAATCCCTGATAGGGAAAGCAGTTTCTAGCCTGCAGTCCAAATGTCTTTTTGGCATCTTCCCATTCTTTTATCTTTCTCTCTATAATTATTTGTTCCCAGCACCTTGGTTCCTTTGCCAGCTTCTTTCAGTAAATTCCAGCCCCCTGGTGACTATTCTGTGTACCCCTAATTACAGTCATCCATACTGGCAGAGTCTCCTTTCTCTATTTCCTTGTCTGTTTAGTTCTTAGAGTACTTTCTGCTACATTATGAATACAATGTTCTGTATGACTGTTATTCTCCTTAAGCATCTGCATCCAAAATCCCACTATCTGCTTCTCCCTGCTTCATTACTGTATAAAAGGACCATGATCTACTACTAGCTTACTGGTAACTTAATTTTAACAGAACCTGCCCTTTTCAGTCTGACCTCAGAGATGTTATATATAATGTAGGGGGTGTGGGACACAGCCACTCAGATAAGTATTGTTCCGTGTTCACTGAAACCTTTGTTTGTGGGGGGGCTGTGCCCCCCGCTAATTATATATATCAACTCTGAGGTCGCACTGAACTGGGGAAAGGGTAGGTTCTGTTAAAACTAACTTCCCAGTAAGCTAGTAGTAGAATGTGGTCCCCTTATGTTCGCCAACTGTGGCCACTTGATGACTTTATTTTTTATGACATCCCTGTTTGTTAAAAGTGCTGGTCATTGACTAACATTCAATGTGCAGCAATTTAAAAATTTTTTGATCGCTGAACATAGACCCATTTAGGATTACCTGACTTGACTACCTGTCTTTCTTTTATTTCTTCTCTATTCTTAAATTCCACTTTCACTTTATCCCGCTCACTAAATGCTATAACATCTGGAGTACTTACTGTCTTCCCTAATAATTCCTGAATAATTCTCACTACTCTTTCCTTAAATTCCTCTCTTTTCAACAGGTAGGTGGAGAAGTGTCAGAGTCTCATTTTTACTTCATTACTCTGCTTTTTAATCTTAGTTATTATTGGCTTACGATCTGAAATAGTTATTGGATATATGTCAAAGGCTCTCAGTTAAATGCACAAGTTCTTGTGAAATATTTCTGTCTGGTCTTCAAGTTCCTACTAGTGAAGAAATGTCTTCCATACCAAACATTTTCATAAATTTCTTCAGAAATCTAATATTTTTTATTATATGTTCCCTTCTAGGCCATCCAGGTACAGGCTCAGTGTTGCAAATCAAATTCTATTCCTTGCTGAACACTGATTATTTCTCCCAAAATTTGGTGTGGTATTTGTAGTCCAGGTATTGGCATTTTCATAGCAGTGATCCATGAAGAATGGTGTTATGAAGTTATGCAAATTTTGGATTGTCAGATTTTCTACGGAAGTGTGGAGTACTTTTTGTGAACATGTCCGCCTACTGGAAATGTGTAACATGATTAATGCAGAAGCAATAGAGGAATAGCTACTGTGCTGTTAAGGGGCTTTACATGAGTTCGATTCATAGACATGAATCTATAATAAACTTATCTGCATAGTGTGTAAATGGCCCTGAAGTTATACTAGAAAGTAACAGGTTTCAGTCAGAATACGGAGATGTGAGGGGGAGCTGAGTTGGTGATGATGTTCTTAATGAACGAAAGCACTTAACCATTAAAGTTTGTTCCCTTTTGTGGTGATTTACTGTTTGATTTCAATTGTTTGATTCTGCATACCTGGACATTTTACTGAAGGGGTCACTTCGGAAATATTTCATTTTAGTTCTGTGCATACCTGGTCCTTTTACCGAAGGTGCTGCTTGGGGAAATAATTAATTTTAGTGCTTGTACATACCTGGGCATATTACTGAAGGGGTCACCTGAGTGAATGCTTCATTTTGATGCTTCTGCATATTAGGCCTTGCTGCTGAAGGGATTACTTGGGTGAATATTTCATTTTAGTGTATAGGCATACTAGGAGATGTTACTGAAGAGGTCACTGGGGGAAATAATTTATTTGTATTCTAGAGAAGTCCTTGCGGATAGCAACTCCAATATCAAAGGTGAAGCACCACATTTAACAATGGATGTGCATACCACAGGGTTGTCTGACCATGAATTGCAAAATCACCTCATTAGCATACCATGCTTTACAGAATTTCTCATTTGCATCTCGTATTTTTCAGGCCTTGTGCATTAAGTGTAAATGACCTCTATGAATTTTGCCTTTGCTACGCTCATTCATAAGTATCATGAATGCTTTATCGCATTTAAGGAAGTGACTATGAATACCGCTCTTTCATAAGCTCCATAATAGGAGTTTAGGTGGAATATAAATAAATGGTAGTGTAATCCTCATCTCTTGCCAGCAGCTCCTAGCTACCACAAATCTAGCATTCTTATCTTTTCTTTTTTTCCATTTCTATCAGTATTGGAGCTTCTCTAGCAACTAATATAAGTACTCTTCCTTTCTTTTTTCCATGATATGCTGCTGAATATCTTTCCTGAAATACTTTCTTTAGATGAGATACAGTTCTTGAGAAAATTTTTAGATTTTTATCTCTTTTACAGATATGACTATGATTGAAGACCTGTTCATAATCTACTGACTTAAATACAGATTAGCATTGAGTTGAACTACTGCAGTGTCTTGAAGAGGATATTAATGTTATTTAAATGGAATGATTATGTACTGTGTGCTTTGACCCAGTGCAGAAAGAGAATCCCTTGCTTACTATGCTAACTTTTGCTGATTTACTTGACTACAAGATAATTGCAGAGTGGTAAGACAGATGCACTATGCATACCATTCCAAATGTATGTTGTATTATTTTCTGTTCTGATATGCACCTCTTTTATTATAGTTTTATATGTTTCTTGAGTATTTTGCTGTCAGATGAAGCTTGAAAATGGACAATTTGGATAACTGTTCTACCATAGTTAACAAATGCAAATGAATAAAAATAAAATAGCAAATACATTAAATACAGCATGAATCCCACCTTAATTGTTATTAGCTAGTCTTCCTGATGAACGCTGACATTTAAGAGTCTAGTTACAGTAAATAGATTTAAGGAAGTGGCCCAGCATATCACATCTCCATTTAATCTGATATTTATACATTCCAGGCAAACCCAGGATAATGAACTAAACTAAGCAAATGGTCTTTCAAGTATGTAGGCTTCCAAGAAAATAGTATTACCACTAAATATATCTTATGGTTTTTGTGACAATGTGGGGTGTTGTCATCTGTGCCAGGGAGAATAGGGCAGTGCACATGTAACATGTGCCAGCTTGGTTGGCTGGAGTTTTGTGAATAATTTTGTGTTGTTTGACTGTCGCACTGACTTGTACAGATGCTTGGGTTAAAAATGTATCAAGAGAGTTATAATTGATTAAATGTTAGTTTAAACAAAGAATTCTGGAA
This sequence comes from Protopterus annectens, assembly GCF_019279795.1. Taxonomy (NCBI): domain Eukaryota; kingdom Metazoa; phylum Chordata; order Ceratodontiformes; family Protopteridae; genus Protopterus; species Protopterus annectens. Next base: position 1,023,815,278 of record NC_056748.1, on the reverse strand, counting down.
GCGAAGAGAAGAAGTTTTTGAAATTGTTCTATAATTTTCAAATACTAAAACAAATCTTAACAAAGCACTGAGTGTGCATTGTACCAGATTAAGGTGATCGGATGTGATGTCAGTTTATAACCAGCACTGAGAGGATGGAACTCCCACAGCAACTTTTTTTGTTTTCTTTAGAACCTGGTATAAAGATTTATAAGAGTTATCACAGTTAGTTGAGTTCAGTTCAGAGTTAGAAACTCATCACCTTGCCTTGTGGAAGTAAAGATCTCAGCACCTAATCTTGCCTTGCTGTATTAATTAATTAAGTTAGCTAGGAACAGTTATTATTTAAACAGTCAGGAAATATGGTGAGATTAGTTGAGTATTGTTTTTCTGCATCTGTTTGAATCTGTCCAACTGTGTTATTTTTATTTTTCCTGTGATTGAAACTCTGACATTTACTGTTCTTAAATATTTAGTAGCCTCATGTTTTCTACTTTATTATTTATTACTAGATATTTATATACCTTTCATTGTGGTTGGCCTTTTAGTGAACAATTTTAACATCTTGAGAGTACTTGTGCTTATTTTAGTGATGCTTTTGCCACCCTGAAAAGCCTGGCTGCTTTGGTTGCAATCTACCATTTATATTACTATTGATTTTACTCAGTATAATTGTATACCCTTGTAAGACCCTGAGAATAGTTGACTGATGGCAGCATAGTTACCTTATTGTCTGGAAAGAGGGGGTACAGCTAGTAGATCTGTGCCAGCCTTTCCCAGGAGTGTGTGTGTGTGTGTGTGTGTGTGTGTGTGTGTGTGTGTGTGTGTGTGTGTGTGTGTGTGTGTGTGTGTGTGTGTGTGTGTGTGTGTGTGTGTGTGTGAGTGTGTGTGTGTGTGAGTCAGCTCCTGGGACACACTGCTCCAAAGGGAGTCTCATTTAGGATCTGGAGAGACAGGGAGTCCAGTCCCAGGTCTGGATTGTGTTCTCTGTGCGCTCTTGGGGGAAATTGTATTTGATGCAGAGAGCTGCATTTGAAAATACTACATAAATCTATGTCTGTGTTTGGTGACCATCTCTCACCAGTGTCAAAGGTGAGGATTGCGGCTCCTTGATTACTGGCTCAGGGTAGAGAGGTCATCGTGTATTGGTGGCAGAGCAGTGGGATATTAATTGAATTTTAGTAGGCTATGGGCAGTTGTCACTGCGGGTGTGTGTACTCTCAACAGTCAGAAGGTAGACATTCAGAGTGTCATTTTCACAACAGTTTTATTTATTTTTCTTAGGTTAGTTTAGTCAGAGAAAGCAGGCAAAATGTCAGCAAAGGATTATGGTAAGCTGACAAAGGATCAGTTGGCCAAGGTGTGTGAAGCCAAAGGACTGCTGCATGCTAACCAGACTAAAGAGGAAATTATTTCAGCCTTAATCATAGCTGCAGCATGGACCAGTGGCCAGAAAGTCAATGAGGCTGGTGATGGAGATGTGCATCCTTCAGATACAGGACGGTTTACCTTTTCCTCAGATGACTTATAAATCCATCTGGAGTTGAAGAGAGTTGAACTGGAGGCTGAAGAAAAAGAGAGGCAGCATCAGCATGAACTGAATGCCAAATGTTTTGAAACTGAAGAGAAACTGCAACATTTGGAGATAAAAAAATGAGAGACTGTGGCATTTGGAGATTAAAGAAAATGAGAAACTGCAGCATTTTGAGGCTGAAGAAAAAGAGAAGCAGTGACAGCATGAGAGGGGGATGTTTACTCTTCGTCACAGTCATGGAGGTAATGGGGAAGGGAATAACTGGTCCCATGAAGCAATAAAAGTCAGCACATTTCTTCCACAATTTGCAGAGGGAGATGATTTTGATAGTTTTATTCATATAGTTGAGAGTATGTAAACAGTATAATATTTACCAAGAGCTCTGGGTGCAGTTCCTGACCCTTTTATGCCATGGTAAAGCTGTAACTGCTGTTTCTAAATTGTCTGATACTGATTGTTAAACTATAATAAAGTGAAACAATATTTGCTGAAATGTTTACCTGAAGCTTAGAGAAAACGTTTTGTGAGCATAGACACAAGGTAGATGAAAGTGCATGCAATTATTTTGCTGAGTTAGACACTTTTTTTTCCATAGGTAGGTCATATGGGCATAAAGCATACCAAGAGATGTTTTTATTGGCCTGGGATTTTGAGGGATGTAACAGGGAACTGCAGGACCTGTGAGCAGTGGCAAAAGGTAAGCAAGGAAAGGGACAAGGTCAAAGCTCCACTGATACCTTTGCCTACGATTGAAGAGGGTAGCTATGGATATTGTGGGACCTCTGAGTACCCCAAGTTCCACAGGGAAGAAGTATATCCTGGTGGTAGTAGATTATACTACTAGATACACTGAGGCAGTTGCTCTGTACTCCATCAAGGCAGAGAAGGTGGCAGATGCTTTGTTAGAGATTTTCAGCAGGGGAGGTTTCCCATAAGAAATACTGACTGACAGAGGTGACAATTTCATGTCAGACCTGCTGGCTTGTCTGTGGTAGCACTGTGGAGTGAAGTACCTAGACACCACCCCCTACCATCCCCAGAATAATGATCTGATAGAGAGGTTAAACTCTACACTGAAGACCACGCTATGGGCATTTTGATAGTATCTTCATTCCCTGCCTTCAGTTAAAACATCAGAAAATTATCCTTTTTGAAGGCTGTTTGTAATCTGCATACTAACCTTTCCATACTATTCTTGTGGTATTATCTTTCCTTTAAGCCTGTTACCATCAAATAGGGACATTTTGAAGATGTCCCCTCTCTCTTTAATATTTACATAGACTATTTATTTCATTTAATTTGTAGCAATATCACCATCATAGGGATAAATGATTATCAAAATAAATGTGTACTGCCTTTACATATTTTCTGTTTCTCATGCCTTCTGGGTCAAATCTGGCACTCATTTTGGAAGTTAACAGCTTTGGTGGAGCTTTTATCTACAACTAACAATCTCTACATTGCTACCCTACATGCCTTCCTTGTCCAGTATGCAGATGATTCCACACTGATATGTGCCCACTCCATCATTGCAACAACTCCAACTAATAACATAACAGTCTTCCTCTACAATGGAATCATGGCTAACTCATTCACAGCTTATTCTGAACCTTAACAATACCAAACTCTTGCTTTTTCCAACCTGCAAGAGCTGCAGATCCCCCATCATTCAATACATCATCTACAAATAATACCACAATTTTTCCATTATCCCAAACTAAGCTTCTGGGTGTTATCAATAACAGCATGAAATCTGACATTGATATAGCCCAGACTATTAAGAATGTACATAGAAAACTTGGTACCCTTTACAGAAATAAGCATTATTTAACTAATAACACAAAAGCCACCATTGCAAGAACCCACCTTGTCTCTACTCTACTCTACACCTCACCATTTCTGGCCTAAAGAACGCAGACTTAATAAAGCTAGACACTTGCTATAATAAAATTGCTAAGTTTGCCACAGATTCTACCTTTAGATCCCACCACTACTTAGTGCTAAAACAACTCAGCTGGTTAGAACTACCTCATCCCTTAGCTTGTAACCATCTTACAATGGCCCATAGAATTGTAAACCAACCAGTTAAACCCATGCCCTTCAAAGCTTACTACATCCCTACTTTAGTAATCCTGTCCTATGCATTACTATTAAATCCTTAATGAATGTAACCTAAGCCAACAACACCACAAGAGATCCCCTTTACTCAAATTGTATAGCCAAAATGTGGAATGTATTGCCAGCAAATATAAGGTCTACTGTTAACTCTTCACACTTTAAAAAAAGTACTCAAATCTCATTTATCTAACACAAGATTATACTCTTGCTCTAGCCCTGGATAGACGTCTCTGTTCTTCCCTCTTACATCTTCCCATTCTTCCATCATCTTACCTTGCCTATCTTGTTTCCCACTATATCCCAGATATACCATAATACTTTCCAACATAGATTTTCCTTTAAGTACTTTCCAAGATACACGGTATTTATTCTACTCAAGACTGACATGGGTCATGGAGTCAGTGATCCTTAACTCTTAGCTCTCTTTATTCTAGTATCACTTCTAGTAGGCAATAATATAAACCTAGTGTAATTGCTTGGTCAAAATTTGTAAATATGAACTAATTACCACCCCATAGCTATTCTCTCTCCACTCTCCAAAATACTAGAGAGATGCATACACTCTCAGGTCTCAGCCTACCTCCTTACTAACAACCTCCTTTCCAATACTCAGCATGGTTTCAGACCAAACCATAGCACCACCACTGCCTTACTCTCCTTTACTAACACTATCCTTCAGCATAAAAACAATGGCTATCTCTCCTCTGCTACTTTCCTAGACCTATATAAATCATTTGATATGGTCCCACACAAACAACTCACCTCTGTCCTCAATAACCTATCCTTCTCACAATCAGTCCCCAACTGGTTTCAGAGTTACCTGTCTGACCACCAACAATCCGTTGTATGGCAGAATGACATATCTCCCCAACTACCTGTCTCCATAGGGGTACCCCAAGGATCCATCCTTGGACCCCTACTCTTCTCTGTTTTCACCAATAATCTAGCCTCTGCCACCAAACATGGCACACTCATACAATAAGCAGATGACTCAACCATCATCTGCTCAGCCCAGTCCCTACCCAAACTGCAAAAAGTCACACAGGAAGCCTTTTCCTCTGTTGAAACTTGGTTATCCGATGCCCAATTAATACTCAGCCCAAACAAAACTAAACTACTCATCTTCCAACCCACCAAACATGCTCAGAACAACTCTCACTTTAACATCACAGCAAAAGACAACACCACTATATACCCAACTGAACACACCAAATTGCTAGGAGTGGAAATAGACAATAAACTAAAATTTGACATTCACATATCCTTGACCATAAAAAAAGTCCACAAAAAATTATGAGCGCTATACAGAAATAAGCAATTTCTCACCAAAGCAGCAAAGATTTCAATAGCAAATTCCCACCTTATCTCAACCCTACTTTATGCCTGTCCAATATATACCAACCTAAGGCAATGCGATCTAAACAAGCTAGAGACTTGCTACAACAAAATCGCCAAATTCGCCACAGGGGCATCCTACCGTAGTCACCACTGTCTCTCACTTGCTGAACTGGGCTGGCTTGAACTCCCTCACCTCCTTCAATGGTATCAACTCTCACTTGCCCACAAACTAGTAAATCATCCACTAAATGTCCCATCCCTCCAGAATCTACTCCAACCCTATCGCACCACCAGACCACTAAGATCCAGCAACAAAAATCACTTGCAGATCACTAAAGCCAATAACTCTGCTGGTGAAGCACTATTCTCTTGCACCATAGCCAAATTATGGAACTCTCTCCCACCCACAATTGCTTCCATACCATCATGCACCCACTTCAAAACTTTACTAAAAGTGCACCTAAAAACATGCTGGCTATGCCCTTGCAACTCCCACTCTAATATCACCCTCCCCATCCAACCACTACCTTTCTTTCCACTCCACTAACTACCTTGATTATAGCAAGCTCAGATGCTCATAAACCAGTACTTATTATACAGCAGGAACTTCTTCTTGTAAAATTTGTTAATGTCTGTTATATACTTCACAGATAAAGATTCTAGTTGTCTACTGATGTACTATGTTCTTCAGCTGTAAATATGTTGTAAGTAATTGCTATGTAAATTGTTAATCGCTATGTAATCCAATGTAACTACTGTCTGTTTATTTTAACTGTGGAGCTTTTCTTCCCGGGCCTCAGCTGAAAATGGACCTACGTCCTGTCGGACACTCCTGGTCAACAAATATAAATAAATTAATGAAATAAATAAATAAATTGAATGTAACTGTGTATTTTCTTCCTTGGTAGTATTGGTTGTTATCTAAACCTAGTGAGAAATGATTGGAAAATGTGACAATTTTGCTTGATATTAAACCTACATACACTAGGTAGTGCTGGATATACTAGGTACTGAAGTCTTAATGATAATTCGTTAAAGTTTTTTGATCTACATCACACACACACACACACATATATATATATATATATATATATAGATATATATATATATATATATATATATATGTGTGTGTGTGTGTGTGTAGATGTATGTACACACTTTTATCTTTGACCCAGAATCCTTGTACATACTATCTATTGTTTTAATATATATTTATTTTTATTTATTTTACATTTGTTAACCGGGCTAGTCTGGCTGGATATATTTCCATTTTCAGCAGAGGCCCGAGGAGAAAAGCTCCACAAAGACATAATAACTATTACATAAGATGCAAAAGAGAGCAGCATACAAAGTATTCTATATCAGAACAATATTATACAAAGAGTCAAACTTATAATAGGCACAAATAAACAGTTGTACAAAAGTGTACTTATGGCTCTTTGAAGCAGAACACAGGCATACGTTATTTAAAATATTCAAACATTATAAGAAAGAGAAAAGGGTGTTTAAGGACAGCTAAGTAAGTAGGATAGATTATATTAGAAATTTCTAGGAGTCTTCAGTAAACTGAGTAATATAATTAGGAATGAGAAGGATGAAGGAGAGGTAAGTGATAGAATAGTGAGAAAAAAAAAGTAGAAAGGTAGCAAAGATCACAGAGATCAAGGGGTAGTGGGATGAGCTAAATACATGGGTTCAGTCAGGGTTAAGGCAGGGGCATAGCCAGTGTTTAGTAAGGTGGAGTCTAAGTTTTTGTTTGAAGAGGACAGGAGATAAAATAGAAGTTAGTTCAGTGGGCAATAAGTTCCAGTGTTTACCAATGGAGTTAGAAAACAGGGAGTCACCAGCAAGATTATTGGATTTGGTAGCAGAGACTAGGAGTTTGTTAGAGGAGCGGAGAGAGCTCAGGTTAGAGTAAGGGGTGAGGAGGTTAGAAAATGAAGGAGTGTTGTTTGGCAGATAAAAAGATTTGTGGATGATGGGAAGTTGAGAAAGAAGCAACATGTTTTGTAATTCAAGCCAGTGAATTTGTTGTAGGTTCAGGCAGTGATGTGTTCTGAATTGATTACCAGTAACAAATCTAGCTATACTATTGTATGTAGTGGTCAGTTTAGTAAGATTAGTTTTCTTTAGGTTGGTGTAAATTGGTGAGGCATAGAGAAGAGTGGAGATGAGATGAGAGTGAGCCAAAGTAGCTTTGGCTGTTGGGGATAGGAATGTTTTAATTCTATAGAGGAGCCCAGTTTTCTATGTACAGTTTTGATAGTGTTGTTTATGTGATAATCAAAGGTAAGATTGTTATCTATTGTCACACCTAGTAGTTTGGTAGAAGAGTCAGGTGTTATGAGAGTATTGTTAATAGAAGAGATAGAGAAGTCCAGTGAGGGGATCTGGTAGTGGGTTTGAAAAGGAGGAGTTTTGTTTTTTTGGCATTAAGAAGTAGGCAGCGTTTTAAGAACCATGCTTCCACTAAATGGAATACATTTTGTGTAACATTTTGAAGCTCTGGGATGGTTTTTGCAGAGCAGATGAGTGTGGAGTCATCTGCATATTGTGTGCATGTAGCTTGGGGAATAGCTACTTGTAAGTCATTTATGAATAGGGAGAAAAGAAGGGGCCCAAGAATTGAGCCTTGTGGTACACCGAGGGAGATTGGGAGAAGAGAGGAGAGTTTATTTTCCCAGAGTACCGCTTGTTTCCTGTTAGAAAGATAGGAGGTGAACCATTGGATGGTATTTGGTTCAATAGCAAGTGATTCCAAGATCTTTAGGAGAAGAGGGTGATTGACCATGTCAAAAGCTTTAGATAGGTCGATGAAAAGTGCAGAAGAAAGGGTATTATTATTGCGGTTTTTGTTAATGAAATCAGTAAAAGAAAGGAGAGCAGTAGTAGTACTATGAAAAGGCCTGAAGCCATGTTGACAATGAGATAGTATGTTATGTTTAGTTAAGTGGGACATTAGCTGTTTGTGAATACATTTTTCCATGATTTTTGCTAGTGGAGACAGGAGGGCAATGGGTCTATAATTAGAATATTCTGTAGAGTTTCCACCCTTGTGTAAGGGTATAATGTGTGAAATTTTCCAGATATCAGGGATGTTTCTTTCATTAATGGTTCTGTTAATAAGAATTGAAATGGGATAGGCTATTTCTATGGCTGCTTTTTGAAGAAATTCAGATGGAAGTTGATCGGCTGATGGGGTACATGGCTTAAGATTTTGAATACATTTTAGGATAAAGGTAGTAGAGATGGGCTGAATAGTAAAGCTCGGTAAATTAGTGGTGGCATGTTGAGGAACATTAGAGTTATCAGATGAAAGGTGAGAGGCTAGTGAGTTTATAGTATCAGTGAAAAAGGAATTGAAGGTGTTTGCAGTTTCAAGGGAAGAAATTTTGTCAGATCCCAAGGGGGAGGGAGTGGAAGTTTGTCCAGGGTGAAGAAGTTTGTTCAATGTTGCCCAGAATTTTTGGGGATTGTTATGATTAGATTGCTGAAGGTTACTATAGTAGTGTTTTTATCAGAAAGAATAGCTTTTTGGTAATGTTTCTTAGTTGTCTAAAGGTTTGATGATCTAAGGGTAGCTTAGTAGTTCTCCAATGTTGCCAGAGTTTGTTTCTGAGTAATATTTTCTGTCTTGTTTCTTTTGATAGCCAGGGGCTGGTTTAGTTTTATTCTTATAGTACGCTTTGGAGCATGGGTATCTAAGATAGTTAAGAATTTGGTATTAAACTAGTGTACTGCTTCATTTAGGGAAGAGTTTTAGTGGAGTCCAGTCGCATGCATTGAGTTCAGTTTTAAATAGAGTGGGGTTAAAATGTTTGATACTGATGCGGTCCTGACTGAAGGGGTATTTGTAGTGATATTCTTTTGCCTTATGATATAGGTTAAGTTATGGTCACTGATATCATCAGGCAGGGTCCCTGCTTGGTAATTTAGTTGGGGTTTGTTAACAAGGATCCAATCAAGTATACTTTCTTTGTTGTTAGGTTTATTAGTTCTAGTAGGGGTATTTATAGTTTGGGTAAAGTTATGGAGATTAATATGGCAGGATGGGTTGTTAGAATTAACTGAGTACCAATCAAGGTTAAAGTCTCCAAGTATTATGGTTTCTTGTGGGTAGTTAGTAGAAGCCCAGCTAAGAATACTTTCTATGCTTGTGGAGTTATTTCCAGGTGGTAGGTAGGTACAGATAATGTAGATGGCTTTATTAGGGTTGAGTTGAAACTTAGTTATAAGGAGTTCAGTATTGGTGTTTTCAGGGGGGTCATAGGGAATTGTGGATATATTAAGTTCGGTTTTAAAAATGAGGGCTACTCCTCCACCTTTACGATTATTGCGGTCTAATCGTAAGATGTTGTAGCCTGGGGGAATGATTTCAGTATCTTTAGTGTAGGGCTTTAACCAGGTTTCTGTTAAACAGAGAATGTCAAATGAGTGACATTGCAGAAGAGAGTGAAGTTGAGTGATTTTGTTGTTGACACTTTGAATATTTAGGTGTCCTAAGAGTAAAATGTTAGACTTAGAGATTGGTAGTGGAAGTAGTGAGTTAGGGATTCTTGGGGTGTCTTTGGTGGAGGTCTTTGAAGGACCAGGGTTTGGGTGTATATCACCATCTGTCAGGGTAGTGGGCCTATATACTGAGTGTGGTTGAATAGTTAGATAAAGTTTATTTTTCCTTTCCTTGACAAGAGATTATTACTATTGTTGTGGGATAGTCTATGATATTTTGATAGCAGGTAGCAGGAGGTTGATGTAATGTTAGAGTGGCTACAGTTTAGGGTTATACGTTCAGTGGCAGTTTGCCTTGAAGAGCTTTTAAGGTGGTAGTTATATTCTATTTCATAGGAGGTCAAGAGGTAAGGAAGTGTGAGTATTAGAGAGAGAAGTAACAGGGCTATTAGTTTAGTTAAGATGTTTTTTGTTATAAAGGTTTTGGAAGTAGAAGTGGTGGTAATTTGAGACATGATGAGAGGAGGTTGGAAGAGATTATAGTGGTAAAGGGTGGGGTAGGTATAATTATAGGATGACGAGGCTAGAAGGTAAGTGTTATAGGATAGTTTAGGGATAGAGAGGGAAGGGGGATATGTAGTGTGGGGAGGGATTTGGAAAAAGAAAAATTAAGGAGGTAGAGTAGCAAGTGAGGTAGTAGTATGTGATAGGTGTGTTATGAAGGGGGTGTGGACTGTGAGGTATAAGTGTAGTAGTGCGTGGGGTGGGTGGGATAAGGGGGTAGGGAGGGGAGCGAAGGGCAGAAACAGACAGAGGAGTGGGAGTGTAGGCAATCAGCCCAGCTGAGGAGCAGAGGCACTACTTAGTTTGAAAAGAGTGATTATAATGTAAAGTAAGAGTAAGGAGTGAGACAGGAGTGAACTCAGAGGTAACTTAGTAGAGTATCAGCAAGCTTAAAGTTAGGAGAAATAGATATGTAGAGTAGAGGGATAGTATCAAAGTAAAAAGCAGGCAGTGTTTGTAATGTGGAGCAGAACACTGCAAAAAGGAAAGTAGATAGGCAAAAAGGTAGGGATATAGGTAGGGAAGAGCGGAGAGCCCAAATTATAATTTGGATAAGCAGAGAGGGTAGAGAGGAAACGAGTAAGTGTGTAGGTGAAAAGTGTAGAGGGAGGAAGGGTTTAGCAGAGGAGGATATAGAATGTTATAGAGTGTAGAGGACCCAGTGAAAAGTAGGGCAGACAGGTAGCAAAAGAAATAGAAATAGAGTGGCGGACAGGCTGGGAGAGGGGACAACAGAGGCCCCCGGAGGGGGGAGGGGGGGGTTGGCTGCTGTCGTAACCGACTCAGGAGACTCTGCTAACCTAGCAAAAAGAGTACAGTCTTTAGTTAGCTCTAGCAAACATACTTTGAGTACAGAGTTCCTGGGTGTGCTTCACAGAGAGCTTTGTTCCTGGGTGTTATTCAGCGGGAGCTGGTAGGAGAGCTACTTTGCAGAGACAGAGAATACCAAGGAAGAACAAGGCAGGGCAGTAGCTGGTAGTCAGAGTAGAAGTAGGAATTCAGAGCTATAATATTAGGAGAGAGAAAGACAGGTAGTGAGAAGTGCAATATTAAAAAACAGTGCAATATATAGGCAAGACAAAATAGACATTAAAGTACACTACAACCATTCAGAAAAATAAAAATAATGAGCAGCACAGGTAGAAGGATTATCAAGTTACTTTACTGTATGCAGCTTGATATAAAAACAATAGCGTACATATGCGGCTGTCTTTCAGTGATTAAACACAGGCAGATTAAGGAAGGAAAGCAAAATTAGGTGGGTTTCAAAGGCTATTACGCTGGAAAGGACTGCAAAGCAGCACCTAAATATCTCTAAAGTTAGCAGTGTTACTTCAAAAGAGCACAAGAAAATGGAAAATACTATGCAGTTTCTGTAAATAATTATTAAAATAGTTAGAGGACCAGGAGTAAGATTAATGAGTTAAAGTAAAGAGTCTACAGGGTTTCTTGTGGATAGTCAAAATGCTGGCTCCTGTTACTGGATCTGACCACGTGCAGAACGCAGTTGTACAGCTAACGAAAGGAGAAAAAAGTCCTCCTTATACATGTCTACAATGAGGAAAGGTATCCAAAATGGGGCTCTACATTAAGTTTGCATAAAAGTAGATGATACTAGATAAATGTAACGCCAGGTTTAGGAAGGTCCACGTGCAATACGCTGACCAGCTATGAGAGAGGAAGGGAATTACATTACAAGTGCGCTAAACGCTAAAGAAGCTAATACAGGCTTTTCTCAAGCTGCAGTTATAAGTTTAGGGAAATAACCAAATGCAGCCAAAGTATACAGTTTTAGCATGGAATAAGGACTGCCAAGATGCTCTTTGTACACTTAATTATTTAATCGCAAGCCACGTACCAAACACAGAGTCTTTGTGCTCATATGTCTGTTAAATGGTTTATAGAGATAACTAATGCAGCCTAAAAATGCTGTTATAGCGTGATATAAACGGAACACCAAGACGCTCTTTGAGCGCTATTTAAAGAGATAGCGCTAGTTTAAAGAAATAGCCAATGCAACCTTAGCTAAGCGTTTTTAGCGTGGAAGAACAGGAACACCAAGACGCTCTTTGAACGATATAACTAAATACAAGCCACGTGCCAAACACAGATTGCTTGTACCCAAAATGCAGTTAAGTAGTTTAAAGACATAACCAATGCAGCAAAGTATCCTGTTTTAGCATGTTATAAATGGAACACCAAGACGCGCTTTGTACGCTATTATTAAACACAAGCAAGTGCCAAACCACAGAATGCAATCTTAAAAGACAATGCATTAACTTTGCAGGTATGTAGATAAAGGCAACTTTGTAACATTTAAACATGAGTACATCATATCTAACGCTGACGGATCATCAACCTTAATAGGCTCTGACTTCAGCAAGTTATAGGTAAAAACTAGCTGCAGGATATTGGACCCCACGCAAAACGCAGTAAAACAGTAGAAAACTATCAATGTTGGTTACAGTATCAGCAAGCTTACAAAGAGTACAAGAACAGCCAGTAAAATATGTCACATTCAGTTCTTGTACATAAAGATGTTAACATACTGGTGTAAAACGTGTAATTTGTAAGTCGAGTTACTTACTGCAGGAAGAGCTGCCCGAGCAGGGAGGACAGCAACCAGGACTTACCGAGCGTGGAAAAGATGGCGTCAGCTCGATTGTGGGTATATTTATAAGGTTTGGGAGGTAATAGGTGGTAGTGGGAGGGGAGATAACATGTAAGGTGATAACTGGAAAACCCGTGAGAAAGGCAGGGTTAGTACACAATAGGGGAGGAGATTAGGTTAAAGGAAGAGCACCGTGTGATTAGCCACGGGTGGTAGAAATATTGGTCTAAAACACTTTTATTCAAAGAACAGATGGCCAAGATACAATTTAACGAAAGTTCACTTAACCAAAAGTGCACTTTCACGTAAATCAGTTAACTGAAGCATGGTACAGTGTGGATAAGGAGATGAATCCTTTTCCTAACTGTAGTGCGATCTTGCAGTTAGTATATAAAAGTAGCAGTGGTGTGTCTGGCAAAGTAAAACACATTTTTGCAGGGAGGCAAGCCCCCATGCACTCCCCATGTGGGAGGCTGTGCCCCCCACACCCCCTGCTACTTATATATACTAACTCCGAGATTGCACCACAGTGGAGAAAAAGATATATTTCCTTATCTCCACTGTACTGTGCTTTGGTTAACTGATTTATGCAAAAGTGCACTTTCATTAAAGTGGGTCTCAGCTATCTGTTCTTTGAAGAAGCTATCGAGCTTTTCCCCAGGCCTTGACTGAAAAAGGATTTTGTCCAGTCGGACTTTCCCGGTAAATGAATGTAAAGTAAATAAATAAATTAAATCTAATAAAATCCATAACTTTCATCTTAACTACTTTGCGAGAGTCTGAATAAAAGGACAATGAAATTCATTTTAAATATTATGAAATAATTGTATCAAAATTTCTAAAATTACTCTGCTCACAATTTACTTAAATAAATGGGAGTATTAGTTATGCAAGACAGGATCAACTCACTCTAGTAGTATTCCACATTATAAACCTGCTTGTCTTCTTTGAGCATTTGTTTACTATTAAACAGCACATTTTGCAACATATTTTAGCAAGATTATCTTGATAATACATTTTTTTAATATGGGCAAATAAAATTCCTAGCATTAGTAGTTACAATGATAAACTTATAAAGTGTGAGTTAAAAATTTCCAGATTCAGATGGTATTTCCAAACTACTTCATTGGGAAAAGTTTTAAAATTTGATAATTAATCTGAAACTGCTTCACAACAGCCACTGCGTCAAAACTGCTGTCATCCATCTGCATTAAACCTGGAATTTTTCCAAAAGCCCTTATAGTTGCACAATGAAACATTGTTTATAAGATGCTAAGGAACCCAGTATCAAACACAAATGTTCAAAAAAAAGGATGAAAAATCAAAATCTATGCATTACAGTTTGTCCCCCACACCTCCAGAAGTTATATATACAAACTCAATGGTTGCGCAAACACAAATAAGAGAGAAATCTCCCCACAGATACACTGGCATTGATTTCCTTTGGGGAAACAGTTATGGTTATTTTATATTGCAGTGTTCTGCCACTCAAGGATTTCATAGTCAGGGAATGTTGATCCCTGTGAACTCAGGCTCTATCAGCCCTTGTACATCTCACTTACTCAAAAGTCTGTATTCCTCACAAATTCAGCTTTTTATCAAACCATTATAAATGGAAATAAATTGATTTGAGGTGCAGGTTGTGAACAATAGCTTGTCCTGCTTCCACTGGCTATCCCTAGTCTACACTTTTCCTTATATGTTGGCTCCATTGATTCTTGCTTTCTTTCCAGATTCTCTTATGTTAAACTTTATAACTTATTGATTTTCTTTCTAGAAAACTAAAGAAAATTTAATAGTAGACAGCCTGTATACCATATTTAGCATCCATGTTTATATCTTAAAGATTTAAGATGTTCTGTATTTAAAATGTTTCCCTTTTGAAGATATGATCATAAGAAGTTTTTGTTTCTATCAAAATATTTTAAACTAGTGTTCAACTTTCATGCCATTTTCAGATATAATTAAATGGACAGCCAATTCTTTCACCCTAGTGCTATACTACTTGGATAAGATAATACTAGCAGAAAGTATGACTGTATACTGTAAGGAAACATAGCAAAACACAATAATGTCCCCTTAGCTAAGCTTCTGATCTGCCATTTCATAATTAAACACCATGTTTATCTAATACCAGCTAAATTAGAATTTATTGGTATTCTTACCTTTCCTGGATGACAGCTGTGTATATCTGAGATTACTAATGTAAGCACATCCTTTCAAGCTGTGAATACACATCACCATAAAAGGCTGATGTTTGTCATAATTCAAAACATACTGGATTCACAATGGATTTACTCTGGAGCTGCTATTATAATCTGTATATTATTGTCCATAAGTACAAGTCATTAGTAGGGGCTATAAATACACATTTTACTTATTCTCTATTCTGTGTACACATTCCTGAAGATAAAGTGCCCTGGGAATTAAAGTTAATTACAGCTAAGACCAGTAATGTAGCCAAATGGAAGCATGACTGTCTCGTCTTGCATGGATTTTAAATTATGTTCTAAAATAATTATTTAGTTTGGCTGAAGCATAGTGATGCTGGTACATATTTGGTAATATCCTACAATATACTCAGATCAATGCAAAACAGGTTAAAATCAAAGTATATACTCTCTTTTAAATAATGTGAGAGCTTTAGAATCAGCCACTTTTGTTACAATAGTAAATTCTATTTCATCATTTCTATTCCCCATTACTGATATTCTTGCCTGCATATACATATTGGAAGTGTTCTTAATTTTGTTAGGGCAGAAACAAAATTTTGAAGGTATTGTTAATAGTATAAGGTGAGAGATAACTGGTTGTATAAATCTTTTCCTAGTAGTCAGTAATTAACAAACTGTATCAGCAAACTGCATGAATCTAGACAACATCATAGCTTTAAAGTCAGCTGTGCCTTGTATTTTGTCATGTTTCCTTAAAATGACTGTTTTAAATAAAATGCAATCTTGTTCTCTTTTTATATGCCTTCATATCTAATATCGTCTGATAGCACTCTAAGAAGTATGATTGTTTTTGTCTTAAAAAATTAAATTGGCAAGTTAAAAACCACATGGAGATGGTTATAACCTACTGAATGTGAATCTAAGGTATTTCTAGGAGATATGAGAAAAATATTTACAATGTGCAGCTTATTCACAATACATACAACCGTGAGGTTGAGAGGTAGACTGAATCTGGAGAGAAAGACAAAATAGTGAAGGAACCAAAGACAAATAAGGGATAAAGAGGGCCATTCAAAAACGAGTAAAATGGTGTGAAGCACACCTTAATATAATACCTAAAACATTTACATTTATTTTTAAAGGTTTTTTTTTGAATGATTGAAAGTAGTAATCTCTCTTAATGTGTTCTGACTGTTATTCTAGATAGTAGGTAAAGGTTTGAAGAATGCTCGCTCTTAGCTGAAAAGAATAAATGGCAACCTTACTAACTGAATGGATTCCATGTCACTAACAGAGTAACTTTGATTACTAATGATAAGTTTGTAAAGGAATGTGAGAGTATTGAAGAAAAGATACGCCCTCACCCATGCAGAGATCCACTTGTTTGTGGATACTGTTTGTGAGGCATGACTTATTGTGATCAGCTATTTCTTAAACTTTCCTACTTTCACAGAAGGTGGCTAGATATGCCTCTAAACTACTTTTTCTGAATATGTGCCACTTTCTGTAAATCTGGGAGAGTTTAAAAAAATGGTCATGGTAATCACTGTTTCCCACAGGGCTGCTCATTTTTACTACATCCACACTCTTATAACAAGTTCGTCACATTCCAAAGGTGCTTTCAGTCAGCTCCTCTCTTTCTGGAGTCCTAGTCGAAGATGTCCACGTTTGTTTAGGGGTTATCCTGTACACTGGAATTGATGCCAACAGAGTTTATAGTCATTTAGAAGAAAACTCATTCGTGGCAATAGTACAAAAGGGTAACGAAAGAAAATAATATGGAACAAAGGATCATTTGTTGTTAAATGAAGTCATAATGGAGGACTGTAAAAAGGGGAAGAATCTAAGTATGGCATGGATAGACTTCAAAAAAGCATTTGACAGTAACCCACATTCATGCATAGAAGAGTGCTTAAAATGTATAAGATACTCCCTACACTGATCAATTACCTTACAGTGACCATGTAACAGTGACAAACCACTTTGCAGTTAAGCCAGGATAATGGACAAGTTATTGTTATTATTCCAAGGATAAAAAATTGAAGAGGGATATTCCACAGTGACTTTGTCTTTGCTGCTCTTTTCTCTTGTCTTTAACCCACCCATTATGCCATCTACTTAACAGATTAGGTCATGGCTACAGTTTGGCTCCCAGAAAACAACAAAGTGTAAAGACTTTGCATCTTCTTTTTGTGGATTATTTAAAACTGTATTGTTCATCAGATGAGGAACTGAAAGCACAACTGTAAGTGGTCAAAATTTGTTCAGATGATATAAGTAACTTTCTTGGGTGGCGTAAGCCATGGAACCTTGCTGGCTAGGCTTACATAGGCCCTTGGTCCGATAGCCTAGTACCTACCTATGAACCTATGAATCTATAAGAATTTTATTTGGTCTTGATAAATGTGCAAAAATAACCTTTAAAGCAGGAATACCGCAGTACAAAGAAAACAACAGCCTGAGACAGGAATGTGATATAAAAGAACTTGAGCAAGAGGGATTGTATAAATATTTGGGGACTGAGGAAGGATCAACACTAACACATGAGTAAATGTGAATAAAACTTAGTAAGCAATATTTTAGAAGGCTAAAATTAATACTGAAAACAGCATTGACATCTAAGAACAAAGTCCAAGCTATAAACCAATTTTCTCTTCCTGTCCTAACTTACATTTTGATATTCACCGTTTTCTTAAAAATAGAATTTATGACCACACCTATTGCATTAAGAAAAATGATACCAATAATGCATTGTCCCGACATATACTAAATAGCGAGACATGCACGGGTTTTAAATTTGGTATTTTGGATGTGGTCAGTATAAATCCTAGAGGAGGTAATATAAAGGCCATTGTGGGAGAAAAAGAAATCAAGTGGCAGCTGCGGCTCGAGGCTGCCACACCACCTGGCCTTAATGTAATTCCTACTAAACCCTTAGTGAGGGTATAATCTTGATTTTGTGGAAATATTGTGGTAAATACAAAATGTTAGATATTATACAAGATAAGCTATCACTATGTATGTAACAACAGTTATTGTGTTGGTTGATTCTTTTTGTACTGCATTTTCATCAAATTATTCATCAAATTTTGTATTTTTTTAGCATAACATATATATTTTATTTATACATTTTTCATCTATAATAGCAGTATTTGCGCATACAGCAATAATATGATTCATTTGTGAATACTGATGTGTTTCTAAGTTATATTTTAACAACAAGCATATTATGCAGCAAGTTTGCAATAGATTTAAAGGAGAAGATGGTTAATCAAGTTTTAGATGGATATTTTACTGCATAAGAGATGCATAGGGTTAAATGTATGTAATTGGGTAATTGTTTTTAGAAAAAGGCGGGTAATTAAGGTATTTAAAGTGTATTAAAACAGTTTGTCTGATGTTCTGAAGAAATCTAGATTCACTAGATGAAAGCGCTCAACTAATAGTGTCATCGTTGGTGCATGTTTTTTTAATAAAAGAAACTAACTGCAGTACTATCGTGGTTCCTGACTTTTTGAGCTGTGTTGGGCTTACAAGTTGTGAGTTACATTTTGATATGTGAGTGATTGACTGGGCCACAACAGGTGTTGGATCGGTTGGACAGGAAAACAAGAAGAATGCTTCATGCTCATCAATTGTATACCAAGAATACATATTCTCCATTCTGAAGGAGGTATGGGCTTCCTCGAAACTGATTACATGTATAGATCTGCAATCATAGGACTGCATACATATCTGCTGACCTCACAAGACCTGAATGTAGTGAAAGTTTTAAAACATGAGGAGAATTAGTCAAAGATGACTTTCCTGTTTAGTTTAGCAGAAGCATATCAGTGTCACGTGGGAATGGAAATCAGACCAGAAATAGAATAAATGCAGGCAGCAACTGAATGTGCCAAAAAAAAAAAAAAAAATCACGGGAAAGATTATAAGGTGAAAAAATGTACAATCATAGTTAGATACGTTATCACCATATGACTTGCAGAAGGACTCAGTACTGGGCAAACTGTGGGTGCTATGAAGAAGCACTTCTCTGGCTGACATCAATAATTGAAACAATACTAATTTCATGAACTTTAATCATACTTTGACTTAGGAATGGGGTCCATTCCCATCATGGTATTAGAAAGCCAAAAGACTTGGAGAAATGAAAAACATGTCTAGGCAATTCCGATTCTGTATCACACCTCAAAAAATCACTTCCTTAGTTACACCAATTTGCTCATGCAGTATTTCTGACAGAGCAGTCTGCAAGGAATTTAAAGCTTGTTTGTTGCTGAGGGAATGAAACTAAGACTTAGCATTTAGCTATAAAGTCCCTGGTGCTGGCATTTCTATTATATACCTCTTTTGTGTAGCCTAACTTTCCATATGTTTATATGTTATGGGTAGAACCAGTTTCATCCTATTGTATGTTTTGGAATAGTGTTTTATGCCACCCCTAAATAATATTTTACATTCTTCCCAAGTTTGTCTGGCAATATGCATCATTCCACTCATTCCACAAGGATGCCTGTTTTATAATAACGCAAAAAGACTTAACTCTGTTGAGGCTCGTAGTACTTATCTAATGCCACACAGCAGACATAGTATCAGCCAGCCATTGTTATTACCATGGATCTTATTGTTGGGTTAAACACTCCACTAACCCATCTGTCTGGGATGTTACACACAGGTTTTAGTTGCTTGACCTTAAAGCAGTGGCACAGCTGGTACACGATTCTGGACATTAATGAAATCTGCTGGTCCTTGGGTATCCTCTTTTCTGGAGAATAATAACATCACTTCCCTAAGCTATAGATTTAGCATTACCCTTATATGACAGATAGCCTTAGGGTACTTAATTGCATACAGTGAAATAAGCATGTCATATTAAAGTCCATTGCTGGATTTTAACATTGGCCTACAAGTATCAGTAGCAATACATTCATATGCCAACTCTGTGATAGGCACTGGAATCAAAGCATTTTAAAATGTTGGTTAAGCAGTTGTCTTTTTGCATTCAGGGCATATAGCAAAGAAGCTCTCAACTTTTTTTTTTAATTATTCATCTCCAGCAAAACCTGCTAGGACCTGTGCTATAGTCTTGTCCATTCCTAAGTGTCCTCCAAGTATATAACAATGCACTACTCTAATCAGTATATTTTTGAAATGTTTGAGTGCAAATAGTTAATGTACTACCTCCCCTCTATTCTATACATACATTATTTTGTAACTGACATATGGAGATGATGTGGTAATATACATGTGATGATGCAAAGTATTGCCAGCTATGCCAGGAGAAGTAGAGCAGTGGATGTGTAACACATGCCAGCATAACTAGCTGGAGTTTTGTAAATGATTATATGCCATTTGTATATCAAACTGATCTGTACAGATGCTTGTGTTGAAAAATGTATTTGTAAATATGCTTATGTTAAAAATGTACCAACAGTGGGTCCTGACTGTATTGTAACTGATTAGATGTATATGTTTTAACAGAGGATACTAGAAGAGAAGAGGTTAATCTCAGTCCAGCTAACTTTAATAAATAAATAGTTTGAAATTAAATTACTTGGTAGGCCATAAAGATTGTATCTTACAATTCTGATTGCAGTCAGAGACTAAATGTTTGTGAAAAGAAGGACTAGGAGTTCTTGTTGTATTGTCTATAGCAGTGAACTAATTGCTACCCTGGAAGGGTGGAAGTGTTGAAATGGTTTTATAGCGTCCAGATGCTATAACACATCTTAGCAAACCTCTGTTTCTATAGTAACACATATCTGCCATGGGGTAATATGGGAACAAGAAGTCATATGACCCAGATGTGCATGATGTCATTCTGTAAGCCAGCTCTGTAATGATGTTTTAGTGCTAGATGAGACCGAAGTCTCAAGAGCACTCTGTTTTTTAAATGTGACATAGAAGGATCCCTCACCTACTTCATCCTGAAGGAAGTTTGCTATTGATGATTTAGTCAAACAAATCTGTGTTCCATTCATTCTCACTGTACATATTGTAAATATTTTCTATAAGCCTATACTATATTAATGCTCTGTAGTGTAATAACACTGTACCTACACTTAATCATATATCTTTACTTCATCTCTGTATTAATACCCTGTTAACCTTACTACATGTGTTTCCTAAACTTTGTCATCTTGATTGTTATTATTAATTGTTCTCTACTTTGTAACTGTTTGGAGCTTTTCTCCCCAGGACTCTGCTGAAAATGGACACCAGCTGTCCAGCTGGACTATCCTGGTAAACAATTGTTAAATAAAATAAAAAAACTAATAATAAATTGCTCTAGTAAGTGACCAAGAAATAGTAATTTTTTAAGATCAGTCAGGAAAATATAATGAGATTAGTTAAGTACTGTTTTATGTATCTATGTGAATCTATTCATCTGTGTTATTTTAGTATTTCCTGTGACTGAAACTCTGTTTTCTGTAAATAGATAGCTTGTATTTTCATGTTCTTTTATTATTTATTATTAAATATATTTAAACTTTTCATTGTGTCTGATACTTTAAAGAATATGTTAACCTTTGAGAGTACTTGTATCTATTTGGTGACATTGTGGTCACTCCTGAAAACCTTACTGCATTGGTCAAACACTACCATTGGTATTAATATTCATTTTACTTAGTATAATTGGGTATCCTTGTAAGAGCCTTAGACTGGCTGGTTTTGGAGTGTCTGGTGTTAGTAACTACTTTATAGTCTGGGCAGAAGGGGGCTTAGCTAGTAAATTTGTGCCAGCCATTCCTGTGTGTGTGTGTGTGTGTGTGTGTGTGTGTGTGTGTGTGTGTGTGTGTGTGTGTGTGTGTGTGTGTGTGTGTGTGTGTGTGCGTGCGTGAAAATCAGATCTCAAACAGTATGTCTGTCAGCTGCTTGGAGCAGGGACATGAAGCAATGGTTTCACAGAGAGGGTGCTGGAGGACTTGTCTTGGACAGTCGGCTGAGGACTCAACTGTACAGCTGTGCAAGTGGGGAGTCTCTTTGGGTCCCTCGAGACAGAGAGAAATCCAGTCTGTGGACTTGGTGTGTTCCCTGTGTGCTCTTAAGGGAAATTGTGCTTGATGCAAAGAGTTGCATCTAGAAATATTGTGTGTATCTGTTTTTGTTCCAAGTGAATGTCCCTCTCCAGTGTCAGTGGTGAGGATTCAGGCTCCTTGATTACTGGCCCAAAGAGTTTTATCTTACTCTGCTCAAGGGGTCTCCATCCCACAGAGGCATTTTAAAGTTTATCTAGCTTACCTGTAGTTCAGCCATCTCTGAAATTTTTGTCACAGTATGTTGTGAGACAGATCACACTGTTTCCTCTATTGTCACCCCCACATTCACTGGGGTCTCACTTTCTAACATTTCTCTTAAGTATGGTAGCACATAAAAACAATTGTTAATGTCAGTTGCTATGTTGACTTTATTAATTTTTTATAGTTTTTTACTTTATTAATCTGATGCATAGAACCCTCATTTTATGTTCCTTTATTTTAGCTCAGCAGGAATATTGTCAGGGTTCTGTTGAAGGTTACCTTGTCTTTTGTACACCACCCTCTCCTTTGGCTTTCCTTCATTGTGCGCTCTGTCTCTCTCTCTCTCTCTCTTTTTCTCTTTGTGTAATTGTGACTGATCACCAAGCCCTCATTTTTGTATTTCCTCTTGGATGATCTTCCTCTGAAAAGGTTACATGAGAACAAAACATATCATCAGTTTTACTTTTTCCTAACTTCCAGATGGCTGTTAGAGCCTTGTCTTATTTAATCTTTCTGTCTTACACTGACATAAATTAATATGACTAATTGTATCAGTGTTATTTCTATTAAACAGCTTTGGTTTAACAGTTTTTCCTGTGCGATCAGCATCATCACGTAAAACCTATCTTGTAAGCTGGTATAATGTTTCAAGACTCTCTTAGAGGCATACAAAAGGTCTAGATAGTCCTAATTTTTACTCATCAGAAGATAGGAGAGAGAAAAGATCTCACATATATCTGTAAAATCTTTATATAATCTAAGTTGATAAATTACGAAGAAATAGATATTCTGAATACTAGTGTTTCATTATGTAATCGCAAGTGGAAAAACTCTCAGGAGAGGTGTTAGGAAACACGTTTACATAATTTGTGAATATCTGAAGTATTTTACTAGCTGATGATTTAATCTCAAAGAGAGACAGCATTAAGATGTAAGAAAACAGAAGTGGACATGCAGTGACACAGGTGAAAGGAATCAGAATGGAAAGGTTAATAACCTGGCATGAGAAGCATTTTGAAGTATAGTTTCTGGCATGAAGAAAATATGAGCAGATCTAACAGATAAAAGATCTCTTTCTGCTGCCATCAGCAATGCTTCTATATGGATTAACTTACTGAGTGCTGATTGCAAGCTTTTCTTTTAACAATTACAGACTAATTGTAATATCATACCAGTTGCAGTTCTTTTATGACCTGAGCTTAACTCTGTAAACTGGCTCATTGAGTAATTATCACTGGCATTTTTTCTGATTCCGTTTTGTGGGAACCAATGGATTTAAAAAAATTCCTTAAATTTTTTTTTTTATAAAACAGATTGCATGAAAAGGGCAGTACATGTTATAGGATTCTGTGTCACTATTTGCAAACAATCTGTACAAGTGAAAGCAGTTTGCCAAAAGTCAGATTGCGGAATTTTCTAGTGATGCAGCTGTACTGGTGACAGAAAGAAAGGCTGGAACTCATGACCATTATCTCTTGTAATTCTTTGTATTATGGTAACATGTTCATCCCCTGTTCAAGGACAATTTTTAAGGCCCCTGATCACAATCCTGAAACTCTGTTCAGTAAGGTCTGAATATAGGGGAGTAAATTGGGATTCCAGCACTTTAATTTCTTAATGCATTTCTGCAGGAGGTGCAATCCAATTCCACCACCAGTGTGGGGGCTGTCCGCATGCCCTACTTATATTGATAACCCTGGAGAAATGTGTATCCCAGAAAAAGTGGAATAATCACAGGTTCTGAGACATTGGGTTTAGTGTATGTGTATGTATATATATATGCATATATATATATATATATATATATATATATATATATATATATATATATATATATATATATATATTCCCAGTTTTTGTTGCAAGTTGTAATAAGGATTCCATTTATAGTATTCAGAATTACAAAATGAATGCATTTGTTTCTAACCTGTATTTACAGTGCATACAGTTACTGAAGGAAAATTTATCTAGCTGCAGTTAGTTTCAGATTTCAGCTATTTTGACAGAAATTAAGTTTTATTGTCTTACCTTTGGCCTCCTTACCTACCACACATGTCTTATAACTAGCCTTTCCTCCATAGCTGTATGCAAAACACTAGGTCTCTTATGACATCTCTATTTCCTTAGGCTATTCACTCATTATATCTTGTTACTTTTTTGCATAAACCCCTGTATTGTGAATGTTGCATTTTTCTGTTTTTTTGTGCTACAGCTCACCTCACAAAATAATCAGTCCTGATTAATCAAATTTTAAAATGATTTTTGTGGCTATATTTGTCTGACAAAACACATTTAAAAAATAAACATTGTATGTATCTTGAAATATCTGTAAAAATGGGAAAACTCATAATTTTAACATACTTTAAAGGAAACGAGAGATGATGGGTGGTCCTGAGGTTTGCACTTGTATAGGTGTTAGTCGTACAAAGTGCCACTGTGCCTGTATGCTGTCTCAGTAATCACAGGTTATTTGCACTGAATGAGTAAACACACATGCTTGAACTTGCTGAAATCCTTAAGTATTTCCAAAGTACTATGTGAAAAGCAAAGAAACTCTGGTGTGTGGGAAGCCGTAAACTACCATGCCATGGAATTAATAAACCACTCTTTTACTGAAAAAAAAGTATAAATAAATAAAATAAAGTAATAAAAAATACAGTGACATGATTACTACTTGTTTAATTATTGGAGGCGTTCAGCTGTTATGAATGAACACAGATATGTTCAAGCAGTTTGAAGTATTTAAGGCAACCGGTGTTTAGCACAGCTATTGTTGTTAACGTTTTAAAAAGATAAAGGATTTTATATGCTTTATGTAGTAGTATCCTTATATGGATAACATTTTGGTTTCTTTAAAGAGAAGAAAGGGGAAGATAGGAAAGCCTGAAAAAAGGGTGATGTTACAAAGAGCAAAACACATCAAGATGGTTGTACTATAGGAGGATGTGGAAGAGGAGGGGTTACAATACTTTTGGTGAGGGATAAACACCTTTTTTTCATTTTTTTTTTAATGCCAGAGGGTTATTTGGATAGGAAGTAGATTAGAGGGTATAGGAGAGAGGATTAGGGAAGTGGTGGGTGGGAATTAAAGAGCTGAGCTCATGAGGAACCCATAGTCTACAGCCTGTTGGTGTTGCACTAGAGGATGCCAATGTTGAGAGACAGTGGTTTTGGTGGTGCTGTGGTTGGAGTCAACTGAGGCAGTGAATCTTGAACCTGGAGAAGAGCATCCTGGACTGGCTGAAGCTGTCTCTGCCCTACCTGCTTCAAGACATCTTCATCCAAGTCCCAAAGTCCATGGTCTGTAAAGCTTGCAAGGCCGCCACATGCCAGGGTGCCTACAGGACGTGTGCCTCCACTCTGGCTCTGTGAGGGCATACCTGGATTGGCAGAGAATGAATGGACCCTCACTTGGGAGCTACACACTTGAGCTGCTCCTAAAGATTCTGAAACATGTAGAAAAATTGAACAGAAATGGGAGAGAAAGGAAATAAAGAATTACAAAGGAATGTACAATTTAAATAAGAAAAACAGAGAGGGAGGGTAGAGAGATAGACAAGAAAGGGAGACATGACTCATAATGTAATACGTCATGAACAGTGTTTTTTTATTTAAACTTTATTCAAATAAAACAATTCTGGGAAATGGTTATGGGAATGATCAGTATATTGCTATGAAGTAATTATTTATACATTTGCAGTACACTGATAGTAATGACATATTCAAGTGTAACATAAGAAATTTCAAACTTGGCTGATTTGAATTGTACTGCAACTGTGTACTGAAAGCATTTTGCTTGTATCATCTCTGTATATGAATTACTTCTCTGTTTCATCATCTTCTTTCGGCTATTCCCATTAGGGGTCGCCCAAGCGGATTTCTTCCTGTCCTCTGCATCTTGCTCTGTCACACCATCCACCTGCATGTCCTCTCTCACCACATCCATAAACCTTATCTTAGGCCTTCCTCTTTTCCTGTTACCTGGTAGCTTCATCCTTAGCATCTATTTCCCAATATACTCAGCATCCCTCCTCAGCACATGTCCAAACCAAAGTAATCTTGCCTCTCTGGCTTTGTCTCCAAACCTTCC
This sequence comes from Protopterus annectens, assembly GCF_019279795.1. Taxonomy (NCBI): domain Eukaryota; kingdom Metazoa; phylum Chordata; order Ceratodontiformes; family Protopteridae; genus Protopterus; species Protopterus annectens. The sequence goes on along the minus strand of NC_056748.1, from coordinate 1,023,789,180 downwards.
AACCTGGGCTGACCCTCTAATATACTTATTCCTAATCCTGTCCACCCATGTCACACCCAGTGCAAATCTTAGCATCTTTAACTATGCCACATCCAGCTCAAACTCCTGCAATTTTGTCAATGCCACTGTCTCCAACCCATATAACATAGCTGGTCTCACTACGCTCTTGAATTACTTCTCTGTTTATAGTTATGAAATAAGTAAAAAAATATATATATTCAGTCAGCCTTTTTTAATCTCATGTGCCCTATTATATGAAATTTCCCCTTCCACTGCATAAAGAAGACAATGAGGATGGTTGCTTAATGTGTGTTGTACAATATTTCTGTCATGATTGTGTTTTCTATTCATCAAGGCACTGAAGTTATTCTTGCACTTGCTTAATATGTGTGCTTATTTCTGTGCACATTTCTATTGAGTTTTGCAATATGCATTCATGTATTAAGTGGGAAAATAGCAAAGACTGATCCAGTGGTCCAGGGTTTGATTCCCACAGCATCCATTACCTAACTGGGTGACTGCCAGCAAGTCATTTAGCCGGACAGTGTTCCTGGGCTGAGTATGAAAAAAGTCCCTGGAGATCAGTGTTCTACTCTGGTAAACAAATACAAAGCACAGATCTTCATACATTAATTGCACGTAATCAATTTGTGATAATCTTTCTTCTTCAATGCAAGTTGAACTTGAAGGGCAGCTTAACTTCCTTCCAGTTGTTACCTTTGTTTATATCTGTGTACACCTTGTCTCTTTGGGGGAATAGGTTCTTTCTTCCACCTTTGCAAACATTTCCATTGAAGTTTCTTATTTCTGCTATGCCTTTGCATACTTTACGTGCAATTTTAAGTAACATCATGCAAAGTTGCCCTAATGAACACACTTTAACATTTCCCTCAAAGAGATGAGCTGTACATACAGAAATGTAACAATCGAAAGTAAGTTATGACATCCTTCCAGTTCAACTTGCATTAAACAATACATATTAGCTATTACAGATGGATGTACTAGAAATATTTAATGGCAATATGGTTTGATAATTTGGTGCTTAATAAGTGTAAGCATTTAAGGCGATTAAGTAGAAACATATACAGAAGTAATCAGCAACCACCATTTTTAAAACACTGTTCCCAACTGATTTCTGTGTTCTATCACCTCAGCCTGACTGCAAGCATTGCTTGCTTATAGCCAACTTCCCTGGCTTTCAGATATTCTAGCCAAGCAACTAAGCTGACTCAAACTGTGAACAAGTGCTGACCACCACTCATGCAAAGAATCAACCTGACTCCAGTACTGGCCTTACCCAATAGAGCAGTTTGCCTGCTATATCCAACCTCCATGGCTTTCAGATATACCAGACAAGCAACTAAGTTGACTGAATCTCAGAATGAGTGCTGACCACCACTCACGCAAAGAGTCAACTTGATTCCAATAACAGCCAACACAGTAGAGCAGTTTGCCTGCTATATCCAACCTCCATGACTTTCAGATTTATCAACCAACCAACTAAGCTGACTCAAACTGTGAACAGGTGCTGACCACGGCTCACACAAAGAATCAACTTAACTCCAGTGTCAGCCAACCCAATGGAGCAGTGTATGCCATTTATTTGCTACTGTGCTTTTAACGTGTGTGATATAAACACTGGCAGGCTTGAAGATGGCACTGACACATAGAGTATCTATGAAAAATCAGATCTGAACCCAAACTGAAAAATAAAAGAATAAGCTAAATATGTTACATGATAAAATGCTCTCAAAAAGGTCATTTACTTAAATTAATAAACCTACCAGGCAGCAATACAATATTCTCATTTCACTAAGTCTGTTGTTCAGTTGTCCCAATTATGCATGTGAACCCAATTTACTTACCTGAAAATGTCTGCACTTTAACTAAATGAAATATGATGCAAGTGGTAGTTACACTGAATATTTTTTCAGACCCTCTTCTCCAGTAGTTCAGCCTACTCTCTTCACCCATGCTAATGCTTGGGCTCACCCCATGCCTCTACCCTACCCTACCCCCAATTCCAACACAGCCCCACCTCCTCTTACTCCAAGTTATTTATCTCTTCCCACACATATCATCAACCAATCAAATTACACAACTCATATCCCCACTCACCACCTCTCCCACCTACTACCTTCAATTTATACTTCTCTACTTCTTTTTCATCCACCATTAAATACATCTTTCCAAACCCAAAGCCCTGTGTCAGTCTCAACAAACCAACTTTTTTTGCTGCACAAATGACAATCCTCAATGAATTCATTTAAATGCACTTTACTCCCTTCCAACATAATTATAGTACATACCAATAAACCACAAAATCCTCTGTGTTGTAAATCTAACTCCTTATTTTCTCTTTTTCTTTTACCTACTCTTCCTCATTTAACAAAAATCTAATCTACTTACCAAGATGATACTCAGACTTACCTCTCATACCACTTGCCCATGTTACATCCTATTAGCAATCTCAATTTAACAATTTTAAAAATAACCTTCTGAGATTTTTAGCTACCTAATATATCCCACTCCAGCTTTAGTACATCTCCATCTCTCTTTATAACACAAACCATGCACTTCTTCCAAAACGTTAACATTACCCAAAAACTTCCACCAAACAAACTAAGCATAGGCCCAAAATTCAAATTTAAATGGCTGAACTCACACTTCCTTATACTCTACCACCTAAATCTATGTGGCTACATACATCCTAACCCAGACCCTTCTAACCAATTACCATCAACCTACATGGACCCTCAAAAAATGTGGCTTACACCTATATGACAAAAAAACAGACAGGAAATCTTGGACACCATATACCCGCAGACAGTTTATCTTTCTATGCTGCCAACCTTAGAAGCATTTGTAACAAACTTCCAGATGCCCATGCCTGGATAGCTCAATACTGCACTGATATTCTAGTCATAACTGAAACATGGCTAAATCAAAAAGCCAGGGCTGTGGAAATTATTCCTCCAGGATATGGTGTAATAAGACTAGACAGGACTAGAAGAAAAGGTGGGGGCATAGCCATAATCTATAAAAAAAAAAAAAAAAAAAAAAAAAAAAAACAGCCTCTCTATGTGCCAACTCAGTACCTCAAAAATAAAAAAAATCCAGAGATCCTAATGTCATCATAATGACATCCCTCAAACTAAATACACATAAAGGCCTGCATGTCATAGGGATTATGAATACCTTCTGGTAACGATATTGACACTACAGGAGAATTTCTTTCCTGGGTCTCATCAAATATTTCGCAAAAAACATCATAATGGCCATCTCAACATTGATTGATAATACAACCTTTTAAAACATCATCAGTTTCTACAACTTCTCTCAGCTCATCTCGAAGTATAAATAATAAAATCCACAACTTGCATGCCCTCTTAGCAGTTCATTCCCCAGACATAATGTGCCTTACAGAAACATGGCTTAAACCTACTACTGCCGATAATGAGGTATTACCCCCAGGCTACAACATACGATTAGATCGAACTGGTAAGAGGGGAGGTGGGATAGCAGTACTTTATAAAAATACGTTAAGTGTTAATAGAGATCCAGTTCAACTGCCCCCATTTAATAACGCAGAAATCCTCATTACCAAACTACAAATTAACAATAATAAGAGTATAAATATTGTCTGTGTCTACATTCCCCCAGGAAATAAAATAAGCACTCTGGAAGATATGCTCCAATGGTTATCCACTACCTATCCCCAAGAAACCATTGCTCTTGGTGAGTTTAACACTAACTGATGCACCTGCTCAACTGAATCCCTTGTCACCCATATAAATCTGTTTGAGTTCACACAAATAATAACCTCTCCCACTAGGATTAGTAAACCCACCAACAGGGAAAGCATCTTAGATTGGGTACTTATCAATAGCCACCCAAGCTTGTATACAGCTGGGACTCTCCCAGATGACCTAAGTGATCATTCAGTAACTTATATTATTAAGCATAAGGCATAAACCCACCACAAGACTACATACAAAACAATCAGAAATAATAAAAACTTCAGTCCTACTAACTTCCTAAACAAACTTAAATCGGTCAGCTGGTCACTAGATGAAGCCATAACTTTCTTTAACAATAAATTCCTGAGCATCTTTGACTCCCATGCTCCTGCATGTACTATGAATACTAAATCTAATACTGCTCCATGGCTCACAAAAGAAACTAAGATAAAAATCAAACTTAGAAATATAGCCTGGATCAAATGGTGAACAACTAAAGCCCCCCTTGACCAAGTGAGATATCGTCAACTTAGAAATGATAGAAAAAAAACTACTACCAGAACCTCCAATTTAAAAACCAAATCAATTCCCAAATGTCTTGTGCAGGTATTAACCGGCTTCTTCATCCAGGACAATCTACTACCCCAACCCCATCAAACTACACCCATAAATCCCTAAAAACTGTTGCCACTGCCTTTAATAACTTTTTCACTGAAACTATTCAGTCCTTAGCAAACCAACTTACTCCCACCCACTCTAACTCCACCACTAACACACCTAATTGTCATCCCCCCTTTAACTTCCAACCTGTCTCTACCAATTTTATCCAATCCCTTATAAAAGAACTAAACCCAACCACCCTTTCTACTGCCCTCCTTCCTGCAGAGTACCTACAAAAAGCTGCCGATGCCATAGCATTCCCCATCTCTATCCTAATCAGTAGAACAGTAACTGATGGAACTATCCCCTCAATCTGGAAAATATCCTATGTTATCCCACTCCACAAAGGTGGAAGTTCAACAGAACTGTCCAGCTACAGACCCATTGCCATTCTCTCACCACTAGCCAAATTAATGGAGAAGTGCATTCATAAGCATCTTATGGACTGTCTCATTCAGAATGGTCTGCTTGCCAACTCCCAGCATGGCTTTAGGCCACATCACAGCACCACCTCCGCCCTCCTTTCTTTCACAAATACCATATTCCAAAACAGGAACAACAACAGTCTATCTTCAACCCTATTTCTAGACCTGTTGAAGGCCTTTGAATATGGTCAAATTACTCATCCATTCCCTAAAATCCAGCTCCCGAGATAACCATGCTATTCAGTGGCTCCTATCCTATCCTATCTGAATGGTAGACAGCAGGCTGTATTATGGCAGGGCAAACTGTCCACCCTGCTACTTCTCACCCTTGGTATCCCTCAAGGCTCTATTCTAGGCCCTCTACTATTTTCTGTCTTCATCAACAGTCTTCATACTGCCATCCCTGATGCAACCTGCATTCAATATGCAGATGATTCTACCCTGATTTGTATGGCCTCCTCCCCTTTAGACCTGCAAACCTTAACACAGAACACATTTAACACAGTTGAAAATTGTCTCGCTAATCACCGTCTGTTGTTAAATCCCAACAAAACTAAACTGCTCCTCTTTACCCAACCAGTAGATCCACCCCATTTTCCTTCTCCATAACATCCAACAACGGTACCTCTATCTCTCCAGATGACCATACTAAGCTTTTAGGAGTAATCGTGACAATAATCTCAAATTTGATCTGCATATAAATAAAACTATAAAAACCATTAATAAGAAGCTTGGCTCATTATATAGAAGCAAACCTTTTCTAACTCCATTAGCTAGGACTGCAATCACCCCCTCACACCTACTCTCTACACTTCTATATGCCTCCCTCATATTCTCCAGTTTGAGCAAAACTGAACTTAGTAAGGTCTCTCACTGTTATGACGATATTGCCAAATTTGCCATTGGCTCAACATATAGGACATATAACTGTCAAAACCTCAGTCTTCTTGGGTGGTTAGAACTGCCTAGCCTACTTCTGCTCAATCAGCTTATAGTAGCACACAAAATTCTATACCAGCCTGAAAATACTCCAGCATGCAAAAATATCATAAAGCCATACAGTAGTTCAAGGCAACTACGATCATCTAATATACATTTGGTCCAAACCCACAAACCCATTAACTAAGCCGGCAACTACCTGTTTGCCAACATTGTTGGTAAAACTTGGAATTCACTTCCATCTAACCTTACCTTCGAACCTTCTTTAAGTCTCTTAAAAAAGCACTCATTTTGTCCCTGTACTAACCCTGATTAATCACTACTTATTCAATGCCTTATTTAAATTAATATTGTATGCATCTCTTGTTCATAATAGCTTGCTTCAACCTGTTGTTTTTGTATACTATTACACACTATATCCCAGTCGTACTATCCCAGTCAACAAATGTAAGATAAAATAAAATAAATAAATAAATCTCAACCCCAACCAGATATAACCAACCAACAAACCAAGCAGCAACAATTGATTGGATACTGACCAACAACCAATAAAAATTATCAAAACTGTTACCCCCCCCCCCCCGGACATACTAAGTGATCCTCTCCCAATGTATGCTGTAAGGGACGATACTCTGATTAAAAAAAAAAAAAAAAAAAAGCACCACCAATATAATAATGTTTCCAAGCTGTCCTCCATCAGCCTGATTCATTTATGTTGAACCTGAAAGCAGTCAGCTGGAAGGTAGTACAAACTTTGCACCTGGATGAAGATGTAGCCCTGTTTAACTCTAAATTCCTGAATATACCAGTCATGCTCCCATTAGAACTAACTGAATTAAGACCATGCTGAGATAAAATAAAGGAACATAAGAAGGAGGGTTCTATGCATCAGATTTATAAAGTAGAAACAGCAGCTGACATTAACAAGAGATACTAAACAGTTAATGAAAAACATTGGATGATGCATGGAAAACATGGTAGAAGCTATATCCAGTCTTCAGTTACATAAAGAACTAAGAAATGCTATCAAAAGCAAGATCAGAACTGAAAAAAAATCATACTAGACTACAAACTAAGAATCAAAGTAACCCTAAAGTCTTCCTATCAGGCATAAGTCATCTCCTAAATGCATGTCAAACATTACAATCCACCCTTTGTTTAACTAACCTAACAAACAGTATTACTAAACAATTCAACACTCATTTTATAGAAACAGTTACCTCTCTTATTAATGCCCCAACAACCCCTACCACCACTTCCCCATAAAACCACAAGGTAGTCAAAAGATCTTTACCTTCCATCCAGTACCTACTTCTATAATTATGAAGCTACTCCTCAAACCAAAACTTACCACCTTGACTCCAGATAAAGTACTAGCCAAATATATTACTAGCAGCAGAAGCCTTATCCTACATGTTGTCAATCCTAATAAGCAGGTGAACTAAGGAGGGATATTTTCCCACTTATCACACTTTGGAAAAAATTGTATATCTTACCTCTGTACAAAGAAGGAAAATCCAATGACATTTCTAATTACAGGCCTATAGCTCTCTTATTCTCTCTGTCCACGATACTAGAAAAGTGTATTGATAGACAAGTTCTCAACTTTATTAAAGACAACAACCTTTTCACCCCAACCCAGTATGCCTTCTGCCTGCACCACACCACTACACCTGGGCTTCTAAACTTTATCACTACCGTCAACCATAGTAGGAATAATCTACAGCATGTGACTGTGCAGCTAGTAATCTAAAAAAATCAAAAATGAGCTCATGTAGTGTTAATCCCAAGTGGACTCTCTGTGTCATAGTCTCAGTTTTGTTAATTGCGACAAACTAAGTTGCTCAAGTGAGGACTGCAGCCAGCAAAATTAATTTTATATAATTTAATCTAATAAAAATCATAACATAGAAGTAAGTCACAAAGAGGTTCAGCGCTTTTGTCCTGCATATTACAGGATTTCATCAGAACCTCGAGTTAATTCAAAGTAACATTTAAATATAAAAGTAGGACAATCGTGTGATCGCATCCTATAGTATCCCTTAACATCAAACATTTAAAAAAATAATTATTTCAAGTGCTTCTTTCCATATTAAAAATATTCATTGACATTAGTAACATTCAAAATTGTAAGTGCAGAATTATACAACCATGTTTTATTGAATTAATTGAAACTTCCCTACCCTTCTTTATGCTGCACTGGTCATCAGTCCACATTCTCCCTTACTGTTCTCACACCAGTGTTACAACAAAATAACCAACTTTGCCTCAAACCACAGCTACCAAACTCACTGTTGTATACCTCTAAAATAACTTCAGTTGTACTTGCTATCTCAATTAGTGACTACCTGAAAACTGCTTTACCTCCTTGATAAGTGTCCAAGTTTAAGCAACATGCTCTGGCAGTATAACCCCACTAGACCAATACGTTCTGTCGATAAGCTATTACTGACTGTAATCAAGTTGAAGAGCACTGATAGAGACTCTGTACTGCTTCTATACTACCAAAACTTGAAACTCCATACCCCAAGCTCTTAGACAAACTGAAAATGCAAAAATCAGCTAAAGTAATATCTATCTGATGCATGTCTATGCTCATGCTCTACTCCTGTCTGTGTCCTTACCCTAATTCTGCCTAGAACTTCAAGCAACTCAAATTATTTTAGTCAGACTCATTCATGCCCTTTTCTCTACTCTGTCCTCCTCGCCCCTTATCAGATTCCACCTAAGTCTCCTTGGCACATGCAACTGCACTGCTCTAATTATGTCCTGGAAAACATACTGCATTTTGTATAGCTAAATGTCAATCTTGTAAATAATTTTTAGCTACTATAGTTTACTAAATTCTTTGTTTGTTCATATGTTTCTGTAACACATCGTTTTAAATGACTGAATGCTATCTGTCTAACTTGTAGCTACTATATACTTATATGGAACAGATTACCAAATTACATTAAAGCAAGCACCTGGACACTTATTATGAGAATAACTGTTTTGGTATATTGGCAGGCCAGAAAGGCATTATTGCCGAAGCCTGAAATATTTGTATGTATGTGTATCTTTCTTTACTCATACATTTGCACTTATATGCAAAAGCATGTAAATAAATACACATACTATATTTGTATACAAATGCATTTCTGTTTAGATGCATTTATGGCTACTTATATCTTTGGGTTACATACAGATACATATTTGTAGTTACACATATATTTCTTCTTGCATTTACCTCACGTTTATACAATACTTATCTAGTATATTTTTGACACTATTTTTGATACGATTAAAAAAAAAAGGTGAAAATATGTACTATAGAAATCTGGCCTTCTTGCCATCACCTGGTCTACCTACCCACTCAGCCAGATGGGCAGGCCTACACCTCTGTATTTCATCATACTGTGTTGGCCAGAGCAGGTGATCCTTGTCAGGGATGACAGGTGCTCACCCAACTCTTGTCAGATGTCATTTTTTTCACTTTGTACCTTGTACAGATGACTCAGTTTTTTTCAGGTACAAATCCCTTAACTGATGGACCATAATTTTGGTCTCCTTGATAGACCAGCTTGGAGCTCAGCCTTGTGAATTCATAGGTGCTGCCATGTTTCAAAGTAGCACTACCAGAATAAGGATTGTAAGTGTAAGGCTACAGTTCACAGTTTTGGAACCATACCCTCTGGTGCGTGACATCAGCAAAACCAAACCAAATTACCATATATGGGCATTAGACATGGTATTGCTATTATTGGCAAGTTTGGTTTTACCAAATTGATTTGCTGCATACATACATACATTTTTAAAGGACTACTATCACATTTCCTTTCCATGGTAAATACAGTTCAGCTATGAAATCATTACTTTTTAAGTTACTTATATGCATTTTTGCTTCTGTGCTGTAATGTTACCTTTATTGAAATAATAAACCCAAAGGTTATGCATTAATCATTTCATTAGGCATGCCTTTCTTCCATGTTTTTTTTACTTACTGTATAACCAAATCTTCATGTGGATGTTATTATCATGTCATATAAGCTATTGAGTGACTTCAGGTGATGAGGTATATCATAATATGTAGGATGCCATTATCATGTCATATGAGTCATTTGAGGTGATGAGGTGTGTCACAATATGTAGGATGTCATTACCATGTCATATAAACTATTGAGTGATTTGAGGTGATGAGGTATGTCACAATATGTAGGATGGGCAGGGATTATGCATCACTATTATGCAGGCCAGCAATATCTGACTTAATTTTTCTCCTTTTATAATCATCGTAACATTTGAGATTTATTAGGGTTGCTCCTGCATTCATGAGGACAGCTTGGCTTAGCACTGCTCTGCTCAGCTTGTTCACAGCTACCCAAGGCCTCGTTACAAGGATTTGTTAACTTACACACTCAAGCAATACTGCAGTTCTTAGAGATAAGCATAAATAAGCCTAATTTGCATACAAAATACATAAATGAGCCTGACTTTATTCAAGTACCTTTAAGACCACCATATTAACTTGCATCACTATTAATAGATATCGAATGGTTTAGGAAACTGCAAACTTAATCAAGTAAGAAAACAATAATAAAAATGTTAGAAATTATGTGAAAGCAGTTCACATTGATCGTAGACAACAATGTTTACCAGGAGAATAGAGTTTTTTTATTGCTCTGACAGTAAGATGCAGATGGTTCATGTATTTATAAACTCAAATGCTATGGAACAACTTGTTACCACTCCCACAAGAGGGGAAAACATACTGGACCTGATCATCACCAACATGGGGACTCTATGCTCCAGACCAAAAGTGTATCCCTCACTGGTAAGATCAGACCATAAACTAATCTCACTGGATATTCACATCCCGACCCCACCTCCTGCCCAGAAAACCACAGTGAAAAACTTCTCTAAAGCAAATTTTACACTCCTCAAAACTGAGGTGGAATCCTTCAAAGCCCCCGGGCCTGTGGAAAATGCAGCCCAGACCGCAGAATCCTTTATAAACGCATTCTATGAACACCTTCAGGAATGCATGGATCATGCGATCCCAAATAAAACCAAGACCCAATCCTCCAAGCGCAGACGTCCTGTCTGGTGGACCCCAGCCATAAACAAACTATACAATAGAAGGAGGAAGCTACTAAATGATAAAGCAAAATCCCCAAAAGGGAAGGCATCACTGATCAGTATTAGCAAAAAACTACGGGCACACATAAAATTGTCTAAGGCCAGCTTCGAGAGAAAAATTGCACAGGACACTAAGGATAATCACAAGGCTTTCTTTAGTTATGTTAGGAACCTGGGTGGTAATTCCCAGATATGCTCAGAATTAGTCCAAAATGACAAAAAATACACCGAACCCACAGACATTGAAAACATCCTAGCTGACAGGTTCAGTGCAAACTTCTCCCCCCCTCCCCACCAAAAGGGCAAATATCTATCCCAGCAGAGTGCTGCCCTCCTGACATCTCAGATGCTCAGGTAAGAGCCGACCTCTCCAAAGCAAAAAACACAGCATCAATGGGACCAGATGGTGTCCTGGGCTGCGTCCTACATGAACTCAAAGAAGAGCTAAACCCAAACATAAAACTACTGTTCAATCTCATCCAAATCCAAGTGTGTGACCCTCCAGTGGCAATGAAACGAAAAGCAGAGATTCAAAGGAACTTCAAATAAGATGCATTCATAAAAAATAATAAAGTTTATTCCAATGAGTGAGCGCTTTCGCCAAAGGCTTCTTCAGACTCTTAAAACAATGAATAAAACTGTTTGAATCATTTTTAAACCATCCTTAAGCTTCCTATTGGACATTACAAATTGATATGTCACATGTTATCTTGTCTTAAAGGAACAGATACTCAAAAAAGTTAACATAGTTAAATGCAACAATATTTAGAAGGAATACTTCCAAATATACAATTAATGATCAGAATGTCCATGCAAATATGTAAAAAATAAGCATATAGCCAGATACATTCTAAAAAATGAAAGGAGCATTGTGCATGGTCGTACATCAATCTACAATCATAAAAAAACTGTTGCTACATTCATTAAAACCCTGAACATTCTCTCTCCTCATGGTGTTAAAAACATTAAAATCCTTAGATAAACAGCAAGTTTTATCGGCGTTTCAATATCTAGCATCTCTACTAAGATAGTGGTGTGTCGAATGCTACTTTGCATATATCAGGTTAAAACTAATATAGCGAGAACTCTGTACTAAAAATGTAAGCGTACCTTTACCACAAAACAACATAGCGAATGTAATGTATTTCGCGATGTGCCTCATCAAGGAGTCAGACCTCATCATATCGGTGAAAGGCTGTTGTCCAAGATTAAAAATTCCACAAATAGGAACCTCTTAGATTCCACGTAAAACAAACTGTTTACAAGTTGTAAAGTGCCGTGTGCTATAGGAACTCTGAATGCAATTGAGTACAACATAACTTCATGCGCTATGGTAACTCAACGCGGTGAGCACGTTCTAAGCATCTAAGTACTGAACAACAGAAACAATGTTTAAATTTCTAAGAAAAAAGGTGAGCCTATATTAGGCTGTCCTGTGCCTAAAATAGACAGTATTTGTAAGCACGATTATGCCCTAGAAGCATATATTGATCACAAAGTGTCACTATTTAAAACAATGAAACGTGTACATATTAATGAGTACACTTATTAAAGTGTTAAGCTGAACATGGCAGAGATGGCATTAACTAATACAAAATAAAAGATAAAAACAGATAAATAGTGGAATGCTAGGCGTAACACATAAAATTGACACAATAAAGCTTGAAATTAGCACAAAGCACACATATAATAATACCTAAGTATAAAGCTCCATAGATGATAGGGTCCCTAACTAGTAAAAAGCAACTACTTCCATGTACATCGTTGGTGCTAAATATAACAACATTCTAAGTTAAAAGGTCAAATGAAAATAAGAAGAGATAAACAATCCGCAACAATACTAAGCCTGTACCTAATGATAAAACAAAACTATCTATTGATGTATGGGGTACCTAGCTCAGTCGTAAAATAAATTCCAGCTACAGTGAACAAATATATAGACGATATGCATGCTTGTATATACATGTGTATATATTTACACACATGCATGTGTAAACTATGCCCAATAACCACTAATATATTTAGGTGGTGAAAGGAGGGATGAAAAACATACTAGTATGTGAGGTATGGGCTCAGAAGTAAGGCTAAAACAAGAAAGCCGAACGTATCCAAAGGTCCATCAGTTCCTGGGATTTGATACTAAGAACACATCTACTTGTGGCTATAAAGCTCAGAACATTAATACTATGAAAATAATTATATTCAGTCTACAAGGACTGATTCTTACACTGATTTACTATAAAAGTGACATCAATACGTAGTTTTAAAATTACCTTACTACTCTATTTAGGTAATAGTAGGTTAAGTCATCTTCGTAGTCTTCTACTTCTTAAAATGGTTTGAGTTGCACTTTATCATTAAGCCCTGGTGACCTATCAGACCTTAGTCTGATAATCCAACGTGTCTCCTGTTCTAAGGTTTTGTTGATTAGATCACCACCTCTAAAACCCACGCTGACTTGTTCAATAACACAAAATTTAAAATTATGATTGGTGCCTGCTGTTGTATTGTGTCTAGCTAGGGCATTGGTCTCAGTACCTATCCTAATGTGGTAAATATGTTCCCTAACTCTTTCCTTAAGTGATCTATTGGTTTTGCCAATGTAATAGCTTTGCAGGTTATACAGGTGGCCATGTATACCACATTCTCACTTTCACAGTTCGTGTTAGTTCTGAAGTTATATGTGCGTGGCGTAACAGGATGCTCAAAAGTGGTATCTTTATTAATGTAGATGCATTGATTACAATGACCACAGGGTACTGTGTTTCTATCATTTATTGGTCTACTTTTCCCCGGATGTTTGGGTCTACATAAAATGCTTCTTAAATTCTGATGATTCTTGTAGGTTATACGTGGTGTTGGTCCTACTACCTCATTGACATCCCTATCGGTTCAGTATTCCCCAGTGTCTATCCAGGGTTTTTCACCTCCAAGTTCATTTTACTGAAAGTGAGGTTGGTTCTAATTTCAGTTTTAAAGGCTTGGACTCTTCATACTACCTTCATGTGCCATAAAGTAAGGTTTAGCAGTACTTCGTTCTTAGGCGCTCCACAGTTCTGACCATTTCTAATATTTCATTTTCTTTATAGCCCTTTCTAGAAATCTATCCTTCATGTCCTCTATTCCTTTCTCATAGAACTCTTGTTGTGGGTTCAACCTTGATACTCTCATGAATTGTCCTTTAAGGACATTTTGGAATACATGTACAGGATGCATACTGTTTCTGTGTAGTATGTTGTTTCTTTGGCAGGCTTTCCTATGAATGGTTGTATTAATAAGGCCATTGGACATCCTGAATACTTCCACATCCAAAAATGGTATAGTTTCATCTGAAAAATTCATGGTGAATTTTAAAAAATCCGTAGTGTTATCCAAATAAGAAGCGAAATTCTTTAAAGAGGGTTCATCACCCAACCAAATAAGGAAGAGGTCATCTACAAAGCGGCAATACATACCAACAAATTCATTGAAAAGTGGATGGTCATATAAGTGAACATCTTCCCACCTAGCCATCACTAGGTTGGCGTAACTATTTGCACAAGATGTGCCCATAGCTACGCCATCCTTCTGTAAGAATATGGATTCTTGAAAAGCAAAAGCGTTGTTAGTCAAGACAGTCTCAAGTAACAGAGTTATAAGATCAACTTTTATCGAAAAGTCGGAATGTATCTTCAAATATTCTGTTAACATTCTTATTCCTGTGTCATTAGGAATTACAGTGAATAAACTGACTACGTCTAGTGTCACAAAAAGTAATGTTGCTGTTCACCTAAAGGTCGAGTTTGAGAGTATAAATCTAAGAGAAACTGTTTGCTATCTTTCAAAATATTCCTATTGTCATTGACTAAGGGTCTTAATACACTTTCCAAGTAAATAGATAAGGGTTCAGTGACCCAACCTTGCCCTGCAACAATGGGTCTGAGTGGTGGATCTACGCTGTTTTATGGACTTTGGGAGTCCCTGTATAATCGGGATGATGGGGTTGTTCACCTTAAAGTACTCATAGAGTTGTTGAGTTATGTCCAGAGACATAACTAAGTCATCAAGGTATTATAAACACTGAACACCATATCTATTAAATTGTCCTTAGTTAGTATGGAGTAAGTATTGCTGTCATTTAACATTTGAAACATTTTGTTAGTGTAGTATATATCATCCATGATGACCACGGGCCACCTTTATCAGCTGGTCTTATTATTATAGAGCTATCATCTTTGAGTGAATACAATGCTTGTCTCTGCTTATAGTTTAAATTCGTCCATGTCTTGAAGGTGTTTTCTCCTGATAGCATTTGTATATGTCATCTTCCACTACATTGCCAAACACTTCAATTGTTGGGTGAAGTTGAGGCACGTAAGTGCTGTTAGGTCGGTGCTTATTCTTAACTGAATTGTCATCAAACTGTCCAAACTCTAGCCTTAGTTGTAAATTACGAATGAACATTTTGGTTTCTATAATAGTGTCCACTAAGTCACTGTTCTTAGTGGGAATAAAACTTAGTCCTTTATTTAGGACTTGTTTCTCATACTCATTTAAAACCCTGCGGAAAGGTTCATGATCAATGATTCTGCCTCCCCACATTTTCTTTATCGTGGGGCCTACTTGTTCCTGCTCGTCTAACGATCCTTTCCTCTTCTGTCTCCCCTGCTGGTTGACCTTCTTTTGTCCAAAAATGATTTTGTGCTATGGGGAGGGGCAGGTAATATATTTGTATTCACAATAACACTATTTGTTTTGGTCTTACCACTGCTGCACCTGACCTCTGTACATCCGTAATGCAGCCTATCAGACCTTCACCTACAACAGTACTGTTAACTCTCCCATTTCCTTGTGTCCTGTTAGGGCTTACATTGTCCGTTCTAGATTATTGTTTGCTGTGACTGGTTGATCAGATTCTGTGGTTACACTGGTACCTAAAATGTCAGTGATATCACTCTGCTTATTGTTTAAATCAATTCTATTAAATGATCTACTTTCTGAAGTATCACTGCGTGGATGTCTATCAGGATTGATTATAGGTGTGCTCAGTGTGGCATTCACAAAATTGTTACCTGTTCTACCTGGAGGCCTGCGTGAGGCATTTGAGCCCTGACTATAGTGTAAATTTGGATTCATTTCCCTAGGCCAGGTGAATACATTATTGTTCTTAAAATCTCTTACATCCCTGGTAATCTTAGCTTTCTTTTGGTCTAGCAACCGTTTCTCTAAAAACAAAACATCTTCAATTACTTTCCTAATTTTCCCATGCACATCTCATTGTTAGCATATTTACTTTCAAAGTCTTTAAACAAGTTATTTACAGTCAATCTCAGTCTCTCCTCTTCAGGCAGATGAAACTCAATTAAGAGTTTCATATAACTAAAACTCAACTCCATGTTGAGTTGCTGCCAGCGATATAGTAAGTCTGGTAATGAGGTACCAGATGTAGGCATCTTCAGTGCAGCGTGAGGCCGAGGTATAATCCGTTTGTTCAAACAACTTTCAAAATAATGTCTTTGAACTTGTAGTTTAACCAATTTACCGAAAACATACTCTAAATCTTGTAAGTCTTTAACAGAATCCATAGTACTCACATCAGTTCGGTGACTGTCCCTCCATCAACAACTGGATTAAAATCCAATAATGAATTGATACTTCCAGATACACAAGTCTTAAATCTGTCAAGGACATTAGAAGTATGTTCCAGAACGCGTGGTACATATGGTAGTTCAATGTTTATGCTGCTTTCGTTCGCCATCCTTACTTCCTGCAGCACTGACCAAATAAATAATACAACTCAAAAAGCCAAATGCAGTGCTGCTATCAGTTGAGGCAGGAGACTCACGTAAACATAAAAGAGAGCAATCCAAATCCAAGTGTGTGACCCTCCAGTGGCAATGAAGCGAAAAGCAGAGATTCAAAGGAACTTCAAATAAGATGCATTCATAAAAATAATAAAGTTTATTCCAATGAGTGGCGCTTTCGCCAAAGGCTTCTTCAGACTCTTAAAACAATGAATAAAACTGTTTGAATCATTTTTAAACCATCCTTAAGCTTCCTATTGGACATTACAAATTGATATGTCACATGTTATCTTGTCTTAAAGGAACAGATACTCAAAAAGTTAACATAGTTAAATGCAACAATATTTAGTAGGAATACATCCAAATATACAATTAATGATCAGAATGTCCATGCAAATAAGTAAAAAATATGCATATACCCTGATACATTCTAAAAATAAAAGGAGCATTGTGCATGGTCCTATATCATTCTACAATCATTAAAAAACTGTTGCTACATTCATTAAAACCCTGAACATTCTCTCTCCTCATGGTGTTAAAAACATTAAAATCCTTAGATAAACAGCAAGTTTTATCGCGTTTCAATATCTAGCATCTCTACTAAGATAGTGGTGTGTCGAATGCTACTTTGCATATATCAGGTTAAAAAACTAATATAGCGAGAACTCTGTACTAAAAATGTAAGCGTACCTTTACCACAAAACAACATAGCGAATGTAATGTATTTCGCGATGTGCCTCATCAAGAGTCAGACCTCATCATATCGGTGAAAGGCTGTTGTCCAAGATTAAAAATTCCACAAATAGGAACCTCTTAGATTCCACGTAAAACAAACTGTTTACAAGTTGTAAAGTGCCGTGTGCTATAGGAACTCTGAATGCAATTGAGTACAACATAACTTCATGCGCTATGGTAACTCAGCGTGCGGTGAGCACGTTCTAAGCATCTAAGTACTGAACAACAGAAACAATGTTTAAATTTCTAAGAAAAAAGGTGAGCCTATATTCGTGCTGTCCTGTGCCTAAAATAGACAGTATTTGTAAGCACGATTATGCCCTAGAAGCATATATTGATCACAAAGTGTCACTATTTAAAACAATGAAACGTGTACATATTAATGAGTACACTTATTAAAGTGTTAAGCTGAACATGGCAGAGATGGCATTAACTAATACAAAATAAAAGATAAAAACAGATAAATAGTGGAATGCTAGGCGTAACACATAAAATTGACACAATAAAGCTTGAAATTAGCACAAAGCACACATATAATAATACCTAAGTATAAAGCTCCATAGATGATAGGGTCCCTAACTAGTAAAAAGAAACTACTTCCATGTACATCGTTGGTGCTAAATATAACAACATTCTAAGTTAAAAGGTCAAATGAAAAATAAGAAGAGATAAACAATCCATAACAATACTACGCCTGTACCTAATGATAAAACAAAACTATCTATTGATGTATGGGGTACCTAGCTCAGTCGTAAAATAAATTCCAGCTACAGTGAACAAATATATAGGCGTATATGCATGCTTGTATATACATGTGTATATATTTACACACATGTGTAAACTATGCCCAATAACCACTAATATATTTAGGTGGTGAAAGGAGGGATGAAAAACATACTAGTATGTGAGGTATGGGCTCAGAAGTAAGGCTAAAACAAGAAAGCCGAACGTATCCAAAGGTCCATCAGTTCCTGGGATTTGATACTAAGAACACATCTACTTGTGGCTATAAAGCTCAGAACATTAATACTATGAAAATAATTATATTCAGTCTACAAGGACTGATTCTTACACTGATTTACTATAAAAGTGACATCAATACGTAGTTTTAAAATTACCTTACTACTCTATTTAGGTAATAGTAGGTTAAGTCATCTTCGTAGTCTTCTACTTCTTAAAAATGGTTTGAGTTGCACTTTATCATTAAGCCCTGGTGACCTATCAGACCTTAGTCTGATAATCCAACGTGTCTCCTGTTCTAAGGTTTTGTTGATTAGATCACCACCTCTAAAACCCACGCTGACTTGTTCAATAACACAAAATTTAAAATTATGATTGGTGCCTGCTGTTGTATTGTGTCTAGCTAGGGCATTGGTCTCAGTACCTATCCTAATGTGGTAAATATGTTCCCTAACTCTTTCCTTAAGTGATCTATTGGTTTTGCCAATGTAATAGCTTTGCAGGTTATACAGGTGGCCATGTATACCACATTCTTACTTTCACAGTTCGTGTTAGTTCTGAAGTTATATGTGCGTGGCGTAACAGGATGCTCAAAAGTGGTATCTTTATTAATGTAGATGCATTGATTACAATGACCACAGGGTACTGTGTTTCTATCATTTATTGGTCTACTTTTCCCGGATGTTTGGGTCTACATAAAATGCTTCTTAAATTCTGATGATTCTTGTAGGTTATCGTGGTGTTGGTCCTACTACCTCATTGACATCCCTATCGGATTTCAGTATTCCCAGTGTCTATCCAGGGTTTTTCACCTCCAAGTTCATTTTACTGAAAGTGAGGTTGGTTCTAATTTCAGTTTTAAAGGCTTGGACTCTTCATACTACCTTCATGTGCCATAAAGTAAGGTTTAGCAGTACTCGTTCTTAGGCGCTCCACAGTTCTGACCATTTCTAATATTTCATTTTCTTTATAGCCCCTTTCTAGAAATCTATCCTTCATGTCCTCTATTCCTTTCTCATAGAACTCTTGTTGTGGGTTCAACCTTGATACTCTCATGAATTGTCCTTTAAGGACATTTTGGAATACATGTACAGGATGCATACTGTTTCTGTGTAGTATGTTGTTTCTTTGGCAGGCTTTCCTATGAATGGTTGTATTAATAAGGCCATTGGACATCCTGAATACTTCCACATCCAAAAATGGTATAGTTTCATCTGAAAAATTCATGGTGAATTTTAAAAATCCGTAGTGTTATCCAAATAAGAAGCGAAATTCTTTAAAGAGGGTTCATCACCCAACCAAATAAGGAAGAGGTCATCTACAAAGCGGCAATACATACCAACAAATTCATTGAAAAGTGGATGGTCATATAAGTGAACATCTTCCCACCTAGCCATCACTAGGTTGGCGTAACTATTTGCACAAGATGTGCCCATAGCTACGCCATCCTTCTGTAAGAATATGGATTCTTGAAAAGCAAAAGCGTTGTTAGTGAACACATTCTCAAGTAACAGAGTTATAAGAGCAAATTTTTATCCGAAAAGTCGGAATGTATCTTCAAATATTCTGTTAACATTCTTATTCCTGTGTCATTAGGAATTACAGTGAATAAACTGACTCGTCTAGTGTCACAAAAAGTAATGTTGCTGTTCACCTAAAGGTCGAGTTTGAGAGTATAAATCTAAGAGAAACTGTTTGCTATCTTTCAAAATATTCCTATTGTCATTGACTAAAGGTCTTAATACACTTTCAAGTAAATAGATAAGGGTTCAGTGACCCAACCTTGCCCTGCAACAATGGGTCTGAGTGGTGGATCTCGCTGTTTTTATGGACTTTGGGGAGTCCCTGTATAATCGGGATGATGGGGTTGTTCACCTTAAAGTACTCATAGAGTTGTTGAGTTATGACCAGAGACATAACTAAGTCATCAAGGTATTATAAACACTGAACACCATATCTATTAAATTGTCCTTAGTTAGTATGGAGTAAGTATTGCTGTCATTTAACATTTGAAACATTTTGTTAGTGTAGTATATATCATCCATGATGACCACGGGCCACCTTTATCAGCTGGTCTTATTATTATAGAGCTATCATCTTTGAGTGAATACAATGCTTGTCTCTGCTTATAGTTTAAATTGCGTCCATGTCTTGAAGGTGTTTTCTCCTGATAGCATTTGTATATGTCATCTTCCACTACATTGCCAAACACTTCAATTGTTGGGTGAAGTTGAGGCACGTAAGTGCTGTTAGGCCGCTGCTTATTCTTAACTGAATTGTCATCAAACTGTCCAAACTCTAGCCTTAGTTGTAAATTACGAATGAACATTTTGGTTTCTATAATAGTGTCCACTAAGTCACTGTTCTTAGTGGGAATAAAACTTAGTCCTTTATTTAGGACTTGTTTCTCATACTCATTTAAAACCCTGCGGAAAGGTTCATGATCAATGATTCTGCCTCCCCACATTTTCTTTATCGTGGGGCCTACTTGTTCCTGCTCGTCTAACGATCCTTTCCTCTTCTGTCTCCCCTGCTGGTTGACCTTCTTTTGTCCAAAAATGATTTTGTGCTATGGGGAGGGCAGGTAATATATTTGTATTCACAATAACACTATTTGTTTTTGGTCTTACCACTGCTGCACCTGACCTCTGTACATCCGTAATGCAGCCTATCAGACCTTCACCTACAACAGTACTGTTAACTCTCCCATTTCCTTGTGTCCTGTTAGGGCTTACATTGTCCGTTTCTAGATTATTGTTTGCTGTGACTGGTTGATCAGATTCTGTGGTTACACTGGTACCTAAAATGTCAGTGATATCACTCTGCTTATTGTTTAAATCAATTCTATTAAATGATCTACTTTCTGAAGTATCACTGCGTGGATGTCTATCAGGATTGATTATAGGTGTGCTCAGTGTGGCATTCACAAAATTGTTACCTGTTCTACCTGGAGGCCTGCGTGAGGCATTTGAGCCCTGACTATAGTGTAAATTTGGATTCATTTCCTAGGCCAGGTGAATACATTATTGTTCTTAAAATCTCTTACATCCCTGGTAATCTTAGCTTTCTTTTGGTCTAGCAACCGTTTCTCTAAAAACAAAACATCTTCAATTACTTTCCCTAATTTTCCCATGCACATCTCATTGTTAGCATATTTACTTTCAAAGTCTTTAAACAAGTTATTTACAGTCAATCTCAGTCTCTCCTCTTCAGGCAGATGAAACTCAATTAAGAGTTTCATATAACTAAAACTCAACTCCATGTTGAGTTGCTGCCAGCGATATAGTAAGTCTGGTAATGAGGTACCAGATGTAGGCATCTTCAATACGCGTAGGCCGCGAGGTATAATCCGTTTGTTCAAACAACTTTCAAAATAATGTCTTTGAACTTGTAGTTTAACCAATTTACCGAAAACATACTCTAAATCTTGTAAGTCTTTAACAGAATCCATAGTACTCACATCAGTTCGAGTGACTGTCCCTCCATCAACAACTGGATTAAAATCCAATATTGGAAGTATTCAGGATGTCCAATGGCCTTATTAATACAACCATTCATAGGAAAGCCTGCCAAAGAAACAACATACTACACAGAAACAGTATGCATCCTGTACATGTATTCCAAAATGTCCTTAAAGGACAATTCATGAGAGTATCAAGGTTGAACCCACAACAAGAGTTCTATGAGAAAGGAATAGAGGACATGAAGGATAGATTTCTAGAAAGGGGCTATAAAGAAAATGAAATATTAGAAATGGTCAGAACTGTGGAGCGTCTAAGAGCAGTACTGCTAAACCTTACTTTATGGCACATGAAGGTAGTATGAAGAGTCGAAGCCTTTAAAACTGAAATTAGAACCAACCTCACTTTCAGTAAAATGAACTTGGAGGTGAAAAAACCCTGGATAGACACTGGGGAATACTGAAATCCGATAGGGATGTCAATGAGGTAGTAGGACCAACACCACGTATAACCTACAAGAATCATCAGAATTTAAGAAGCATTTTATGTAGACCCAAACATCCGGGAAAAGTAGACCAATAAATGATAGAAACACAGTACCCTGTGGTCATTGTAATCAATGCATCTACATTAATAAAGATACCACTTTTGAGCATCCTGTTACGCTACGCATATAACTTCAGAACTAACACGAACTGTGAAAGTAAGAATGTGGTATACATGGCCACCTGTATAACCTGCAAAGCTATTACATTGGCAAAACCAATAGATCACTTAAGGAAAGAGTTAGGGAACATATTTACCACATTAGGATAGGTACTGAGACCAATGCCTAGCTAGACACAATACAACAGCAGGCACCAATCATAATTTTAAATTTTGTGTTATTGAACAAGTCAGCGTGGGTTTTAGAGGTGGTGATCTAATCAACAAAACCTTAGAACAGGAGACACGTTGGATTATCAGACTAAGGTCTGATAGGTCACCAGGGCTTAATGATAAAGTGCAACTCAAACCATTTTAAGAAGTAGAAGACTACGAAGATGACTTAACCTACTATTACCTAAATAGAGTAGTAAGGTAATTTTAAAACTACGTATTGATGTCACTTTTATAGTAAATCAGTGTAAGAATCAGTCCTTGTAGACTGAATATAATTATTTTCATAGTATTAATGTTCTGAGCTTTATAGCCACAAGTAGATGTGTTCTTAGTATCAAATCCCAGGAACTGATGGACCTTTGGATACGTTCGGCTTTCTTGTTTTAGCCTTACTTCTGAGCCCATACCTCACATACTAGTATGTTTTTCATCCCCTCCTTTCACCACCTAAATATATTAGTGGTTATTGGGCATAGTTTACACATGCATGTGTGTAAATATATACACATGTATATACAAGCATGCATATACGTCTATATATTTGTTCACTGTAGCTGGAATTTATTTTACGACTGAGCTAGGTACCCCATACATCAATAGATAGTTTTGTTTTATCATTAGGTACAGGCTTAGTATTGTTGCGGATTGTTTATCTCTTCTTATTTTTCATTTGACCTTTTTAACTTAGAATGTTGTTATATTTAGCACCAACGATGTACATGGAAGTAGTTGCTTTTTTACTAGTTAGGGACCCTATCATCTATGGAGCTTTATACTTAGGTATTATTATATGTGTGCTTTGTGCTAATTTCAAGCTTTATTGTGTCAATTTTTATGTGTTACGCCTAGCATTCCACTATTTATCTGATTTTGTATTAGTTAATGCCATCTCTGCCATGTTCAGCGAACACTTTAATAAGTGTACTCATTAATATGTACACGTTTCATTGTTTTAAATAGTGACACTTTGTGATCAATATATGCTTCTAGGGCATAATCGTGCTTACAAATACTGTCTATTTTAGGCACAGGACAACGAATATAGGCTCACCTTTTTCTTAGAAATTTAAACATTGTTTCTGTTGTTCAGTACTTAGATGCTTAGAACGTGCTCACCGCGTTGAGTTACCATAGCATGAAGTTATGTTGTACTCAATTGCATTCAGAGTTCCTATAGCACACGGCACTTTACAACTTGTAAACAGTTTGTTTTACGTGGAATCTAAGAGGTTCCTATTTGTGGAATTTTTTAATCTTGGACAACAGCCTTTCACCGATATGATGAGGTCTGACTCCTTGATGAGGCACATCGCGAAATACATTACATTCGCTATGTTGTTTTGTGGTAAAGGTACGCTTACATTTTTAGTACAGAGTTCTCGCTATATTAGTTTTTTAACCTGATATATGCAAAGTAGCATTCGACACACCACTATCTTAGTAGAGATGCTAGATATTGAAGCAGCGATAAAACTTGCTGTTTATCTAAGGATTTTAATGTTTTTAACACCATGAGGAGAGAGAATGTTCAGGGTTTTTAATGAATGTAGCAACAGTTTTTTAATGATTGTAGAATGATATAGGACCATGCACAATGCTCCTTTTATTTTTAGAATGTATCAGGGTATATGCATATTTTTACTTATTTGCATGGACATTCTGATCATTAATTGTATATTTGGAAGTATTCCTTCTAAATATTGTTGCATTTAACTATGTTAACTTTTTGAGTATCTGTTCCTTTAAGACAAGATAACATGTGACATATCAATTTGTAATGTCCAATAGGAAGCTTAAGGATGGTTTAAAATGATTCAAACAGTTTTATTCATTGTTTTAAGAGTCTGAAGAAGCCTTTGGCTAAAGCTCACTCATTGGAATAAACTTTATTATTTTTATGAATGCATCTTATTTGAAGTTCCTTTGAATCTCTGCTTTTCGTTTCATTGCCACTGGAGGGTCACACACTTGGATTTGGATTGCTCTCTTATGTTTACTTGAGTCTCCTGCCTCAACTGATAGCAGCACTGCATTTGGCTTTTTGAGTTGTATTATTTATTTGGTCAGTGCTGCAGGAAGTAAGGATGGCGACAAAGCAGCATAAACATTGAACTACCATATGTACCACGCGTTCTGGAACATACTTCTAATGTCCTTGACAGATTTAAGACTTGTGTATCTGGAAGTATCAATTCATTATTGGATTTTAATCCAGTTGTTGATGGAGGGACAGTCACTCGAACTGATGTGAGTACTATGGATTCTGTTAAAGACTTACAAGATTTAGAGTATGTTTTCGGTAAATTGGTTAAACTACAAGTTCAAAGACATTATTTTGAAAGTTGTTTGAACAAACGGATTATACCTCATGACCTCTGGCGTACTGAAGATGCCTACATCTGGTACCTCATTACCAGACTTACTATATCGCTGGCAGCAACTCAACATGGAGTTGAGTTTTAGTTATATGAAACTCTTAATTGAGTTTCATCTGCCTGAAGAGGAGAGACTGAGATTGACTGTAAATAACTTGTTTAAAGACTTTGAAAGTAAATATGCTAACAATGAGATGTGCATGGGAAAATTAGGAAAGTAATTGAAGATGTTTTGTTTTAGAGAAACGGTTGCTAGACCAAAAGAAAGCTAAGATTACCAGGGATGTAAGAGATTTTAAGAACAATAATGTATTCACCTGGCCTAGGGAAATGAATCCAAATTTACACTATAGTCAGGGCTCAAAAGCCTCACGCAGGCCTCCAGGTAGAACAGGTAACAATTTTGTGAATGCCACACTGAGCACACCTATAATCAATCCTGATAGACATCCACGCAGTGATACTTCAGAAAGTAGATCATTTAATAGAATTGATTTAAACAATAAGCAGAGTGATATCACTGACATTTTAGGTACCAGTGTAACCACAGAATCTGATCAACCAGTCACAGCAAACAATAATCTAGAAACGGACAATGTAAGCCCTAACAGGACACAAGGAAATGGGAGAGTTAACAGTACTGTTGTAGGTGAAGGTCTGATAGGCTGCATTACGGATGTACAGAGGTCAGGTGCAGCAGTGGTAAGACCAAAACAAATAGTGTTATTGTGAATACAAATATATTACCTGCCCCTCCCCATAGCACAAAATCATTTTTGGACAAAGAAGGTCAACCAGCAGGGGAGACAGAAGAGGAAAGGATCGTTAGACGAGCAGGAACAAGTAGGCCCCACGATAAAGAAAATGTGGGGAGGCAGAATCATTGATCATGAACCTTTCCGGCAGGGTTTTAAATGAGTATGAGAAACAAGTCCTAAATAAAGGACTAAGTTTTATTCCCACTAAGAACAGTGACTTAGTGGACACTATTATAGAAACCAAAATGTTCATTCGTAATTTACAACTAAGGCTAGAGTTTGGACAGTTTGATGACAATTCAGTTAAGAATAAGCACCGTCCTAACAGCACTTACGTGCCTCAACTTCACCCAACAATTGAAGTGTTTGGCAATGTAGTGGAAGATGACATATACAAATGCTATCAGGAGAAAACACCTTCAAGACATGGACGCAATTTAAACTATAAGCAGAGACAAGCATTGTATTCACTCAAAGATGATAGCTCTATAATAATAAGACCAGCTGATAAAGGTGGCCCGTGGTCATCATGGATGATATATACTACACTAACAAAATGTTTCAAATGTTAAATGACAGCAATACTTACTCCATACTAACTAAGGACAATTTAATAGATATGGTGTTCAGTGTTTATAATACCTTGGATGACTTAGTTATGTCTCTGGACATAACTCAACAACTCTATGAGTACTTTAAGGTGAACAACCCCATCATCCCGATTATACAGGGACTCCCCAAAGTCCATAAAAACAGCGTAGATCCACCACTCAGACCCATTGTTGCAGGGCAAGGTTGGGTCACTGAACCCTTATCTATTTACTTGGAAAGTGTATTAAGACCTTTAGTCAATGACAATAGGAATATTTTGAAAGATAGCAAACAGTTTCTCTTAGATTTATACTCTCAAACTCGACCTTTAGGTGAACAGCAACATTACTTTTTGTGACACTAGTCGTAGTCAGTTTATTCACTGTAATTCCTAATGACACAGGAATAAGAATGTTAACAGCATATTTGTAGATACATTCCGACTTTTCGGATAAAAAGTTGATCTTATAACTCTGTTACTTGAGACTGTCTTGACTAACAACGCTTTTGCTTTTCAAGAATCCATATTCTTACAGAAGGATGGCGTAGCTATGGGCACATCTTGTGCAAATAGTTACGCCAACCTAGTGATGGCTAGGTGGGAAGATGTTCACTTATATGACCATCCACTTTTCAATGAATTTGTTGGTATGTATTGCCGCTTTGTAGATGACCTCTTCCTTATTTGGTTGGGTGATGAACCCTCTTTAAAGAATTTCGTTTCTTATTTGGATAACACTACGGATTTTTTAAAATTCACCATGAATTTTTCAGATGAAACTATACCATTTTTGGATGTGGAAGTATTCAGGATGTCCAATGGCCTTATTAATACAACCATTCATAGGAAAGCCTGCCAAAGAAACAACATACTACACAGAAACAGTATGCATCCTGTACATGTATTCCAAAATGTCCTTAAAGGACAATTCATGAGAGTATCAAGGTTGAACCCACAACAAGAGTTCTATGAGAAAGGAATAGAGGACATGAAGGATAGATTTCTAGAAAGGGCTATAAAGAAAATGAAATATTAGAAATGGTCAGAACTGTGGAGCGTCTAAGAGCAGTACTGCTAAACCTTACTTTATGGCACATGAAGGTAGTATGAAGAGTCGAAGCCTTTAAAACTGAAATTAGAACCAACCTCACTTTCAGTAAAATGAACTTGGAGGTGAAAAAACCCTGGATAGACACTGGGGAATACTGAAATCCGATAGGGATGTCAATGAGGTAGTAGGACCAACACCACGTATAACCTACAAGAATCATCAGAATTTAAGAAGCATTTTATGTAGACCCAAACATCCGGGAAAAGTAGACCAATAAATGATAGAAACACAGTACCCTGTGGTCATTGTAATCAATGCATCTACATTAATAAAGATACCACTTTTGAGCATCCTGTTACGCCACGCACATATAACTTCAGAACTAACACGAACTGTGAAAGTAAGAATGTGGTATACATGGCCACCTGTATAACCTGCAAAAGCTATTACATTGGCAAAACCAATAGATCACTTAAGGAAAGAGTTAGGGAACATATTTACCACATTAGGATAGGTACTGAGACCAATGCCCTAGCTAGACACAATACAACAGCAGGCACCAATCATAATTTTAAATTTTGTGTTATTGAACAAGTCAGCGTGGGTTTTAGAGGTGGTGATCTAATCAACAAAACCTTAGAACAGGAGACACGTTGGATTATCAGACTAAGGTCTGATAGGTCACCAGGGCTTAATGATAAAGTGCAACTCAAACCATTTTAAGAAGTAGAAGACTACGAAGATGACTTAACCTACTATTACCTAAATAGAGTAGTAAGGTAATTTTAAAACTACGTATTGATGTCACTTTTATAGTAAATCAGTGTAAGAATCAGTCCTTGTAGACTGAATATAATTATTTTCATAGTATTAATGTTCTGAGCTTTATAGCCACAAGTAGATGTGTTCTTAGTATCAAATCCCAGGAACTGATGGACCTTTGGATACGTTCGGCTTTCTTGTTTTAGCCTTACTTCTGAGCCCATACCTCACATACTAGTATGTTTTCATCCCTCCTTTCACCACCTAAATATATTAGTGGTTATTGGGCATAGTTTACACATGCATGTGTGTAAATATATACACATGTATATACAAGCATGCATATCGTCTATATATTTGTTCACTGTAGCTGGAATTTATTTTACGACTGAGCTAGGTACCCCATACATCAATAGATAGTTTTGTTTTATCATTAGGTACAGGCTTAGTATTGTTGCGGATTGTTTATCTCTTCTTATTTTTCATTTGACCTTTTTAACTTAGAATGTTGTTATATTTAGCACCAACGATGTACATGGAAGTAGTTGCTTTTTACTAGTTAGGGACCCTATCATCTATGGAGCTTTATACTTAGGTATTATTATATGTGTGCTTTGTGCTAATTTCAAGCTTTATTGTGTCAATTTTTATGTGTTACGCCTAGCATTCCACTATTTATCTGTTTTTATCTTTTTATTTTGTATTAGTTAATGCCATCTCTGCCATGTTCAGCTTAACACTTTAATAAGTGTACTCATTAATATGTACACGTTTCATTGTTTTAAATAGTGACACTTTGTGATCAATATATGCTTCTAGGGCATAATCGTGCTTACAAATACTGTCTATTTTAGGCACAGGACAGCACGAATATAGGCTCACCTTTTTTCTTAGAAATTTAAACATTGTTTCTGTTGTTCAGTACTTAGATGCTTAGAACGTGCTCACCGCACGTTGAGTTACCATAGCGCATGAAGTTATGTTGTACTCAATTGCATTCAGAGTTCCTATAGCACACGGCACTTTACAACTTGTAAACAGTTTGTTTTACGTGGAATCTAAGAGGTTCCTATTTGTGTAACTTTCTAATCTTGGACAACAGCCTTTCACCGATATGATGAGGTCTGACTCCTTGATGAGGCACATCGCGAAATACATTACATTCGCTATGTTGTTTTGTGGTAAAGGTACGCTTACATTTTTAGTACAGAGTTCTCGCTATATTAGTTTTTTAACCTGATATATGCAAAGTAGCATTCGACACACCACTATCTTAGTAGAGATGCTAGATATTGAAACGCGATAAAACTTGCTGTTTATCTAAGGATTTTAATGTTTTAACACCATGAGGAGAGAGAATGTTCAGGGTTTTAATGAATGTAGCAACAGTTTTTTAATGATTGTAGAATGATATAGGACCATGCACAATGCTCCTTTTATTTTTAGAATGTATCAGGGTATATGCATATTTTTACTTATTTGCATGGACATTCTGATCATTAATTGTATATTTGGAAGTATTCCTTCTAAATATTGTTGCAT
This sequence comes from Protopterus annectens, assembly GCF_019279795.1. Classification (NCBI taxonomy): domain Eukaryota; kingdom Metazoa; phylum Chordata; order Ceratodontiformes; family Protopteridae; genus Protopterus; species Protopterus annectens. The sequence continues at coordinate 1,023,759,397 of NC_056748.1, read as the reverse complement.
TTAACTATGTTAACTTTTTGAGTATCTGTTCCTTTAAGACAAGATAACATGTGACATATCAATTTGTAATGTCCAATAGGAAGCTTAAGGATGGTTTAAAAATGATTCAAACAGTTTTATTCATTGTTTTAAGAGTCTGAAGAAGCCTTTGGTAAAAGCGCCACTCATTGGAATAAACTTTATTATTTTTTATGAATGCATCTTATTTGAAGTTCCTTTGAATCTCTGCTTTTCGTTTCATTGCCACTGGAGGGTCACACACTTGGATTTGGATTGCTCTCTTTTATGTTTACGTGAGTCTCCTGCCTCAACTGATAGCAGCACTGCATTTGGCTTTTTGAGTTGGACTGTTCAATCTCAGCCTTACTACAGGATATGTGCCCAAAGAGTGGCGTACAGCAACAGTGATCCCTCTCCATAAAGGTGGTGCCTCAACGGATCCTGGAAACTATCGCCCCATAAGCCTGACTAGCTTGGTCTGCAAAGCTATGGAAAGGATCATCATGGACCTCATAAATAAAGATATTGGGGACCTACAAACACTGGATCCTACCCAGTTCGGCTTTGTTAAGGGCAGATCCTGCCTCTTAAACCTGGTTGATTTCTTTGAAACAGTCACCAAGGCCATTGACGAGGGGAAGGTGGTCCACACAGCCTACCTTGACCTCACAAAAGCTTTCGATACAATACCCCACTCGGGCATTATAGATAAGCTCACCAGCTTAAATATAAACCCCTATGTCACTAGATGGATTGCAAACTGGCTCAAGGACAGAACCCACATGGTTAGAATTGCTGGAGCCATGTCAGACTCCAAACCAGTTACAATTGGTGTCCCACAAGGCTCAGTCCTGGGACCTCTCTTGTTCGGTATATATTTCTCGGAGGTACAGGCCAACACGGAAGGACTGTGGCTGACCAAGTTTGCAGATGACTGCAAACTGGGTGCCATAATCGACTCTCCAGCCGACACAAGCATCCTCCAAAAGAGCCTCATAGAAACAGACAACTGGTGCCAGAGCCATGGCCTCAAGCTAAATGCCAAAAGTGTATAGTCATCCCTTTGGCAAAAACAAAGTGCCCACAAATTACCACATAGGTGGAAATCCATTAAGTACAGAAGAAGTAATTAGGGACCTGGGGACCCAAGTTGATAGCAATCTCTCATTTGACAACCACATGGCCAAAGTGGTTAGAAAAACATTTTATATAGCCCACCTAATCATGAAGGGATTCACATCTAGATCAGGGAGGTCATCGTGCCTCTTTACTCATCCCTCATCAGGCCCATAATTGAGTACAATGCCCTTTTGGGATGTACCTTACCAGACACCTGCAGCAACTGGAAAGACCCCAAAAGTACCTCATCAAGAGGATCAAAGGGCTCAAACAGATGCCATATGCTGCCCGGTTAAAGAAACTCCAGCTCTACTCAGTGGCATACCGCCTGCTCAGAGGCGATCTGTGCCTGACGATAAAGCCATGTCCAACCCGAATTAATGGACATGCTGCACCTCAGAAAATCCAAATCCCATCGAGCTACGCTCGAGAGACTTGAACCTCAGCACTGAAATAAATAGGACATGCTGGAGGGACAGATTCATAACCCAGAGGCTCCCTTCACTCTGGAATAAAATCCCAGTCCAGGTTAGGCAGAGTCCCTCATTGACTCTCTTCAAGAGGAATCTTGATGAGTGGATGGGAGATCGTAGGTTTACCCCGGGTATCACTTCTGTGTCACTGTTAGATAGAGGCACAGTATACTAACCTCGAAAAAGGGCATAGCAAAATAAATTTAAAATGGGTGGCGAAAGCCAAACACATTCTGGCTAGGCTTATAAATGCCCTAGGGCAGATAGCCTAGTATGAACCTATGAACCTATGAACCTATAAATGCTGATGACATGAGTGTCATTTATAAGTGGGAATTCATGACAATAGCACTGGAAATGTTTGGAGAAGGAGTCAAAATGGCAATGTGAAAGATATCAAAAAGAAAGTAGAAACGAACCAAGCAGAGACCAAAAATTGCACGGACTGTTTATTGTAGTAAGCGCTTTCGGTCGAGGTAATCCCCCAACCTTCATCAGACATACACAAAATGACAACCAAGATGCCTTCTTTAAATATATGCCTTAATTAGACTAGGCATATATTTAAAGAAGGCATCTTGGTTGTCATTTTGTGTATGTCTGATGAAGGTTGGGGGATTACCTCGACCGAAAGCGCTTACTACAATAAACAGTCCGTGCAATTTTTGGTTTCTGCTTGGTTCGTTTCTACTTTCTTTTTGATTTTGGTTTTCACTTTTGGTTTTACTCAATGTGAAAGATATGTTTGAAATTCATTTTTTGGAACTTATTGATTTTGTTGCACAGGATATAAGTACCTACTTTAAAGTAATTGATGTGTGATGCACTGAATTTTTCCCATTGTATTTGTGTGTCAAGTTGCATGCTGCTTTACTAGGGATTTCTGACTGTCACTCATGAATGAAAAATGACTGTGTAAATCCAGAAAAGTGGTAGGGAAGGATAAAAGTCTGTTAGCTATGGCAAAAGATGACAGTATAATGTTAATTGCTTACAATACTACTATGAATTCATTGATGCTTTACGGGTTATTACAGCACAACTTTAATTGGCTGAATTTGAATATGGGTGTTGTGTCACCATACATGTTCTTGTATGCAGAGCTTTGATTTATTTGTGATGAAAGCAGACACACTTTCATGGCTGTGTTGTTTGGCTGATTAGTGGATCAAAAGTTTCAGTATATGACTTTGGCATATTATTTTTAGGTAAATGAATGATGCAGCAGCAGGGATCCAGAGAGAGAGAGAGAGAGAGCAATTTTGGTCATGAGGAGGACTGCACTTTCTTTGCAGCCATTAAGAAATATGAAAAATGCCTTTTCAGAAAATGGGAACCCAAACAAGCCGAGAGGGCAAAGTGATCATGGATATAAATGGGGTGCACTCGGTTTTGCCTTGGCTAAGACAAGCAGATCACACTGGGAAATAGCAATGCTAGCAGCAAGGGAAAGCATCACTGTGGATTGCTAAATAGATAGAAAAAGCACAATTCTGCTTTTTATAATGAATCTACACACAGTATGGACACCATCAAAATATGACTATGAATCGCAAACAGGCAGAAGGCCTTATTAGCATATGAGTATTTATACCATTGCTTATTTAAGTCTCATTACATCCTTATTTGCAGCCATCTGGCGCTAATGTAAATGGCCTATATGACTCAAGCTTTTGCTGTGCAAACAGCACAGACTGAGTTTACACTTCTCTGTAATGACTATGAATAACACCCCATGTTTATTGATTTAATTAGTTGGATAATGATTACAAAAAAAAAGGAATTTGTGATAGCGACTACAAGCAGAGCAGGCTGAAATAAAAAAATGGGTTCATTCACTAGTAGTTTATAATTCAGAAGGCATTCTATTCAGCTCGAGTATTTTGTATAATGTGTTTCACTTTAAGCAGTATTTCACAGTGACGAAAAAGCATTCTTGTCAAATAAGCAACACTGCGCCATTTTGAAATTGTTCTTGCAAACCACAGAATGTGGTTGTTTGAAATAAACCCAGAAGACTGTACTCGCTCACCCTCCATTTTCTTGCATGCCTAATTATATAAAGACCATACTAATATATCATGTACACAAAAGAAACCTGAGCATTCAGCATCTGACAATGAAAGAATACCTTGATGACAGAATGCAATGAAATGAAAATGTGATAATCCTTTGCCCTGCTTTACCTGAAAAAAAATGATTAGAATTATCTTTGGATCAGATTTTTGAAGAATTTGCTGAGATACAGCTTTCTGTTCGGTCGAGGTGGTGTAGTGGTTAGCATTTTTTCATCACAGCAAGAGGTTCTCCAGTTCAAGTCTCAGCTGGAGCGCCTTCTGTGCGGAGTCTGCATGTCCTCCCTGTGGTCGAGTGAGTTTTAAAGACATGCAGGTAGGTGCATGTGCCTTTTGTGAAGGTTGGGCACCGGGCTGGCGACTCAATACCGTAAAAACTCCCCTGCCAATCAATCTGGAGACCAGTGATCCACTGTGGTGACTCCTAATGGGGGAAGCCAAAATATGTTGCTTTTGCTGAGATACATCTTTCTATTTTCGCTGTTAATGGTAATTGGCACAGACGGTTAAGACTGTAAGCTGCTGTTCCTGTGGTGAATGGCTTGATTGCCTCGGCCTACTGTGGAGCAAATCATTTAATCTAACATTACACCCAGACTGACACTGGAAAACATTTGTATGAGCAGTGGATCTATCTGGTTAACAAATGGGTATTGTTATTTTTCTTATAATTATTATTATTATTGTTATTAATGCATATTCTTGGACTGTAAGCTCTTGAACCACAGCTAACAACAAGCAACTGTTATGAGCAGGAAGATCAAAGCAGACTAAAATGTGACACCCTAGGTCCAGAACTTGTTGAGCAGGCATTGGTATAATTAATTGCAGTAGCATATTATACAGGCTGTATATATGTATCAACGTTCAGCTCAAAAATACCCTTCTTATTTTAAATAAATACAAAATAAAAGAAAATCTTCTTTGAAACATTCTGTTTGCATATTCGGCAGACATATTCATGATAAAAACAGTTCTTAGGCATCGCTATTTGAATATTCTTTCATCTAGCATGGTTTTTATTACCCATGCTGATGTTACGGGAAAAGATGGTGTATCACAGTCACTTTTAATTCTAAAATGTCGTAAATACAAACTTCACCCACACAATGAATCTTCCATTGTTTCATATGTTCTAGTGAGACCTTCCTACATTTTTCTCTCTAGGGGTTGATCTTTAAAGTGTTTGTCTTATGCCTGAACTTGAGCGTATATGTGTTTCAGCTATGTAAGTACCAGACAGTCACTCACCAGACTGATCCCAGCGGGATCTAGCGTGCTTTCAGACATTTTAAAATTGTTTCTTCTTTCTTTGCCCTTTCATCTACCCCCTCCCCTCCCTCTATGGTTTAGGCAGAGAGTAGCAAGGCGGAAGTCTTAACTTCCAAAATCTAGAAGCCCCCAAGCCATGGATAGCACAGCAGACAACATTTAAAAAATTTGTATGCTTTTTGTCAAAAAGTGGCACTTGAAACAGAAACTTTACCTCTGAAAGGAAGGCAAGGAGCAATTACCCTCAGTTCTTGGCCTGTTGAGGACTTTGGTTTCAATTTAACAAGTTACAGGGGACAAAATCACCAATTGCTAGTGTTCCGAATAACTGCTGTGCACAATTAGGGTAACTAAAACCAAAGACCCTAAAGTAACAGGGCACAGTTCTCAGTAGAGAGAAAGAGAGTAAAACAGACATGCACAATGAATGCTTTGAAGGGCTATACCTTTAATTGCCACTACCTGATATCCAGGCATAGTGATATATTCCAGACCATGCTGTTGTTTGTGTATACAATTACTGGGAGTGATGACACCTGATTCTACTTAAAGATGCACCATTCCATTTGCTAGCTTCTGCACATAAGCTTTCTGTGAAAAAATATGTCTGCAAGTCTTGCAAGGAAATGAAAAACACCAAACAATGGAAAGTAAAGTCACTTTTCCTCTTTAACACACCATTAATTAATTTCAACATTCAGATATTTCGTGATTTTAAAGCACTATGCTCTATAGACTGAAATGAATGCAATCATGGTGGAAAATCATTGCAAAGAGTTACTTATTCATAATGTGTCACTGGCTGCTTTATGTATCTGTGTGCAAATGTGTGTGTGTGTATGTATTTAACATGGTGACTGCAAATGTGTGCACACATAATTAATGCGTGTAGACAACTGAGTGCACAGGTATGTACATATGTATGTGTACATGAGTATAAGTGTCTTTGCAGAAGACTAGAGCTGTCTGCTTATTTCTGTGCAGATAAGTGCACACGAGTATGTGTGTGTTTTTAAGTAGATGAGTACAAAAGTGTGCACATGCACTAGTGATTGCATGTGCACGTGTGTCTGCATGTGAGGTCATGATTGCACATAAATATGTGCACAGCTGGACAACTGTGCACATGTATGCAATAAGATGACTGTGTTTATGGAAGTGTGTGTGTGTATGTAACACAAAGTTTATCTATTCTCTGTAATAAATCTGTGGCAAAATATTAACAGTAATTTTACTGTCAAATCCTAGAGAAATGAGATGAGCCAATACAGGCAAACAGTGCTATATACATATATTCCCAATTAATGTGGAAAATATTTTGCTATTATTTTTTTCTTTCAAGTAGGTTTGGTTATTTCCTTCTCCTCTGCTACATGAATATAAATTTGCTCAAGTGTTTCCAGGTACCCTATGTGTATATCTGTAGTAATTTAATCTTTAATTCTCTAGTCAAGCTCTCAGCTAATGTCGCTACTGCAGGATGAGTAAGCTGTAAAAATTACACCAAATTTTACTTCATATTCATTTACTTTAAGAGGTACTTTTCAACTCTGGAACTGTAAAATCCCTTTGTTTGTTAATTCATGTAGCACATCTCTGCAGTTGTAAAATTTTGTAAATTTTTTAAAACTATTAAATGGACTACAATTGTTTTTATTTGAAAATAATTATAAACCAATTCCCCTGCCTGTTAGAATATGACATGTTATATGTAGATCATTCTCATTTTGTACCATTTGATGGCAATACTGCATTTCATTGCTAAACTGGAGATACAAAGTAACAATTATTAGTAACTCTCATGCTGACATGTTCTATTATGTTTATCTGGATGCCTTTTGCTGCAGTATCTGCTGACCATCAGCCTTCCCAAGCAGACCATGTCATTTTTTCCCCAATATTAGGTATCTCCTGTACTGCAGCATAAGCTGTTCAGATATACCATTACAAAGGTAGCCATGAGGGAGATTTATGCCACTACCAGCATTCTGACGATGAGGGTGAATTAAACAAATCCCTAGTTCCTCTCTTTGGTAGAGGTAGGACAGTTAACCTGCACCACCATTGGGACCGTAATACTCTCCCTGATGTGACTGCAGTAACCCCTACATTCATGATAACAGCTACCACTGAAGATGCCAGGTGGCCAAACATCTACTCTTGTATCCTTTCTTGCAATGACACCCTCCTACAAGAGACGGTGGCACTAGACAGTCCCAGTCTAATTACTCATCCTACCCAGGATAGATACAGCAATCCTCTGCAAGCAATCTCCAACACTCACCTGAATGACTAATTGAATTCAAGTCATCTGGCCCTTGACTAGTTCTTTATTCCTGTATACCAATTGAACTGGCTTTCAAGTTTCTTTCATTATCAGCTTTGAGATGATAACTGAACATCTCAGTTCATAGCAAACAGCTAAGAATACATATAGGCATGTCATTATTTGATATAGATAAACATAAATGTTACACTATGCATTTTAGTGCTATACATATAATGTGATCATTGTTTTACATTATCATTTCTGTACGTTCTTTCTATTTTGAGGTCTGATTCACTTTGTCGAAAAACCTATTTGTCGAATACCTTTTTGTCGAAACCTATTCATCGAAGCCTTAATCCACTGAACATTAATTTAAGCAAAATTTTTCCCAGGGGAAAAAACATTTGGCCAAACAAACGTCACAAAATTCATGAAATTTAAAACCCACCCATGTGGGGGGCTGTGTCCCCCTCAACTTAATATACCAACTCTGAGATCACACTACAGTGGGGAAAAGGGAAAAGTCCAGATGCTGGCCAAGCATGTTTTTCTCCTGGGAAAAATTTCACTTAAATGGATGTTCCATGGATTATGGCTTCGACAAATAAAGTTTGACAAATAGGTATTAGATAAACAGATTTTTTGACAAAGTGAAGTAGACCCCTATTTTCACATGTATTTTCATTTAATTTATTTATTTATTGCATTTGTTTACTGGGAAAGTCCACTGGGCCTAAAACAGCCCATTTTCGGTGGAGGACTGGGGAGAAAACATAGAAGCAGAAAAAAATTAAACATTAATTGGTACAGAAGTAGAAATGGTGTTAACACATAGTAGTTACAGTAATATATACAGAATATATACATATGTCAGGAATTTATTTGGTTTGATTACAGTAACATATACAGAATATATACATAAAACCAGGAATTTAGTTGGTTGCCAGATTAATTCAGAGTGGTAAAAACTGAGATAAATTAATGAGCATTATTGTGCCTGTATCAACAAGTGATGAAAGAAAAAAAAATAAATATGGAGAAAGTATCATCAGTCACTAGTAGTAAAAAGCATAGAAATTTAGTTATAATATAAGGAGAAGGAAGAGGTTATGTTATAGAGCAGGTTCATAGCCAGGAAGAGTTGAGATGATTTTTTTTTAATATTTATTTGAAGGTGGTGGTGCTGCCCGTGTTTTTTATAGAAGGAGGAAGCGAGTTCCATAGTTTGGCGATGGTGAAGGAGTAGAGCAGTTGACAAGCTGGTAAGATGGGCTTTTCTACTTTTAGAAGTAGATAATTTTCAGTTCTTCAGTTCTTAGTTACCTGCTTGCTGGGTTGGTATTTGGCAAGTAGAGTTGAGAGAGCAGGACAGTCTGTGGGTCTGCAGGTTATTTTGTGTGTTGTAGTTAGCTGGGTGAATGAGAGATGGTGGTGGAGTTCCAACCAGCCTAATTGTTTCAGTGAGTTACAGTGGTAGGATGAGAATTTGGCTTTGGTGGCAAATTTGGCTATTCTGTTGCAACACATATCAAGTTTGGATTTTGTAGAATTTGGGATATTAGTGAGGAGAGAGGGGCATTACTGCAGTGGTGGTGCTGCGGTAGCATTGTTGCCTCACAGTAAGACATTGTCCTGTTCAATTCTCAGCTAGAACGTCTTCTGTGTGGAGACATGCATGAATGGGTGTACCTTTGTTGAAGGTTGTGTGTCAGGGCTGGCAACTCGGCATGTAAAAATCTACTGCCAATCATTAGCGGACTGGAATTCTGCTGTGGCGACCCCTAACCGGGAAAAGCCGAACTGCACAACAACAAGTGAGGAGAGGGGCACCATAAAGGAGAGAGGGTAATAAAAATGTAGTTGCACGGGTTTGTCTAGTAGAGAGGCTAAGAAATTGTTGGTGCCTGTGCAGCATACCAAGCTTTTGGTGCATTTTTTCGATGTTACTGTTTATGTTTAGGTCAAAGTTTAGATTTTCATCTATAATAATGCCTAGTAATTTAGTGTGTGGGACAACTTCTATAGTGGTATTGTCTTGGGCTTGTATACTGAAGAGTTTTTTTTATCTAGGGGAGTGGTTTTCTTAGGGGTAAAAATTACTAGTTTAGTTTTTTTTTTGGATTTAGAGCAAGATGATTGTTAAGCATCCTAGATTCAGTAGAGGTGAGGGCATTCCAGGTGATCTGCTGGAGTTCAGAGCTGGAATTTGCAGTGCATATTATTATAGAGTCATCAGCATACTGAATTACTGAGCATTGTGGGAGAGTGGTGTGAAAGTTGTTAATAAAGATGCTAAATAAGACAGGGCCACGTATGGGTACCCCTGTGGAAGTATTGAGGAAGGGAGAGTAAGACTGTTGCCATTTGGTGGATTCCTGCCTAATGGAGAGTTAACTATTGAACCATTGTAGGGTAGGTGGGGAAATGTGGAGGGTAGATAGTTTAGAGAGGAGGATAGTGTGGGAAATGGTATTGAAAGCTTTGAAGAGGTTGAGGAAAAGAGAAGCGATTATTTTACCAGAATCCCATGCCCAGTTAACTGTATCAAGGAAGGAGAGGAGGACTGTAGTGGTGCAGCAAGAGAGATTTGCTAAGTTTGCTATGGCTGGGGAGGGTTGGACCTGGGTTGGGATGTACATCACCACAGTGGGATATAATGCTTTGCCAAATTATGTGAGCTATACTTCGTTTTTCCTTGAAAATGGTATAGTTGCTGCAGGTGGTGAGATAATGGGGATGTCTGTGAAGAAGTAGAATTTTTACTTTGGATAGTACAGAAGTATTAACTGTGAATAAGCAAGGGTGGATGGTTGAATATACCTGGTTCATGGCAGAAGTTGGCCTTGCAGCCAGTCCACCTATTCGGTTACACAAATAAAAAATAAAATGCAGCTCTGCCAATGTAATTTTTTTTAGTAGTGCATATTGGGTTATCTCAGTTACTGATGTTAAATTATTATCTTTTCTTGACATTAATGATATTTTGTTTACTGCCAGTAGAGATACAAATGCCCAGCACCCACTGGATGATTATTTAGTATACTGTAACTAGATGAGAAAGACTCTAAATGAGAGGCTAGCCAATGACAGATGAAGGAAGAGAATGTATGACAGAGAAAGGAAAAAAGAGCTATTGTGCATTTGTCTGCATGCTCATCTGCACACACGTGTTTTGCAGGTCATATGCATGTGATTGTGTGTGTGTGTGTGTGTGTGTGTGTGTGTGTGTGTGTGTGTGTGTGTGTGTGTGTGTGTGTCTGCTTATGATGAAAGGAGGTACTGCCAGCCCAGCTAGCTGGAATTTTGTAAATAATTATATGTCATTTGTGAATATCAAACTGATTCATACAAGATGCTGGTGTTGCAAATGTATTGGAACTGTATGTCACGTGTATATCAAACTGATTTGAGCAGATGTTTGTGTTGAAAAGATATTTGTAAAGTGCTTGTGTTTGAAATGTATGCATAGTGTGCCTTACTGGAGAAAACAGAAATGTGCATACATTATTGTAACTGTTTTTTGTATATGTTTTAACAGAGGAAACTGGAGGGTTAACCTCAGTCCAACAAACTTTAGAAAAATATCTGAAATTAAATCACTTTATAGGCTAGGCCATAACGATGCTATTTCACAGGTTTCAAGGCAGAAAGAGACACAAAATCTGTGCTAGGAAGCTTTCTGTATTGTCTTTCAGATGAACTAATTGCTAATCGGGAAGAGTGGAAGTGTTTAACTGTTTTATGACCTCCAGAAGCTCAACAGATCTGAGCAAAGCCCTTGTTGTGTGTATTTTTATAGGTAGGTGCTAGGTCCTGCCAGCTTCCAGTAATGGGAGTTTTGCATGGAAACTGGAAGTCAGATGACCAGAAATTATGTCATTCTGCAAGCTATCCCAGCAGTAATATTTTTAGATACTATTTTGAGAAATCTCTTAGAGAGACAGAGCATTCTGTATTCTGTCTTGGGCCTGACAACAACAAGAAAGACCACTCACCACATCATTTGCCTTGCTCTACTAAGTAAGTAGGGAATAGTAACTATCTTAGATGCAGTCAGGAATGCAGCGAAGCTTAGTTTAGAAATATTTTTTTTATTTGTTTGAGCCTGTCCTGCAATGTTATTTTAAATGTTTCTTGTGATTTGAACACTGATATCACTGTGAATACATATTTAGTATTGTCTTATTCTTTTATTATTAAATATATTTAAACCTTTCATTGTGGCTGATCTTTGTAGAGATATTTAAGTTTTGAGAGTACTTGCATATTTATGTGGTGACACTGTGAGGGCCACTCCTAATAGGTTCATAGCTAAGTACTAGGCTATCGGCCCAAGGGCCTACGTAAGCCTAGCCAACAAGGTTCCATGGCTTACGCCACCCAAGAAAGTTATTTTCCTATGCCACTGTCAAGCAGAGATACAGAAGGGATCCCCGGGGTGTATTTCCTATTTCCCATCCACTCATCAAGATTTTTCTTGAAGAGTGCTAATGAAGAACTTTGCTTGACATAGATGGGTAGCTTGTTCCAGAGTACAGGAAGTCTCTGGGACAGGAATCTATCCCTCCAGTGTGTCCTGTTTATTGTGGTGACAAGGTTTAGGTCCCTAGAGCATGTAGCTTGGAGGGATTGGGATTTTTTTAGGTGTAGCATGTCCAACAGCTCTGGGTTTGACATAGCTTTATATGTTAGGCAGAGATCACCTCGGAGTAGGCGATATGCTACGGAGTAAAGCTGGAGTTTCTTGAGGCACTCAGTGTAGGGAATTAGTTTGTGGCCAGTAATCCTCTTTGTGAGGTACTTCTGTGGCCTTTCCAGCTGTTGCAGATGTCTTGTGAGGTACATTCCAAAAGGGGCATTGTACTCTATAATGGGTCTAATGAGTGTCGAGTAGAGGGGAACAATGACCTCTTTTTTCCTGGATGAGAACCCTTTTATGATGAGGTGTGCCATGTAAAAGGACTTCCTGACTACTGCGATGATGTGACTATCAAATGAGAGACTACTGTCCACCTGGGTCCCAAGGTCTCTTATCACACATTCACTGTTAAGTAGATTGCTGCCTGTGTGGTAGTTCATGTGTACAGAGTTTTTACCAAAGGGGATGACACTGCCCTTTTTGGCATTGAGCTTGAGGCCATGGCTCTGACACCAGGCATCTGTCTCAGCATGCCTCAGTGAGGCCCTTCTGTAGGATGTCCACATCATTTGGGGACTTGACTATGGCTCCTAGTTTGCAGTAATTTGTGAACTTCATTAGCCAGAGGCCTTCTGTGCTAGCCTGTACTTCAGAAAAGTAGATACCAAACAGGAGAGTTCCTAGGACGGAACCCTGTGGTACTCCACTTGTCACTGCTTTGAGGTCAGATTTGGAGTCTGCAACTTTTACAGTGTGGGTTCTGTCAGTGAGCCAGTTGGCAACCCATCTTGTGATGTAGGGATTTATACCTAGTTTAGTGAGTTTTGCTATAATTCCAGAATGGGGGATGGTGTCGAAAGCCTTGGCAAAGTCAAGATAGGCTGTGTGAACCACCTTACCCTCATCCACGGCTTTGGTGACTACCTCAAAGAAGTCGATCAGGTTCAGGTGGCATGATCTGCCTTTCACAAACCCGAACTGGGGGGATCCTGAGTTTGGAGGTTACCAATGTCTTTGTTTATGAGTTCCATGATGATACGTTCCATGGCCTTGCAGACCAGGCTCATCAGGCTAATAGGTCAATAGTTCCTGGGATCAGTGGTGGCTCCCCCTTTGTGGAGAGGGATAACTATTGCTGTGCGACATTCAGTGGGCACAAAGCCTGATGTGAGGCTATTATTGAACATGAGGCTTAAGTGGGGAGCCAGTTCATTCTGAAGTTCGTGTAAAATGCAGCCTGGGATGTTGTCCAGTCCCATGGATGCTGTGTTTTTCGCTTTAGAGAGTGCAGCTTTTACCTGCAGAGTTGTGATTACAGGGACTCTGCATTCTTCCTGTATAGATATGGGCCCTTTAGAGGGGGGTAAAGTTTGCACTGAACCTATCTGCCAAGATATTGGCAATGTCAGTTGGTTCTGTAATTTTCATGCCTTTGTGCAGTAATTCAGAGCAGATCTGGGTGTTGCCATCTAGAGTCTTGACATAGCTATAGAATGCTTTGTGGTTGCCCTTGAAATTAGTGGTGATTTTGTTTTCGTAGCTAGCTTTGGAGGATCTTATAAGGGATCTCAGCTTCTTACTGAGGCTGACCAGGGAGCTCCTCCACTCATGGGATTTTACTCTCTTTTGCAACAGTTTCTTCCTTCTGTTGTACAGTTTGTTTATGGCAGGGGACCACCAGATTGGCTTCCTTTTTTTGGAGGATAGCGTCTTGGTTCTGTTTGGGATAGCATGATCCATGCACTCATGTAAGTGCTTATAGAGTGCATTTGTGTAGGATTCAGCAGTTGTAACTGTATTGTCCATCTGCATGGGTGTCATGAAGTTCATTACATCTGTCTTAAGAAGCATGAAGTTGGCTTTGGAGAAATTTTTTACTGTGGTTTCCTTAATGGGGGTTGGGGGCAGGATGTGTGGATATCAAGGGTGATAAGCTTATGGTTGGATCAGACCAGCAAGGAGTTGACTTCAGGTGTGGAACACCAGTCACTCATGTTGGTAATGACTAGGTCTAGGATATTGTTGCCCCTGGTGGGGGTGTGGATAAGTTGATCTAGGGCATTGGACTTTATGAATTCCATAATGTGTTGAGCTAAGGAGTTGGTACACAAGTAGTTTTCCCAGTTAATGGTGGGGTAGTTGAAGTCGCCCATTATTAAGGTGTTTGGTTGAACTCTAATATTTTCCAGTACATCAAGAAAAGAGGAGTGGGAATCCTGGGGCATGGTGAGGGATCTGTAGCAAGCTACAATTTGGATTGCAGTTTTGCCCAGAGTTAGTTGCACTTGGATAACCTCGGATGCATTATGCTGAGCAACTAGCCTGAAGGTGTGGATATCCTTAATGAATATGGACACACCTCTGCCTTTCTTGATCAAATACCATTTGTAGTAATATTAATTTCACTCAGTATATTGGCTACCCTTGGATGACCCTTAAGGTAGCTGGCAGGAGTGTCTGGTGGCAGTCATAATTACCTTATAGTCTGGGCAGAAGGGGACATAGCTAGTAAACCTGTACCAGCCTTTCCCAGGCGTGTGTGTGTGTGTGTGTGTCTGTGTGTCTGTGTGTGTCTGTGTGTCAGCTACTTGGGCAGGAACATGAAACACTGGTTGGACAGAGACGTTGCTGGAGGCTTTGGCTTGAACACACAGCTGAGATCTCAACTCTATAGCTGTGCCAGTGAGGAGTCTTATTCAGATCTGGAGAAAGAGGGAGAAACCAGCCCCAGACTGACTGTGGCCTCTGTGTGCTCTTAAGGGAAATTGAAGGGAATTTCACTTGATACAGAGAGCTGCATCTGGAAATACTTTGTGTGTACCTGTTATCCTCCCAGTGAATGTTATCCACAGTTGCCAGTGGTGAGGATTGAGGATGTTTCATTACTGGTCCAGTGATGGGTCGTCACATTGCTTACTCATGTTAGATTGTGTATCTGAGTATCTCTGATCATGAGTATATTTAGTTCTGTGAGTGTTTTTGTGCTCATAAGTCTGTGTAATATTGTGTGTGTTAGGGGCTGGATGCAGTTAACCTAAAACCGTTCAGTAGGTTTAAGATTGTTAAGGCAGAAGATTTTAAGATCAGATTTTTTGTAGGATCAATGAAGGCTTACATTATAATTGTGATTTCATAAATTTTCTGTCTGTACTTAAATGTGGCTGTATACCTACAATAGCAATTTGCGGTTAACATGTGATGCATATTTTTCATTATGTGTGCTTATCAGCTTTACTGCTTCATAGGTTCAGTGTTATTAAGTAATGTAGGTAATCTCAACAGCTTTAAGGTGTGTAATATTTATGGTCTTTGAATTCTAAGTAAGAAATTAATGACCTGTCAACTTTTACTTGTTATATTTAACAAAGAGCAGACAAAGAATGACATAAAAAGAAGTTATGCACTCACCATAACGTTCCATGTGAGTTGTTCATCTCGCCTTCATTCTTACTGATAGGCTTGGAGCCGATCCTTGGCTCCAACTCAGCCAACTGCAAAATCTCAAGGTCTTCAACCAGCTCAAGGCCAGCAACCTATCCCATGATGCACCTTGATCTTCCCTCAGATCTAGTTTGCTGCCTGACTACCTAGTAGTATAAATATGCCACTCAGAGAGCTGGATAAGAAACAATGCACCATATAAGAAAGGTGACAGACCTCAAGTAGACTGGATGGAGGTTGAAGGGTGGGAAGGCGAGATAAACAACTCACATGGAACGTTATGGTGACTACATAACTTCTTTATGTAAAGTTGTTCTATCTCGCCATTCATTCTTGCTGGTGGGTAGCATCCCAAGCACCATCTTTCTCGGGTGGCTCACAGGAGAATATTCCTCAGAACTGTGGAACCAAAGGATGTCCTGTCCCTGGAGGCCTTACCTACTTTGTAATGAGTGATGAAGGTATGAGGTCTTGACCAGGTAGCTGTTGCACAAATAGAATCTAATGGTAACCTTGCAGAAAAAGATAATGAGGTTGAAACAGCTCTAGTAGAGTGGGCCTTTATTTTTTGTTGCAAGGGAGCATTCTCTGAATTATAAATTAAGGAAATGCAATCTGATAGCCATCTTGACAAGGTTACTTTTATCACTGGGGCACCCTTTTTAGACTCTGAAAAGGAAACAAAGAGCTGATCCATTGATCTGAATTGTTTTGTTCTATCTAGATAAAATCGGAGTTGTCTATGAACATCAAGTTTGTGCAGCATGTGATCCATCCTATTTGTGTACTGAGGAAAGAAAATGGGCAACTCAATGGCTTGGTTAAGATTAGTCTCTGAACAAGCGTTTGGTAAAAAGGATGGATTAGTTCCAAGAGAAACTCTGTCATTATGGAAAATCATATAACAAGGTTTGATGGTCAAGGCCTACAACTCAGAAATCCTCAGAGCAGACGTAATGGCTGTCAGAAAAATAGTCTTCCAGGAATTTCAAAGGGCAGGACGAGGCTGGTGCGAAAGGAGGTAATATGATTCTGGAGAGAACAAAATTTAGATTCCATGGCATGACTGGAGCTCTGATTGGTGGCCTCAAATGAATGACACCTTTAAGGAAAGGATTTAACGAGTTAATGTGACATGACATTGGAGCCTTGGAAGCCAAGATGAACATTTGAGATTGCTGCTAATTGAACTCTGATGGTAGCTGCAGCAGCTCCTTCACTGAAAAGTTTAGTTAGAAATTTCAATATAGATGGGATCGGAGCTATATAAGGATCAATATCATTCTGAGATGCCCATAAAGAAAATCTCTTCCATTTGCTAAGATATAACTTCCTGGTGGATGATTTACGAGAGGATGTTATAATATGTTGGGCCTCAGCTGAGAGGTTGTAAATCCTGGCTATTGCAGTAATTGGAGCAGCCAAGCTGTCAGTTTGAGGGAATGAAAGAAGGATGACGAGCCCCCAATGAATGGGTCAACAGATCCAGAACTGGGTCCAGGATCCTGGGTTCTTCCAAGAGATGACAGTGGAGGAAGGGGAACCAAATTTGCTGACGCCAGTAAGGGGCTATTAAGATCATGGTCATTCCCAGAATTTTTGCTTTCTGTAATACTTTGGGAGTCAGAGGGAAGGGAGGAAAGGCATAAAGGAGACCCATGGGCCAAGTTTGCACCAGTGCATCCCTTGGGGCATCCCCCAGTGGGGAAATCAGAGCAAAGTAGCTGCTGCATTTCATGTTTGTTGGGGTTGCAAAGAGATTACAGCAAGGCTGGCCCCACCTGCAGAATACCCATTCTGCTACTTGTTTCTTTAGGGACCACTCGTGAGGCAGTAGAATTGCCCTGCTTAGCTTGTCTGCTATCACATTGGATTTCCCCAGGATATGCATTGCTATCAGAAAGCACTGAGTGGAAATTGCCCACTGCTATACTCTCATAGCCTCTTGACACAGAGGGTAAGATTTGGTTCCTCCTTGTTTGTTGATGTACCAGACCACTGACATGTTGTCTGTCTGAATTGCAATTGTTCCCAGAGGTAGAGAGTCTTGAAAGGACTGCAATGCTAGAAGTACAGCTCTCATCTCCAGAACATTTTTATGCAGATGAGCCTCATGTTTCTTCCATGTGCCTTGGACTATTCTTCCCTGATAATGCCCCCCTCACCCAATCAAGGACACGTCCGTGGTCACCGTGGTTATGGGATTGGGTAGAACGAATGGACGTCCCCAAGATACATGTTGAGATGTCAGCCACCATTGAAGGTCCTTCTTGCAAGTATTTATAATAATTTGGTATGACATTGGAAGTTCCTGAAAGGACCATTGAGAGAATATAAGCCATTGTAGAACTCGCATGTGCATTCGAGCGAGGGGAATGGCAAGGATTGCTGCTGCCATCAGTCCTAGCAATTTGAGTACCATTGAGAATGGGGCTTTTTTCCTTGGAAGCAGGTCTAATATTTGTTTTTGTAAGAGACAAATTCTTTCTTGAGGCAGACTTAATGTCATTGAAACTGTGTTTAGTTCTGCTCCTATAAAGACGGTCTGTTGCAATGGCGATAAGGCAGATTTTTTTGAGTTGATGGTAATTCCCAATTGATTGCAGAGATTTAAGGTTGTGTCCCTCACATGAATAAGTTGATGTTTGGTGGTGGCAGTGAGGAGCCAGTTGTCTAGATATGGAAACACCTGGAAACCCAACCATCTCAGGTGAGCGGTGACTACTACCATACATTTGGTGAACACTCTGGGATCGGTAGTGAGACCAAAGGGCAGAACACAAAATTGATAATGGCTGTCTCTCAGCTGGAAGTGTAGATGATCCCTGGATGGTCCGTCCATCTTTATGTGGTAGTACGCATCCTGAAGATCTATAGAGCACATCCAATTGTCTTTCCCCAGAAAGGGAATTATTGACTGAAGCGTGACCATCCGGAACTTCATCTTTTTTACTGACTTGTTTAGTCTGCTTAGGTCCAGAATAGGTCTCCAGTCCCCTGTTTTCTTTGGAACTAAAAAGAATCTTGAGTAAGTTTCAGATCCTCTCTGGTCTGCTGAGACTGGCTGGATGACTCTTTTTTTGTCCGACAACCTTTGGACCTCTAAGGCTGCTTGGTCCCTGTGACTGGGTGGAATGTTTGGGATTTTCTTTACTAGAGGGGTGGAGTGGGAAAGGGAATTTAGTATCCTATGAATATTATGCTTTGTACTCAGCTGTCTTTTGTTATTTTTAGCCAGGTGTCTAGGTACAAAGATAGGCGTCCCCCAACTGCCTCCAGAGATGAACAGTCAGGCCTCCTCTCAGGAGTGCTGATAGGGCTTGCCAAAGAACTGATCGCTGTCGCCTCGGTTCTGCGGACCCTCTCTGCCATGTGGGTGACGTCTTCCATTATTATCCCTTCCTCTGCCTCTAGAGGGGGTTTCACCACGAGTGTTCGAGAACCATATCTTTCCACCTCCCCTCCCTTTGGAGTAAGGTCTATTCAGGGTAGAAAAATGTACTCCGGCTGACAAGGTCTTTCTGTCTTTTTCACTCCTGCTAAGTGTTTCCTTTACCTCAGGTCCCAAAAGGGATGAACTGTCAAAGGGGTTGTTAATGAAGGAAGACATAAAGTGTTCTGCAAAGGAACATAAGCGCATCCAGGAATGTCTCCTGAGAGCGATTTCTGTACCTGCTGCTCTGCTCATACCATCCGCTGCATATGACAACAGACACATGGAAGAGTTCACGATCAAATTAAGGGCGGAGAGCTGGGAAGTTACCTTATCCAAAACTCCTGCAGCTACTGAACCCTGCAGGGTGTCAGCTAGCTCCTTCAAGAGATCCATTTGTAACCTAGTAAAATGTGTGAGGTAGTTCAGTGATCAAAGGACGAAGGCCGCTGAACTAAACATACTCTTCCCATATCTGTCCATAATCCTAGATTCTCTATTAGGAGGATGAACAGATGAAAGAGTCTCCAATAATTCCTTCTTGGTGGCTGCTGCCACCACCATAGCATCAACAGGTACTCCTTTAGTAAGGTAAAGTCTGTCTTGAGGGCTAGTTATAAATTTGTTAGGCCTCTTGGGGACAGGCTCCATGGTGTCTGGGGACTCCCATGCCCTTCGAGTGAGTAATTCAAGCAACTCATCGAAGGGTGGAGACACCCAAGAGGTGGAAGGTTGAGACCCAAAAGCCTTCAGGAGGACTGACTCATCATCAGAAGGCTTAAAGGATTTCCAGCCACCCCTCTGTTTAAGAATCTCTAAGATATCTGCAAAGAGATATCTTCTGAGGGGGACCATGGGGACTCTTCTGACTCATTCAAGTCAGTATCCGAAGTGACTGACTCCTGTGGTGAGTCCAGATGCTTCCTCTTGCAGAGTCTCTTCCTAGGCACTTCTTCAGTGGGGTGGACAAAGCCATCCTCATAGCCTCCAAGGCCCCTTGGTCCCGACAAGTGAATCCCTCAGATCCGAAGATTCGATGGAAAGCATCTGCGCCGGTACAGAGGGCTCCAAGCCAGAGGTTGGAGCTGAAATCACTCGAGCCGAAGCCCCGAGAGGTAAAGTTGGCACCAACAAGTCGATCCTACTATCCTCCCCGGGCCCGTCTGGTGAGTGTCAGCCCTGAGATCCCTGGTTCAGCGCTGAAGACATCAGGGCAGTCGGGGCCGAAAAACTTGGAGTAAGTGTTGGACCCGAGGAGTCCACGATCATCAGTTCCATGCTGTCTGGCTCCAATACTTCCATGCAGTTCAGAGGAGGAACAGAAGATGTAGGAGGAACTAAGGTCAGCTCCAAAGCCCCCGGGGTTGGTACCGATGACATTTTTGCCAGCGCCAGTATCTGTAGAAGCTTCTTCACCACGCGGTCCACATCCTAATCTGACAGTCTACTTGAGGTCTGTGAAGAATGTGACAAAGCCACCGATTGTAATATAGGGGACTTTAAGGTAGGAGATACTGGCTCCAAGGTCAGGGACCGGCTCCTAACCATAATGACAGTCAGTTCCGAAGGCTGTGGAACTGATGTTGAAGCTTTACTAGAAGCTGATTTTGATGTAGATGGACTTTTTGTCAGTTCTGAAGTCTTTTTGGAGTGCTTGTCTGACTTATCCAGTGACTCTTGAAAAGATGATTTCAGCAGACCCTTATCCTTTAGTTTTCTTTTTCTTTCATGCAACACTCTTGAGCTAAAGGAGTGGCGTATAGCACAGCTTTTCTGCAGGTGTACCTTACCCAAGCATTAGACATATTCAATATGTCCATCAGTTATGGACATCTTTTGCCTACATCTAGTGCATTTTTTGAAGCCGGACTTGGCTTTCTCCTTCTCCTGCTGAGACATTTTCAAAGACAAAACACCAACAGTATTAATCACAGCAACAGTGCCCTATAAAAAAGGAAGGCTATAACAGTAAAGATTCACACAAAAAAGCTAGTAAAGCCTTGTGAAAACAAGGCTTTAAGAATTAAGCTAAGAATGAAAATATTTATCTGCCCTGTATAAAAAGAAGGGCTGTAATTTAACAATAAAACACATGCACGATATAATACTACAGATATGACAAGAAAGAAGCCTTAAAACATGGCCACTAGCTTCTATTATAATATTATTATTAAAGACAACTATGTGCCCCGTGAAAAGGAAGGGCTAAAACCTAATACAACACATTATCTTGTAATAGTGAAGATAAAGAGAAAAACTAAGTGCCCTGTGAAAAAGAAGGGCTATAATTAATGTAACACACTGACTTATAATATGGAAGATAAAGAGAAAAACTAAGTGCCCTGTGAAAAAGAAGGGCTATAATTAATGTAACACACTAACTTATAATATGGAAGATAAAGAGAAAAACTAAGTGCCCTGTGAAAAAGAAGGGCTATAATTAATGTAACACACTGACTTATAATATGGAAGATAAAGAGAAAAACTAAGTGCCCTGTGAAAAAGAAGGGCTATAATTAATGTAACACACTGACTTATAATATGGAAGATAAAGAGAAAAACTAAGTGCCCTGTGAAAAAGAAGGGCTATAATTAATGTAACACACTGATTTATAATATGGAAGATAAAGAGAAAAAAAGGCCTAAAAACACCGCCACTAATTTCTCAGTTATTAAGCTAGTTGAGATAGAGGGAGAAAAAAAGGCCCTAATGACTAACTATACAGTCTAAATATAGACTACACACTCTAACTATCTATCTAAATGACTAAATGACCACTTAAGCTATTATAACAGCTATTTTTTGTAAGAAAAGTAAAGTTATTCAGTGGCCAGAGCTGGTGAACGTCCGATCAAGTTGCAGCGCCAAATGAGATCTGGGAGAAGATCAGGGTGCATCATGGGATAGGGAGTTGGCCTCAAGCTGGTTGAAGACCTTGAACTTTTGCAGTTGGCCAAGTCGGAGCCAAGGATCAGCTCCGAACCCATCAGTAAGAATGAACGGCGAGATAGAACAACTTCACATCAGTTGTTTGCTAGTTGCATACAATACTGTATCCTATCCCCTAGCTGCACGATGCTGTTTCTTACAGGATGCATTTTGTGTGTGTGTGTGTGTGTGTGTGTGTGTGTGTGTGTGTGTGTGTGTGTGCGCGCGCGCATGCGTGCATGACTGTATATGTGCATATATGCAAACACTTGCAGACACACAGTCAGTGTGTGTGTCAGTCAGTGTATGTATGAATCTTGTGCATGCATTTGTTTGTATGGAAATTAGCGAACAGTTGTTCATGTGAGAAGATCCTCATGTCACACTGCAGAGCAAGTATCAGGCCAAACATATTTGCAAGATATTAATGATTATTTGCATTAATGAGTCGTTTGGTATATCATTACTGAAGAACTGTCTAGGTATTTTTATGCATCAGAACTAGTAATTCAAGTGGTATTTAATTTATTCAGAATTCAAAATAGTTTGGCTGATTATCCATTTAGACATCAGTTTAGACATCATTTATAGACATTTTGTGTACTGGTATGCAAGACTCTTATGATTCAAAAAGCCCTCTCAGCTCTGTAGTGCAGGGATGCTCTGTAAAACAGCAAGGGATTTTGTTGGCATGTGTAAATGTGGTGGTCTGTGGGCATGGCCAGTGCAAAAATCTGAAAGAATATTTGCTTAGTTTAGTAAAAGTGCATGAATGTATATGACCATTAACAACTTTTCAAATTTTCTTCCTAATGGAAAAATCACAGCAAGGCAAAGCTATACTGGTTTACTCTTCCCAGGCTAATCCAAGTAGTAAATTTGTGTAATGTGTGTGTGTATGTATATATCTTTGTGTGTGTCTAAGTGTCTATGTGCATGTGTGGCTGTCTGCCTGTGTTAGTGTATTTTATTTCTTTATTGCTATAAAGGGCAATAAAAGGTGTCACATCTCCATTTGGATCCCTTATTATGTCACATCTTCACCCATAGAGATATATCATGGGTACAGCTTTGGGATGCTATTCTGTCTAATAACATACAAAACAAAATGTGACAGTTCCAATCAGAAAAGCTCAGTAGTTCAAAATACTACCTTTAGATAAAGTGTAAACACACACACACACATACACACACACACACACACACACATATATATATATATATATATATACACACACACA
Source organism: Protopterus annectens (assembly GCF_019279795.1). NCBI lineage: Eukaryota > Metazoa > Chordata > Ceratodontiformes > Protopteridae > Protopterus > Protopterus annectens. The sequence goes on along the minus strand of NC_056748.1, from coordinate 1,023,736,506 downwards.
CACACACACACACACACATGCTCACACACAGTATACAACAGTACTCTGACTGCCTAATTTTGGATTTATCAGCATTGTGACGATAGGGGGTACTGCCAGCATAGCTAGCTGGAATTTTGTAAATAATTATATGCCATGTGTAAATATCAAACTGATTTATACAAGATGCTTGTGTTACAAATGTATTAGAATGTATGTCATGTGTATGTTAAACTGATTTGTACAGATGTTTGTGTTGAAAAGGTATTTGTAAAGTGCTTGTGTGCAGAGAACAGAAATGTACATGCACTATTGTAACTATTTAAATGTATATGTTTTAACAGAGGAAACTGGAAGGTTAACCTCAGTCCAGCAAACTTTAAAATATATCTGAAATTAAATCACTTTACAGATTAGCCCATGAAGATTTGATCTGACAGGTTTCAATACAGCCAAAGACACAAAGTCTGTACTAGGAAGCTTTCTGTACTGTCTTTGGGGTGAGCTATTAACTACTCTGGAAGCATGGAGGTATGTAACTGTTTTACAACTTCCAGCACCTGCCACAGATCTGAGCAAAAGCCCTTGTGTGCGTATTTTTACAGGTAGGTGCTAAATCCTGCCAGCTTCCTGCAGTAGAGGTTTGCATGGGAACTAGAAGACAGATGACCAGAAGTGATGTAATTCTACAAGCTAACCCAGAAGTAATATTTTAGCTATTATTTTTAGGAGTCTCAGTGAGACTGAGCATTCTGTATTTTGTCTTGGGTTTGACAACAAAAAGGACCATTCACCATATCATTTGCCTTGCTCTATTAAGTAATTAGGGAATAGTAATTATCTTAGATTCAGTCAGAAATACAGTGAAGCTTAGTTTAGATATTGTTTTTCTTTGAGTCTGTCCTTCAATGCTATTTGAAATATTCCCTGTTATTTTGAAATCTGATGTTACTGTGAATATATAATTAGTATTTCCTTGTTCTTTTATTATTTATTATTAAATATATTTAAACCTTTCATTGTGGTTGATCTTTGTAGAGATATTTAAGTTTTGAGAGTATTTGCATATTTATTTAGTGATACTGTGGGGTCCACTCATAATAACTTTGCTCTTGGTCAAACTACCATTTGTATTAATATTAATTTCACTCAGTATATTGGTTACCCTTGTAAGGGAGTTAAGGTAACTGGCAGTAATATCTGATGGTGGTGGCAACTTCCTTATAGTCTGGACAGAAGGGGGCATAGCTAGTAAGCCTGTGCCAGCCTTTCCCAGGTGTGTGTGTGTCTGTATGTGTGTGTCTGTGTGTAAATAAAATCTCCAAAAGAGTGTATGTGTCAGTTACTTGGGCAGGGGTACGAAGCACTGATTGAACAGCTGGAGGTTTTGGCTTGGACACTCGGTTGAGATCTTAACTCTATAGCTGTGCCAGTGGGGAGTCTTACTGGGGATCTGGAGAAAGAGAGAGAAACCAGACCCAGACTGACTGTGTTCCCTGTGTGCTCTTAAGGGAAATTGTGCTTGATTGTGCGTGATGCAGAGAGCTACATCTGGAGATACTGTATATGTACTTGTTATCCTCTCAATGAACATTCCCCACAGGTGCCAGTAGTGAGGATTGAGGGTCCTTGATTACTGGCCCAGAGGTGGGCATCACAAGCATCAAACTGCATTTTTAATTACTTTGTTTCCTTTGATTTGGGGCAGGCATGAAAATGTAACAATTGTAGTTCTGTGTTGAAGTGTGAGAAATAGGTGTTAAGTAGGTTGAGATGGTTTGTGTTGCATTCACAGATTTGAATATTTTTAGCTATAATTATAGTCTTTGATGTTAAGCTTCTTTCCCCAACTTACTGACTTCTCTCAACAACACACTGTATGCAATGCAAAAATGCTGTAACAAAACACCAGGAAATGGATTTAAATAGAAAATAAAGTGTAGAAAAAATGCAAAATCAAATATTGATAGAAAATAAGAAGAATGAGATGAAAGTGAAAGGCAACTCATATATAAATAGATAAAGTATGAGTTTTTTTTTTTTTTTTGTATCTGAAAACTAAGCCTGAAATCCGTGCTTTTGTTCAGACTCCAGGCCACACTTAATCTGAGTTGTGATGCTGGCAATCTGACTGATAAGGTACATCTAAATGCCATTATTTTCTTAATGGCTCTGTAGTTGGATTAAGTGACTTGACCTAATTACTTTGCCACTCTTAGTAGCCTTTGTGATGTAACAGATGACAAGACAAATGCTGGAAAGAAAGGCAAACAGAAATAAGTTCAGACATAAAATGACTGGAGTAATTATTAAATGATGCTTTTTCTGTATGTAATGTGTGTAGCATTGAACTATGGGGAAGGAAAATCACTTCTTGGAAAGACAAACTTGACATTTGGTTGGAGTTCTCCTTTAAGGAGCATTTAAGCATTGCCTTACAAAACTTCCCTGCACAACCTTAAGACTTAAAAATCACTGACAACTATGAAGATAATTAGATTTTGTTAACATGATATTCACATTACTAAACTTTTGGTAATTCAGTTTTGGACACAATTATTTTGGCATCTCAATCTTTATGCCATGGTGCAAATATTTTTCTTTTAGTATTTGATTTATTGACAAAGGTCTGCCATATAGAATTTTAATTTAATTATTTGCTGAAAGAAATGTATCAAACAGATACAAGATTATGTATTCTGATAAAGCCCTGCAATTTGAAATGTGGTCAATGACTATTATGTTGTGCACATTATGATTTTCAGTAATTGCTTTGATGGCATATCGTAATTACCATTCTATATTGCCTAAATTGTTACTGGAATGACTCTTGGATACTATCAGAGTGTGGTTTATAAAGTAATAAGTATATAAATATGCAAACCAGAAGTTGTTTGTGAAGCTGATGAGAATATAACTCATAGGATTGTCATAAAATTGTGTATTAATGGACCATACAGTGAACTCCAAACAAAATGAAAAGGTAGGGAGCCTTGCCTTCTAGATTATGGAGAAACAGCTAAGGTCTGAAAATCCTAAATCTCAGCATCCCTTCAGGGATTGGGAGAACTGAGGTGATCTTCCAATAGGTCAGATGACTCAAGTGATCTTTTGAAGCTTATACATTAGAGGATATAGTGTCAAGCAACTTCATTTTATTTTATTTTACTTTGTTTTACACTTATTAACTAGGTAGGTGAACTGGTTTAGGGATCCTTTTCAGTCACAGCCCAAGCCATATGACAATCAGGAACATATCATACTGCAGCTGTATAACAGTTATAAAACATGTAATTGCACAGTTATAAAGAAATGACTGCAAAAACAGTAAACATTAATTTCCACATAATGTAATAGTAGATTATACTCTGCAAGATTCACACTTATAGAATACCCAGAATAACTTACACAAATATACAATGTTATACAAATATGCTGTTATAATATTTGGGAAAGCTGCAGGTAAGGTCTGGTGTCTGTCCTGATCTCCATTGCTTTGCAGACTTGTCATAGCTGGGCTGAAATGGCATCATCATGCTCCCAGTATAAAGAGGAGCATATGTATATATATATATATATATATATATATATATATATATATATATATATATATATATATATATATATATATTGCCTTTTGCTCTTTCATTACATATTACACTATCGTTGTTGTTAGCCATCCAGCAGTTCAGCCATGATTCTATTGGGTATAAAAGTATCCAACCAGGGAAAACTTTATCTTTTGTATTGTTATTGCTAAAGTTTGTTTAATTGCAGTTGCTGTTTTTGTTTGAGTTTGTTTGCATCCTTAGGCCTACGTTTGGTATATCTGCTACTGATGAAGAACTGATACACAGGCAATGTGTGTTTTTTTTCTTATGCCATGTCCTCTTGTAGTTTTTATGTTGGCTATAACTGGAGAACCCTTAAAAGAAGACAAAGTCTACAGGCCAAATATGACAAAATAAATAAGTAATACTGTAGGCCAGTCCTGTCATGTCACCATTCCAAAGAATACTCACCAGTCATCTTCAAATGGCATCCCTCCTAAGAATCATAGGAAGCATATGGAGAAATTGTTCTACTCAAAGAAGGAAAAATAGAAGAGCAGCGGCATTGCTTCCATGATGGCTGGCTTCCTAGGCCCCAGACTGCCAGCACCATAGAGACATTTCTGCAGCACCTAGTTCCAATGTCTTGATTCTTGAAACCTCTGCCAGTATCCTCTGAGGTGGCTGCCCTGCTCCTGTTGCTTGCATGTTTTCTTTTGCTGAAATTACTTTACCTGTACTTTGTCTGCATACTGGTTCTCAGGCATCTGCACTCAATACCTGTTTAGCTGTAACCTCTGGGAATAGGAAATTCCCATTAGCCTGGTATAAAATGGTTAGTCAAAATCACAGGGGTGAAATGCAGAATTCACAGCTGTGAGCCCTAGTTCATGAGGAAATGCTTTCTGCCATGTTGAGGGCACAAAAATCCAGTGGTCAAACCACTGTGCTGTATGCCTTTGCATATCTGGGACTTATATACAAGGTGGGTCCTCTGACCAAATATTATGCCAGGATTCCCTCTGTGACTGGCAGAAATTTGCCCAAGATATTTCCCTTTTTTATAAAACCAGAAGACCAGTCAAAGCTTGAAAAGCCATTCACTTCTGGGGTTGCTCCTCCTCAAAAGAGGAATAGTAGTATCTCTCCTGACAAAGACATAGTCTCTTTGGCTTTGGGAAGGGAAGAGGACCTGACACACAGCACACATGTTCTCCCCTTTAGGATATGAAATTGATGATGATGATACCCTCTCTTATGGTTTTGCACTAGAGGACATCTCATTTAGGGACCCTTATTTGAATGAGGACATACTTTAAATAGAGAGCTAGAGAGGGTCTGAATATGCAGGAGAGGTAGACAGACCTATAGGGTTTGGAGATTCCAAGGCCACTTGCTATTTTCCAGTGCTTGAAGCATTTGGGATGTTTTTTCCTCAGCATCCTTTGGACTAAACTCAGTCTTTGTTCCTAGAAAGCCAGACCATTTTACACAATCCAGGATCTCTTTAAGTAGGTATGTAAAAAATCAATGGCAGATTCTGAAGTTGTGTCCAGGTATGGTGCTAAGGAGTAAAAGCTGGTTTCATCCCAGAACACCCTTTTCAGTAATTAAGAGATCAGAGTCTTTTGAGCATTTTGTGAAGAAGGTTCACACTCCTGCATCACTGGCCTTCAGAGCTACTAAATGTTAGACAGATGTGATTAAGTGTCAGGGTGAAGTCTTCTAGCAGTTAGAGGGTATGGTTCAGGAGATCAATGATGCAAACCTGATTGCAAGCATGTCAGTCTTTCCCAGTCAGCTATGCAGATGGGCAGGCATGCTAAAAATTTCATAATGATGCTTTGTATGCAATACCTGGGGCTGCTGCTGTGCAGTCCTTTATAAATCCTTAATGCATCAGTGGAAAAGATGATGGTCCTTGGATCCCAAAGAAATCATCAAAAAGCTGGAGGAAAGGTGTATGCCTATAGAATCAATTAAACAATTCTTCCATCTTCCGATTCCTAGGTGCAGTAAGAACTATTCCTTCAAACACTGACCTTTCTACCATTGCCAGAAAGAAGAAAGCAAATGAAGGGGAGGAAGGCCTTTCAGAGACATATATGGCTAGGTAATTAGAAGGAGGAAACTGGGGACCCCCAGGGTCAGGAACCTAATCAGGGTATAGCACTGACTACATCACCCTTTTCCTCATACCCTTTCCCAAACATCAGTCCTGTCTTTTGATTTGTGCATGTCTGTCCTTTCAGGATGAAAAATGGAAAGAAGTCACTCATGGTATGTGAGTGCTGTGTACTGTATCTCAGGGATACAGGTTACAGTTCCTATCTTTCCCAAAATGTCAAGGAATGCCTCCTGTAGCAGAAACTCAAATGCATCTGGTATAGCCCACACTGGAGAGACTGATGTAACAGGTTTCAGAAGAGAAATCCTAAGGGAAGAGAAAAGCACAAGTTTTTACTTAATGCTGTTCTTAGTGACATGAAAAAGAAGCATCTTGAAGGCCTATATTTGATCTGTCAGATCTAAACAAATGCTCAAAGCTTCCAAAGTTTGTGATGCTTACCCTACATGTTCTCTTACCCCTACTGTTTCATTGAACCTGATGTTAACTATGGGACTGAACAATGCCCAGAAAATGCAAGTGCTTTCTCATATTTAAAGTTGAGAGATTCCACAATCAAGTTACGTCCTTTTACTTTTTATTTAGCTACTGCTCCTGGGTTTTCACAAAATCTTTGGCTCCAGTAATAGCCCACTGTGAGATCACAGATGTACACCTGTATCCTTATTTAAATACTGCCTAAGTCAGGCCTTGTCAAGACAGTAACATGAACTCTGAATAGTCTTCATAATCTAGGAATCTATCTTAACCTCCCCATATCTAACCTGGATCCATAAAGGATAGTGATCTTCCTGGGACCTCTGCCTTTCCCAGGACCAGGCAGACATTGTGGTTGAGATCAGGAAGATATTGTGGCTCATTTTAAATGGGACTGTATAACTGCAAGACAGTTTTTGAGGATACTAGGGTACATAACTTCAATTATCTTCTTGGTACCAATGGTATGGGTGCTCAGAAGAGCTCTGCAGTGGTACCTTGGGACTGTTTAGAAACAGCACACTTAATCCCTGGATGAGTCTTTTCCCTTGCTCCCTTGGATAAAAAAGAAGAGCTCTTGTGGTGCAGTTAGTCTGTCCCAATGAATTTAGTGTTCTTCTTACAGAGGCATTAAATATGGAGGTCTCAGACACAGCCTCAGGGGTCCACACATCCAGTATAAGAGTACAGGTCAACAAGAACAACAGCTAGACCTAGAGGCACAGCAACATCTAAGAAATTATGTCACTAATCTTGTCTGTCATGGCTTTTAAGCCTATCTGGAGGCGGGAGTTCTACATCTTATAACAGACTTTGCTATAATGATGCATTAAGTAGTCAAAGTGGGAGGCTTCTGGCACTCTCTGCAGCCTGGCTACGTAAGCATGGGAAATTGCTCCAGAATCTGGCTTAACCTTTAGGGCTTCAAATATTCTATCCAGCAGATCCATTAAGCAGGAAAGGTGCACGCACACACATGGATGTTAGAAAGGGATTTCTTTCTAGATGTTATCGACAAGGAAAGTGTACTGGAAATCGTTTCTCTGAGCAACAGTCAGCTGAGAAAATTGTGCTCTAAAGCATTCTGTAAGGAGGCCTCACCACTCAGTGCCATCTTCTTCAGCTGGAGAGGTTTATTTTTACATGCTTCCCTTTCTATTTAACTTCTTTCTAGTGTGATTCAAAAGGTAAGGTAGGAGAAGCCAGAATGCTTCTAATAACTCCTTTTTGCCAAGTTATCATCGGATCTCTCTCTCTCTCTCTCTCTCTCTCAAGAGATGGAGATAACAAGGTCAGAACCAGCAGCTGTGTCTCAGAATGCCCATGCCTTGGCCCATTTTAGAGGGTCCTTTTTACAACCAAGCCTGCAGACTCTGAAACTGGTGAACTTGTATGGTTTGTCTCTGAAAAGAAGCCTTTTCGAAAAGGATGCATCAAAAATCATGAGGAAAACTATGGTCCTGGGAAGTCCTACTTAGCCATGTAAAAGTGAAATTAAGTACCATTACAGTAAGAATACCCTTAATTTTACAAAACCTGACAGAGTTTTTTTCTATCTGATATATCTTAGTTCCTAATAAAGATGCTTTGTCTGTCTTTTTTAGCCGATATAGTTTCACTGCTAATAAAGATGCATATGTCTGCAAACTCAGCTTGTTTGTTAATAGACTACCCCCACTGGCATCTTTGCTACCAGTTAAGGACTTTGTCAAAGAGGCTTTTATCCATGTCTCTCTAAGAGAGTATTGCCACCACCACAGGATCTGAACTTTTTGATTTAAAAAAAAAAAAAAAAAACAACTAAAGCCAATCCTCCTTTTAACTAGTGGCACTGTGCCTCTTAAATCCCTCATTGCTGAAGAATCCAAATCCCTCATAATGTTCGCTTCAGCTGACTATAGCCTTTAGTTTCAGTCAGTAACAGCTACTAAAATTTGCTCTGTAAACAGCTGTAATACTTTATTGTCTTTAATATCTCCCATATACTTTTCATCAACTTAAACAATCAGATCTACCTCTCTTTACTCCAGTCTACATTTCTTCTTTAGAGTTGTCATCTTTCTCTCTCTTCTTTAATCAACTGCTTCCTCTTCAAGTTATTCCATTTAACTACTTCCTAATTTTATCTTGTCTGCTCAGTTTATTGTTATTCCTAGCCTGAAAATTGCTTACTTGAAACTGCCAGATTTATCATCTCTGAAATCTAGTAGTTAATTTTGTATGTCTCATGGTTATGCAATTGTCTCTGCACTCTATTTGCTACCATTCAAGTTTGTACCAATTTTAAACTTTCTGACATTTTCTGATCTCTTAGAAATGCATAATTGCCATTCAACTTCATATTTTGCTTGCATACATGATTGTACTCCTTTGAAACTCTCTTGTTGAATGTTGCCTATGGATTAGGTTGTGGCGAATTCTGTGAAAACCCCAAGCATTTCAAGGTGATTGCATGTGGCTACATAGCACACACTGCTTCCTAATAACACTTTAGCATTTGCATTAGGCTGAAGAGACAGCCATCTGCAAAGGTAGATCAGTCTCTGAATCAGAAGGATTACCGTGAGGTGTAAGGATATAGTGTACAACTCATAATAACCTTTCTAAATTCAGCCCAGAGTTTGCAAGACATGTCAAAAAGGAGGCTACACCAAGGT